>NC_072862.1:3864062-4168750 GCF_028858705.1 Grus americana | reverse complement strand
ACTCTGTGGAACTCAGACATTGAGCAGAAGTTCCTGAAGAGGAAGGAGGAAGCAGAACAATGATTTGGTTTTCTTCCTTTTCCTTTCATAATCACAATTTTTTTTTTTTTATTTTGGATTAAACATCCTTGGAATAATGCATTTGCTTTACTGCTCTTGTTTTGGTTTCAGTTTTGAGTTGTCTTTTTTTTTTTTTCTTTTTAGGTAGGGTTATTAGACTCTGAGGTTTCATCAGGAAGGAAGAAAACCACAAGGACTGCAGTGTTTGTCCAGGGACCCAGAAGACACACATTTTACTCTCTGCCCTGACCGATGGCAAATCTTTTGAATTCATATCCTTTTGCATCCAGATCCTAGTGGTGAGCACTCATTCAACTTGCATCTGTAGCTTCAGAAGGGGAAGCATCTTTTGCCTCTCAGGCAATTCTTTTCAGCAGCGAATCACACTATTTGTAGGAAGGTTGCGTGTTGCATCACTTAGTCCTCATATAATGAGGAGCTAGAGAGGACAGAGCATATTTTATGGCATTGGACGAAGAGAAAATTGCATCTAAATCACTTCCATCTCCTCCATACAGAACCAGATTTTGAAGAACATTCCTCTTGTATGCAAATCCATGTATAAGACCACTGCTATCATCCAGGCAGAGTCCCAAAGGCTTGTGGGTGCCTTTACATGCAAATAAAAGATAAGAGCACACACTGCAGTTTACAGTGCTCATATTATGGGTAAGCTTGAAACACATAGACGTCTTTGCAAAAGCTGAGCCCCCAGTGGGAAGCCGTCCTTGTGAGCGCTGTGTACCGAGAGCCATAACATTGCTGAATGGAGCTGCAACCTCAAATGTTTCTGGTAACTTTGATGCAGAAATATAAAGCCTGTAGGAATCTGAACTTCATAAAAACATGCACTTATGCACACAAACTGTAATTTCCTATGAAAGTTAATATTTTCTATTACTCTTATTACATTTGTAAATAGAATGCTGGTTTGAATTATGACCTGGTACAGTACTTCTTTTATGCTTCAGTAGTCCTTGCTTTGGTATTTCAAGTATTTCATGTAGAATCTTGTCAACTCTCATTCATCATACACCTGCATACCAGTCCTGCACAACGGTAGTTCGGAACCACAGCAAACTTACTGTGGGTATATTGCAAGTCAGCATTTCTATTGCCTCTCTGCAATAAATTAATTACTAAAAAATAACCAGCAAGTACTTAAGCATGCATTCGAGTCAGAGGCATTACTTATGTGCTTAAATGTAACTACTGTTTATGCTATAAACTGAATCATGTCATAGTCATAAAATATATTATATAACATTGAGTTTTGCCTTACATATATGATAACATTGATACTATTTTTAGGATGGATAATCTGCATGAAAATACAGCTTCCTTTACATGCAGAGAGCTTTATATTCCATGGGTACGGTGGAGAACCTTTAAAAGATTCCTGCTAGCTGTCAGTAACTGGTAGCAAATCGATGTAATCTGCATTACAATACTTGCATCATGACTTTGAAGAGGGACTGAACTTCTTTGGCTGCCTGTGCATCCAGAATCACTTTAAAGATACCATTTCTGACGTTCAGGGTTATCTTTGGCTTTGTTCCAATTCATTTCATTGTAAACTGAATTCAGAAGCAGCAAGAGAGTAGCGAGCCAGCAACATCACGACTGACGCCTTCAATTCGTATTACTCAAAATGCGCGGTAGTACAAACCACGTCCTTACACTGGGCTCACAATCCAGCTACCTTGCCTTTGTAGGAAGGTAGGTTGTAGGTAACTTTGTAGGTTATGTGTAACCCCATAGCTAAAATACCCCCAGACAACATTCTCCAGCACACTTGAAGGTCCTCCAAAGGCAACCCCTCTACAAATCTTTTTCCATAAGTTTTATTGTTGCGTGGCTGCTCACATAGCTCTTTTATCCAACCTCTGTAACATTCACGGGACATCCTAGCACGTAATTTTCCAGGTTTCTGCTGCTCAGTGATCTACATGAGAATTCCTTCTTTGAACCAGGCAGGGTTGAGCGCCACATGAACAAAGCAAAGAGACAGCAACAGTCAGAAAGAACTAAACGTGTACCAGCCATGCTTTCTCCCAAAAAATCCTCTATTCTAGGAAAACTACTTTTCAGAGCTTCAGGTTTCCCATGGCAACACTTTATTGATTCTGTATAAATAGATTACTCTTTTCTTCAAACACTTATTATCCTAATATCTCAGCAGCTTTAAGAGTCAACATCTAAAAAGGAAAATCATTAGCCAAATTTAAGATTGGCTTCTATGTTGGAAATTTCAAAGTGCAGGGAAACACAGCATCAGCCACACTTTTGAAAGCGTAGATACTTCTGCTAGCAGTTACGCATAAGGACTTTACATGAATTAACACAGTAAGAAATATTTTAGTGGAATCAAACACGATAAGGGAAGCTGTACCTTCAAAACAAAACAAACCATCAGATTTCTTTGGTAAATAAACTAATCTTGGCCTTTCTAGCACAGGTCAGGCTGCTAATTGCTTTCATGGAGACAATGGGATAGAATATTTTTTTCTGAACTCTTTACACATATTAAAGTGGATTTACTGAGGCTGAAAACCTATTGTCTCCTCACGGACAAGTCAAATACATTAAAATGGTAATTCCTTCCCATATTTTTAATCCTCTCAACATGTTTCCTTCACATATACAGTATGAACCAAAGATAGCAGGATTTAAGAGAACATTTGCAAATTTTATTTTGGCATATTGCATAATGCAAGTTCAAGGCAATGGAATAAATTACAGGTCCCTGAAGGAAAGTGTGTTGTCATTTCTGAACCTCAACTGTTATAATTGGGCATCCCAATTATGTATAATCCTGTATGAATTAGTAACTACAGTGGTTCCACTGAATAGGTCAAAGAAAGAAACTTCTGCTTGGCATTAATTTTGCACTTCTTTTAATGAAACCACCATTAATAAGTCTGGTCCATTATTTATGGAGTTACCTACCTACCCATTCATTTCTTTTAATCACAATTTTCAAGTCATCTTGTCCTCCCATCTTTTCCTCTACCACTTATGTGGCAACCTTTTCCATATGCAAAATTACTCATTCATATTTCTTGGTGTTTAGACTTATCATCCTTGCTAATGTTCCCACTTTATGGGTTCTTTCTCTTTGAAACAGTAAACTAGCGCATTTTGTCCAACATGATAAAATTTTGGTATGGATGTAGAGCAATACCTGTTCCTAAAGTACTGCAAAGCTTTTACTATTCAGTGAAAGAGTACAGAACACAGTAGACTTTAACTCAATACCAAGTCTTCGGGAACTCCCTTCCTCTCGAATAATTGACATTTCCTTTGCTTTGATTCTATATCAAGCTGCCTGAAATAGTACCATACAGAGAGAACATGCTAACGTAAGGCTGATTGATTGTTTTGAAACCTAAAATTCACCTCCTGAAGAGGATTTCTATTTTCAAATTTACCAAATGTAATGTTCAGTCTTTTTGTAGGGTAGGGGCTATGTTTTCATGATCTTAACAGTATAGAACAGCCTGCCTTAATTAGGAAAGCATCATGCACGTTCCTGGTAGGAAAGGCAAAAGATTAAATATTTTCCACTGGATACTCAAACTAAGGCTAAATTATATAGGGATGCCCTTGCTGATGGCAGAATAGGAAGAGTTACAGGTATTTGCAAGGTCTGCTAAAATTAAGACTCCAAGATGCTGGCCTGCGTGACTTACAGGGATCACACTGATGCGGGAAGTCCAGATTCTCTGTCTCCCATAGTAGATGTCGAAAACTGCTGCCACCCCCTACCCTAAAGTGTTTTCTGTTACTTGGCACAGCGATACTGCCACTAACATGAGGAAATGCTTGTTAAGAGTGTTTCCTCCAAAGCTGACTCCTTTCAACATATTTTCATATGGTAGCCCTACCCTACCTTCTGCACCTCTATAGATTCAATCGGTGATTCTGAATTTATGAGGATCAAAATGCCCTAAGCTGTTCTATTCATGTTTTATTCATGTTTTCAACCTCTCTTTTTATTTACCTGATACACTGCCTGCCAGAAGTAGTTTTTGGCAGACAACAGATAATTCATTTTGTGGACATCTGCTCAAAATGTTTTGTGAATAATTAGAGAAGTCTGTAGGGTCTATTCTATGGGATTGAGCACTGACGATATCAAGGGATTTGTGATCCTCTACTCCTCCTTTTAATAAAATAAAGATCTTCTTTAAAAAAAGAAGTTCCTTCAGTATTTAAGTTATATTGCTATAGCAGAGCAAAAGAACTTATGTTAGGACCTGTTGGGCTCCAGTCATCTTTTTGACATATTTCATTGCCTCCACTCTGATGGTGAAAGAGGGAATAATTCAAAGCTATATATGAAAGAACAGCTTCATAAAAAAGGAGATGGGAGGAAAAGAGCTGACTGCTGTGTGAAGATAAGATGCCACATTTTAATAAAAGAAATGCTAAATTTAAGTAAGGGATGAGCACACGCTTGTTTTGTCTTGTGTATTTTACTTGCCAAAATAAGCAAAGTTAAGTTTTTCTTATGTTTGTGCTTACCTATCAGGGCAGTTATTCATGCTCATTAGGTTAGGGTTATCCATAAGCATCTGGTGTAGTTTAGATGTTTGCACCGTTTTTTTCTCCAATCCAAATCTGTCTGGAAAAACAGTTAGCTACCGTTGGTCTGTTTCCATTCCAACAGCCTTTGTGTTACGGGGAAGCTCAGAATAACTATCTTCCTCATTATTTTAACCTACCTAAAAGCATCCAGTCTCTGATAAGTTTTCAGATATAGCATATTGAAAAAATATGTTTTCGACATGATGCTTTCATTTTTAAATTTTTTTGCACGTTTTTAGAATACTCAGAAATAACCAAAATTAGTTAAGTTATTCCTCTTTTTCTTAGCTCCTTGGCAGACTAAATATTTCTGATTGTCCTCTTTATTTATATTTCTCTAGAGAAGTAGTCTCATTAAAAAGTGGTAACAGCATTTAAACCTTACAGAATTTCATCCAATGTGCCAATGACACCAAATACCTTCCCCCCCTGCCCCCCAAGCTGTACTCGGACTCCCAACAGCGCACATTAGCCATAAGAATATTTTTGGAGACAGGTCAGTTTTTGGTAAATGGCATCCCTCTCGCCAACTCAGCAAATAAAAGATAGAGTTTTGGAACTGGCAGCCAATCCACTTCCAGCCTGGGGTTTATGAGGGCTGTATATGCTGCACAAACATTTTCATCACTGTAGAAATACATACAATCATTGCAAGCCATTAACTGAGCCTACAGATGAAATTATGATATGATTGTCTCCTATATCAGGCTTTTGATTTGCCTTTCGAGGGTTTTGTTCACAGCAAAAGGCACAAAATGAGCCTTCAGATAGTTAGCAATGGCATTGTTAACCATACTTTTACCTTGCTCCAAAGCGATGTTCATACAATAAGCCAGCCTTTAGTTTCCCTTCATCAGTATATTTCTCAGCTTGCCTGGGCTTAAATGAGGTATTCTGTAGCCATTAATTGGGTCTTTTTTTTCTTTTTTTTTTTTTTAAATGGACCTCAACTAAACAAAACAAAAGTTCAAGGACAATTTCACATATTTCACAACTTTCTTCTCTTCCAAAAAAGAAAAGCTTGTGGTATTTTTTTTGTCCAGTCCTAGTTTGTTCATAACAGGACAGAGTATATTCCAGCATAAGGCAGCTGCTCCATCAGGGCTACCACCTCAAGACATTACAGGCAACCTTCGAATAAATTTTTAATTCTATAGAAGCTTTGGTATGTTGTATATATCAGGGTAATTCAAGAATTAAAGAAAACCAAATAAATGCTATCTGGATTGTTTGAACAGAGACAAGTGGCCCTAATTCCTCACCCTGTTTGAACTGCTTTACCATATGTCCTGAGGTCTGATGCTTACTTTGAACTCTTTTCAGAAGAAAACTGTTACCAGCAGTTTTATCTGAGCTGCTTCCTACTCCTTCTTCCCTTTCTGCTTCTGAATTCTTTTTTTTTTTTTCCCCTCCCAATTTTACTGCATGTTTCTTTCATATATATTTACTTTTTTATTTTTACCAATGCTATAAAAGTAGGTAACAAATATCTGGCCTGGAAAGGAAAGCTGACAGTTTGCTCTGAATGTCACTAGATATCTTGCTTTTGCAGGTATTTCAGTGCCTGCAAATCTTCGGTATTTACACCCAGTGTTAATATTTAAGAACCAAGATTTATTGCAAAGTAAATAGGTATCATAGAGAAGAGAACACTGAAAATGTCAGACCTGTTATCCTTAAAATGATATATGTGGTCCTTTTTTTGGCCTACATTTCTAAATTTCTTATCTGAGTGAATGGGGTACACTGTTTTCTATCGTTGGTTTACACCTTAAAAAGAAAAAAAAAAATAGGAGCTTAAAACCCAGTAAGATACACAAACCCCAGTAAGATACACAAACCGCAGTAAGATACACGCACCAAAACCTTTGAACACTACAGCACTGGTGTTGCTAGACACAGTCTACTAATAGAGAAGATTTGCAGCAAATTTGAAACATAAATGAGACTCACACATGATGAATTGCATCCTTATTAACTACATCACACATCTGTGGGCACATTTTACAGCAGAATTCTCGATGGTTAGACAGACTACGGATGCAGCTTTCAGATGGCCAAATGTAACCGGGGGCACAGCGTGTTGATTTGGAGTTGTATTTATTTTCTTGATAATTATCTTCTGTTTAAAAAGGGCTCCAAATGACGACAGCGCAAACAAAGTTAAGCGCGGATCGAGTGGCTCAAGCAGATTCTTGCGAGTGTTGTTGACTCATGCTAATTACAAAAAGGAAGAGTATACAAGAGAGTTTACATGGGACCCAGTGGGCATTACCGGCACGCAAGGAGAAGCAAGCTGGAATAAAGCACTGCTACTAAGGAGTTACCAAAATGTCAGAAGAACTTTAATGACAGTTGGCTCCAGGACTCTCTCCCTGTAATTGTGCATCGGAGCTTTTCAGCAACTGTTCATCAGCAATATGTTCAGCAAGAAATAGATGTTATATCTTGCTTTTCTCCTCCATGTAATGAATTATCTGGAGCTGGTGGAAAGCATTTACTGGACTGCTTTATGGGAAGTTCAGGATAAAAGGGAAAAATATATCTTTTCTTTTCCCCTCCCCAACCAAGTATTTGGGGACCTCTCAGCTATGCATTGCTTTTACAGCAAAGTTCACATTCGTGTTAAGCGTATTCTCTTGGAATATTAAAATACAGAGGTGGAGAGAGTCCAAAAGCAAGCAAGCTGATTGCCATTTCAGGCCATCTGAGGTCAGTTTGCACCACTAAAATAGCAATAGCTTTTCAAGAGGAGTAATGGGAGCAATACAACCTACTACAGCTTGGGATGGGACAGCGTAATTTTATAAGCTATGGTAGCCAACATTGCAGGGCACAGAGTTTAGTCTAATGCACAAGGTTCCTTCCAGACCATGTTTCTAAAGGGACTTGATGCCAAAAAACCCCAATAAATAAATAAATCTCAGCCATTTCTGGGGTGGAACTGGCAGAGATGGGGTCACTTTGCAGAGGCAGCAGTGACCTCCCCGGCTGAGGAAGAGGGGCAGCTGCTGGTACCCAGACGGGGCGGCAGCAGGAGCAGAGCTGGCGTCGTTGGGAAGGTCAGGAGCCACTTTAACTGCTGATGGCACCGAAGCAGCCTGGACATCTCCCGTCCAGCCCCTGCATCAGGGACTGAAATGCAACTACCTGGAAGATGAACTGCAGTTACTGTCTAAAGGCACGCAGATGGTTTAGTACAAGAAAGCGAGGAAGAGTCCAATCAATATCAAGCTGAAAATTGACATGTGAATTTTAAATAGACAGAATGCAATTACCCAAATAGGAACTTGGCTTGGGCTCCAAGCAATCGAGGGTTTAATATCTGTATTTTGGAAGTTTTATGGGCTTACATAGCCATGCCATGTAAATATCAGAAACAAAATAATAGCTGTACTAAGAGAGCTCCTCAGACTGTGCTTTTGTGTAGTGATACAATGACGAAATCTCCCCACTTTAAAACTGTGCTGCCAATGCATAAACTGAAGCATTTAACATGCTTTTTGCCAATTTAAAAGAAAAAAAGAACAAAACCAAAACAACAACAAAAACCCCAACCCAACAACTGAACGCACTGACAGTTCACATTCATCAAGACACGAAGTATCTAACTAATATCAAAAAACTGATGTAGAACCGCAGACTCTTAGCACGGTCCTCGTTAAAGATCAGCGCACATATCTGGGGGACACAGTATACGTGCTTTATCAATCCAAAGCTACAGCACTGCGTCATCACCTTCTGCAGAGACCCGAGGTTCAGCTGCCTTAGCGAGCTCCCGGCTCTCCCCAGTGCTGCTTCGAGCAGGGTCATCTCAGAGTGCTGGCAAGAGAAATACCTACACATGACTACAGCTGCTTACTCCTGTCCTGCATCATTTGGGGGTGGACGGTCACTTTTGGCACAAAGGACAACTACTGAACAAGTGTCCTACAAAAAAACCCCAAAATTCCTTAGAGGTCTCCTTCTATAAAATAAAACCATATGGATGTGGTTCAAACATATATATATATTTAGCTCAAGTATATAATGCCAGACAGTATAGATAAAAAGTTGCATTTTGTCTTTATAGTTTCATTTCTTCCCCTTGCAGTGCCTTCATAGCACCCCTGTCAGTCTAGCATCCTGCAAGGAATGCATTTTAAAGCAGGAACAGCAATGTGGTGCTGTCAGATTTTGGCACCGATGCAGAATGATTGAACTGTCTGCATGGGAGGAGTTTAGTTAAGAAATGACACAATTCCCAAGCTTATCCTATAGAGTTATCTGAATTATTAGCTCTTGTTTTCTGTCTTCTTTGGAAAAAAATGCACAAAAAATAAGAAATTATTTCTATTATGGTCTTCCTGATGAACTACCTTCAGCAGTGTTGTTGCCTCAACTGCCTAAGAATTTTAAACCACTAAGTACATAACTGAATTTTAATTACACAACAAGTTCTTATTCATTTCAGATAATGAATCCTAATGATTTTAAGTAATCCTACAGAGAGATCCATTTCTCACTTATATAAGATCTGCCTGGGATGATAATTCCAGTTCTGCCAAAAGCTAAGCACCGTCCATCTTCTCTTCTGCCTTATCCCTCTGTTCCCACCAGCGTTGCTGCACTGGGGGTTTTTCCCCTTTGTCCTTAGTGGGGTTTGAGTACAGAACGACTGGACAGGTTGGAGTCTTAAAATAATAATAACAACCTTTGAAGATAACCGGAAGAAATCACCAAATTCTAAAGTGAATACTTAGATTATTATTTTTTCTATCCTGTTCTATGAATTTAGGCTACGTTAATATACTCGAGTCCCATTGCCCCACTGTAATTCCAGCTTATAAGGGTAACGCTTTTAGTTCTGCAACATGCCTTCCAAAGTAACGCAAGCTAAAACAATTAAACACCCTCTCTGTTGGATATCTATGTGTTCATTTCAGGACATAAGTTGCAAAATAAATATTGGTTGATATTCACAAGTGACATTTGCTGCTGTATTGCACGGTACTGAGCCCAAGCGATTTGCAAGCTGTGTGCTGCTTTAGAGGTACAGCTTGGCTGCTCTTGACTTAGAGGTTGGTACTTGGAAGCTGTGCCTGCGAAACCACTCATAGTTACTAAGCAACTCTGGGGGCCAGGGTTAGTCAAAATTTCAGCAGCTTTCCTGCCTGCAACTGAATCTATACAACCCTGTAAGACCAGCTTACAGAAGGGGGCCCTGAAGGGTTCTCCTAAATATATAAAAAAAAGCACGTGTAGAGCATTGCACAACCCAGCTCACAAATCAGTCTCTTGTTGTGTTTATATGTCATTTGTAAATTCTGCAAAGAGCTCAAAACAAGCTAAATGTCATAAATCTTGAAGGAAGCCAGTACTGCTTATAACTTATATATCATGAGAACTGTTGAGTAGTGCCACTGAGTTTTAAGAGGCTGAAAAGAAAGGGGAAGCAGCCTGGAGCCTAAAACCAGAAATGGACTAATTAAAGGGGATGATAGATGATTCTCCAAGAGAAGAGGGTGTTAGCAGACTGTCACCAGGTGCCCCAGTCAGATGGGATGAGCAAGCTAAGAGGCAGAGGGCAAGTGAACAAGGCTGAGGCGTGCTGTCCTGGGCAACCGAAGGAGCAGGTCACACCAGCCCCTCAAACAGGGGGAAGAGGAAGGAACCACAAGATCAGGTGCAGTAAGCCCAGGCCAGTTTTAAAGACTTACGAGTACTAGCTCAAGACATTCCCCAATGCATTTGGCTTTGTATAACTTGTCCTTTACTGCAAATCCATGGTTTTAAGCAAATGTGTTACTTTATCCTTCCATTCTCCCTAGTGATACCATTATTTCATTACTTTGTTTTTCTATCAAATATACACAAGTGGCTAATGAATCTGTTATTCAAAGGTGGATGGTAAATGGGTAAGGAACCCACCGTCTTATGAGCCTTGGATAACAGCAATTATAGATGAGTAACATCAACTGCCAGTTTTGGAGATATCATTTTGACAAGCAGCAAAACTGTGGTGGAAGAGTGTGAGACTGGGTGACCCACAAGGTAACCTAACACATGTGTTCACAAGCAGGTGATAGTCCCGATTCCGTGCTGAAACAGAAATACTAAAAATCCTCTAGAATCCTCTGACGGAACAGGAAGAGGGAAAAAAAAATCTCACCAATGAAGTATAGTTCATGCAAGTCATCACAATCAGGAATAGTAACAAAGAGCAGAATCTGCTTCCTTCAGATCACAAGTGTTTTGGCAAGTTCCAGGCTGTACAAGCATAGTCCTAATGGGCTGTAATTATAGGCAGTTACTAGATGATGCTACAGCGATGGGAAATGTAGGAGAGGTAGACTTCAATAAATAAATAAAATCTGCTCATTTTCGATAATGCTGCACAGGTCATGAGAAATATGGTGTATTACTGCATTAGTGCACCCTAGACAAGTCCAACATGAGCTGTATCAGACATAGTCAAAAGTATACACATAATATACATTATATACATAACCAGGAGGTTTGATTTACCCCATAGTATTTCAGAATACACGCATAGGTGGTGGTCAAAGTGAGCAGCAAGAAGAAAACATCTGTTATGAGAGTGCCTCTAGAAAGAGTGTAAAAGTAAAGTCTTGCTTCGTTCTAAATTAATTTTGTAATAAGAAATCTATTTGAACTCTCTGAAGGTTCCTCTCAAAATATAGCAGGGGTTGTCTACAGTAATTAATACTTCAGGAGATTCACCATTAAATCCTTCCATACCAGTACTTAAAGATCAATATTTGTTTGCATACAATGAGAGAGTGGTTCCATACCAAGGATTCAGATTTATAAGGCAGTAGTGTAAAACCTCTATAAGTCCCAGGACTGAACCAGTCCTTACCAACCATGAGTCGGTAAAAATAAAAAAAAAAAGCCAAGCACAGCCAAACATCTGTGGACTATGTAGAGATGCAAAATTTATATCAAAATGGAGGCAGTGATCCCTCTTGAAAGTATCACAAATCTAAACCTAAGCCTGGTGGGTGTCAGAACACGCCATCTGTTAAATTAATACAGTTTAATTAATCAAAGTTAAATGTTCTTACATTTTTTCACTTCTGTATCTGAATATGCATTAATTCTACAGAATAGCATATATCCTGCAATGAGATCTGGGAAGTATTCAGGATGATTAATGTGTTTACAGTGAACATCCAGCCAATGGAAATGTTGAATGGTAAGATATATGGGAAACCTTAAAAAAATGCCAAATACACTGCAGCAAATACTTAATGTACCACGAAAGATAATGGACAAGAATAAGGCCTGGGTACGGCACCTGCCGTCCGGGTGAACACATGGAGAACATCCACACGTCTTATCCGTGTTCCTTGAACCATCTATTGTGAAAGAGTTTTCTGCATGGAGAACCTGTGTGCTCATGGTATGGCCAGCTCAACCCATAACTGCCTTTGACTCTTAGGTAACGTTTCCTGGTTTGGATAAAAAGAAGATTTTCTAACAGCGTCTTTGAAGTAAGTACGAGCGGGGAGAAGCCCTGCACTGAATTAGATCCCATACAGATCTAGTAACATTGGGCCACCTGGCCTTGAATTCTCAATCCAATAACTGTGTTATTTGCCTTGTATCAGCACGCGGAGCTCCCATCGTGAAGGGCCTCACAATGTGACATGTATAATATAGATGCCTATCCTCTTTGATCTATCCCCAAAACAAAGGTTTTCCAGATAACTTCATAAATGGTTTATAATGTTTTGATTTTATCCATCACCGTACTCACATTGCTACTCAAGCAAAACATCTGTGCTACAGGTTATCATAGAAAAATTGTCCGATGGAGTTATTAGTAGTTCATACAAAATAGTCACTATATTTAGAAAAATATACATACAATCTAGTTTCTGCAAGTGGAAGTTTTTTTCATAGTATAGAAATCGATAATACTTTTGAAATAACATGCAATGCTAGATTGAAGCAGAGGATTAATCTTGTCAATTAAACCAGATGTCAATGTTTCATAGCTACCCCTCTGACAGCGCACACGACCACTGAGCTGGAGGGCTGGGTCGGACATCCCTGCACTGGAAATGTGCTCTTTGTACAGGAGGTTACGATGTGAACAAAGCTTTTTTTTTTTCTTCATTGCCAACTATGCTGGAAGACTACTCCAGCAGACAGAAATAGATTAAATAAAAGGAGGAAACAGCCATAATCATGTGAGTAATAAGCAAAAAATATGAGCTGGAGGTTGAAAGTCAAATTTTAAAGGAAAGCAGGTTAAAGCCCCAGAGGATCAAAGCAGAAACCTCCTGGATCTGCAGTTAGAAACAAAGGCAGGCACCACGCACAGCCCCGAGCAAGGGTTCGTCTCAAGGCGTCGCAGCTCCTCGCGTGAACGCACAGTCACCGTCCCCGCTGCTGAATTTGGAAATGACTCTGTGGAGGCCTTCTGCTCAAGCAAAGGAGGGTTCAGGATTGAACAGAAGGTGAAGAGAAGAGAGGGAGGAGAAAGGGAATAGCGTAGTTCTGCACGTGTAGATGCCCCGCTCACATCCTCCAAGACTCATTTCTATGAGACAGAGTGTGCATGGTTTCTGCTGTCATGCTCTCTGTAATGGCAGCATAATAACTTTTTTTTTTTAAGTCTACATGATACATAAAATTGCAGTAAGATGACAGAATTTACTGAGTAGCTGAGTACCACAGAACTAGACTTAAAAAAAAAGTTTTGTTTTTTTAAATTATTTTTTTAAGCTAGGATCTGATAACGCAACTTCGGCTACTTTTCAGGACAGGATTAGCTCTCCTCCCCAGTGACAGCTTCCAGGGAACACATGGGAAATGTTCCTGCCAGACAGAAACCGCACCGCTGCTTCTGCTTTCTGCCACCACTCCATCCCACCCCACCGTGACACCACAGAGTAGGGCTTATCTTCCTCTTACCGGAGAGCTGGAAAACCCCCGATACTAAACAGCTGGTTTTTGCTTTGCTGTGTCTCTCTTTACATCTTGTGCTCACAAGATCAGAGTTCACTGTCACCATAGAGAGATCTCAGCGTGATTCAACAGAGATTTACATAGACAGTAGCTGAAGTATCAAAAAGCAATGCTAATTAAAATTCCCCTCAGCTCAGCAGAAGTTATCCACCTGCGCTTCTGGATGTCCTTTGTGTGCTATCGTTGCTCAATACCTTTCACCATGGTCAAGGCAGGCATAAAGGTGACATAAAATGAAAAGAAAAAGCATAATAGCATAAGAGCTATAAGATAAAACCAAAAGCAGGGTATAGAATTTCCTCCACCTTCCAGTGGGTGAGAGAAGTTGGACACGGCGGTGTGAGCTCCCACCTCTGCATGCCCCAGAGGAGGCTCACAGCTGCACAGATGTTTCTTTCTCCGGGTGCTCTCAAACAGCCCGCACAGAGCACTGCCGAGCACGTTTCCTTCAACACACGCTAGGCCAGGCTTGCATTTACACCAATTACATTAGCAGAGATTTAATCTGGTTGCAAATTGTTCCCGAGATCAATGGAGCACACAGTACAGTTATTGAAACAAGGCCAGAACTACAAAAAAAACCCCCAAGACCCAGACTGCCACAGTCAGACTCGTGGTTTCAGAAGTGGCTCTGCGTTTTGCCAGGCACGTGAGCTTATGCAGGTGCATCTGCAACCGCTTCTTCAAAGGCAGAACAGGTAAATCAGGCTCTTTAGCCTAGTGCCTTGTCCTGCCTCAGTGACTCTGCTCATCCACCACAGGGCTCAGCAGAGCCATCACTCACCTTAAAAACAGCCAACTCCAACCTTCAGTTCAGTTCTTTATCTCATTTCCACCTTATAGCTTCTCAGTTCTCCTTAAATCGAGGGCATTTGGACAAGCCTGTAGCAGCTCCTGCTGCCTGCAATCCCCTCCTAAACACACACAGCCTCTGCGTTGAGCCAAGGCATTGCTTTAAGAGAGTGCACGAGCAGGATGAGGAAGATGGGCCATAGTACTGCCAATAAGAAAGCAAAGTTGTGAATGTTGATATTGAAGAGGATAAGGTTGGAGCAGCAGCCTACTTAAATGCTATTTAAAAAACCAACCAACCAACCAAAAAAATCCCAAACAAACCAACCAAAGTACTCTCTTGGCCAGAGATAAAGCAGCAAGGAGGTGGAAACACCTATCAGGCTGGCAGTCAGACTGCTCTCTTGTCTTCTATCTAAATACAACTGGTTTCCCCACCAAGAGTGAAACACCTGGTTCTTATTGCCATTGTGGTCTACGTTTACCTAATCGTCAAGAGCAGGACCAGAACGGGAGCCCTGGAGACACACAGAAGACGGTGATTAGGGCAGCCTTCTCAGAGATGAGATCGGGATTAAATTTCTTCAGAGAAGAAAAGAAGTCAAAAATTTGTTTCTGTTTATTCTTCATGAGCAACTACTGAACTATTGCTTAAGTAGAGACACAGGAGAGGAAAAAAGAGCAGTTATTCTTTCTGGAGCAGGACTATGAATGTTATCCCTCCAAAGCATGTCATACAACTTAGTTGGTCTGGGTGTTTCACTTCAGTGAGAAAGAGTAACGAAGAAAAATAAATCAGTTTGACCTGTTTTATTTTTTTTCTCCTTTGTGTTTTGGTTCACCTGATAAAGCAATTTAGGTAATAAAGTCAAGCAGAAAACAAGTATTCCCTCCACCTTCTTTGTGCTACAGCAAGCAGGAGCAGATTCAGCTGCTCATGCAGCCCCTGCTTTGCACCTTGTATAATCATTTGCACTTGTGAAGACTGTGTTTAATAATACACTTGCCTCGGAAGGGCAGCGTTTTGTACGTACTGAGCACAGGCGCAAGCAACAACCCAGTGCTCAGGGCAGCAAGGTATGTGCTTCCCCATCTGTTTCTCTCTCGGTGTGAAGAGGCTAATTCAGAGTACCCCTGACATGGTCACGCAGATCACTTGGCCAACTACACGTCAGAGATGATTAGAGAAAAAAGGAAGAAGGCTTTGCTCTGGGGACGCTGAAGGCAAGTAGAGGACAGGCGTTAGCCGAACAGTGTGAGTCAGGGGAAGTGTGTTCTATATCTGAGTCGCGGCTCAGCTTCTTTAGCTATAAAGTTATCAAAAATACAATGTTGAATTTTGTTTGGGTTAGTGGTTCATTCTTAAATGCTTCAGTGATTTATGACCCTAAGACAGAAAAAAAAAAAAAAAAAAGAATTGCTTTGTCTTCCTGCACAAACTCTGTCCTGAGTCAGAGGGAAGAATAGGTTGTTGGTTAGGATGTAGGTCTGGGACCAGAAAGATCTTGTTTCTTCCCTTGTTCCATCATAAACTTCCCATGTGACTTTAGAAAATTGATTTCACCTGTATCTCTAATGCTATTCAGGTAACTAGTTTAGATTCAGATGCTAACTAGTCTCTGAAGAAGGTGGAAAAGCGCTTCTCTCCTTTGCTGGGGTACGGTGAGAATGAATATATGGGATTTTTGACTAGCTCAGCTATCAGAATAGCATGTTGATCAATAGCTAGACCAGATTCAAGCTATCTGTTGATGGATGGCATGAAGGGATATACCAACAGAGTTCAGGAAAAGCTTAATGAAGCTTTTGCACAGCAGGAGCTAACAGTTATTATCACCTCACTACTTTACGCATTCATCAGTTGATCCTTGAGGTGTGGGGAGGAAGAGGAAAAAACAGATTTTTTTTTTTTCTTTCAAGCTGATATCCTGATTAAATAACTAATTTGATTGTAATTAAATTGCTGAGACTGTGTGCACAGCATTCCCAACTGCTCGTCACAGTGTGCTAGATCACATTGCTGAAGGACTGGAGCAGGTCTCCAAAAGCAGGCTACGATCCATGAGAATTGCAGGGCCTCCTGGAGCTCTCCTCCTGAGAGGGAAAACTGCTCGTTTCATCAGGTTTGAGCAGGCTGACCTAGAAAGCTCTAGAAGTTACTGGTAGCTGAACTCCCAAGAGACCAAGGCAATTTTACCCTGCTAATGACTGAGCAGGTTGTTAAAGGGTAAGGTTCTTTGTTCCCCTCTTAGCAGAGACGAGGATGCTCCCACTGCTCAGTTTTGTTTGCTAGAATCCATTTGCATTGTGCTAGAAAATGGAAAACCATTCAACAGAGGCAGATTCAGGGATGGATTTGGACAAACTTACTAAGGAAGCGTGAGACAGTAATGGTCAGCATGGTAAGTAGCAGAAGGAAATGTCTGTTTTCACTTTGACTCACTTTAATTGCCAGCAGCTCAATAGCTTAAATCACAAAAGTTAGCTTTAGAGGACCTGCAGCAAAGCCTGCAAGGCATTGCAGAAGTGGGTGCTGCTATCGTTACGTCCTGGGAGCTACAACTATGTTTCAGATGTTCCTGTGCTAAGAGGAGACTGAGCTTCCTGACTTCAGCATCCTCCTGTTTCACCCTGGCTGCTCCTTCCCTGGGGTTAAATACTAGAGATATTTTCTCGCTTCCCAAAATTCCAATACCATTTCCCAGATGACTATTTACACGTCTATGAAAATAGACATTGCTGAAGGTTATATTGAGATGATTAGCATGGAAAGCCCTGTACACATCAACTTGATCCTTGCTCTGCAAGGCCGGCGATGCCAGTTGGATTTGGAAACCAATTCTGCTAATCTTTGCCAGCTTTGCTAATGTCTTTCTCGATGCTACTGCCTGGCTTTGGGTAATTTTCTCCCTGGTGCCTCCTTCTCCTGATTTCTCATTTTCTTTGACCAGAGAAATCCAATAAGTAGCACTGAAAGTTGCTAAAATCCATGGGCTTTCACGTTTGCAGAGGATTGTTGCCAACTCTGCAGAAGTTCAGGATATATATGTATAAGTAAGTAATCATAATTAGATATGCATGAATGCATATGGATCAGATGAGCAATGTATGCACACGCATATATATGTGAATACACGTCCTTTCAAAAGAAAATTTGCTAATGTGTACAGTATTTGTATTCTCATAAATTTTCCCTTAACTGTATTTTTGTAAGAACCATAGCAAGTTGTCCAGCATAACAGTTTTTATCAGCAAAAATAAATTCACAAATGTAATTTCCTTTAAAATACTGAATCAATTTCTTTCTGGGTAATTTTTATTCCAGATTTCTCTCTTAGTGACTATCATTTAATTTCAGAATAGCTTATTGCTGCTGTGCACTGACTTTGGAGATAACTTTGTAAACTATTTAAAGGAAAATGGATGTAAGGTTTTCTTCAAATCTTCTCTACTTATCAACTTTCTTCCTGAAATTCCCATATAGATAGCATTGCCTGTCCTAGGTGTATATGACAGTAACGATACAACAGAAATAATTAAATTTACAGTTGAGACCATTATTCCTATTCTTATCAATTTGTGAACGACACAAACCCTGATGTTTAGATTAGTACTCAGAGCCCTAATTTTTCTTTGTTTTTCACTACTGTAGGTAATGGCAATGGCAGAGCATGTGCATGGGGGGGGGGAAATACCCAAGCAATAGCCTTTTTACCTGTGCTTTGAAAGTATAACTTTAATTGAACACACATAGTTCAAAACAAGAAAGACAGGTTTTGATTCCACTTTACGGCTTCTATGTCCAGATGAAAATCCCCATGGCGGGACACCAAGTACTGATTTGGTGTATAGTCCAGCCTACCAGTTCAGGTTTGCTTAGAAAATGTTGAGGAGCCGACCTCACAGCAAAGAGCCGGTGACATCAGGCATCATCTGCCCCCAGCCGGCCTCAAAAAAGTGCCGTCAGCTCCATCCCTTGTGCCATGGATATTGGGTCTGTGTGCCTCGGGCAGATCCTACGGGCAGATCCAGACTTAGTGGCTGTAAACCCCAGACGCCTGCACCATTGCGTTCCCCGTGCCCATCACAGCAGCAGAAGTCTTCTCCTCCACTTTTTGGGCACATATGGGTAAATTTTTCAGAGTGGGTTTGGATCTCTGTGAATTCCGCTGTAATCAATAAACTCTGGATGCTTAACATGTTTATCAATTTAGCTAATATTAAATCCACTTGTACTCCTCGTGTAAGGAAAAAGGGATGTATTCAGGCAAGACTGCTTTGTAGTCTTTGGAGTTGCTCTGAATCTTAGCTACAGTTTTCTCAGACACACACGCTCCTTGATTACAAAGTCACCATTAAAATTACATTATAGGATGTGAATGGGGTCAACAATACTAGTAAACAAGAGGTAAAAGCAACCATTAAAAGACATTTGCTGGCGGGTAGTCTTTGAGGAGGCCAGGTAGGTCACTGAATGTGAAATAGTAAGATCAAGAAATATAATAAATTATTAATTGTCGTAATTTATTATTTATTTCTTCAGTGCTACAGTTTACCTAGAGCTTTATAGGCAAACAAAAAGATCGGGGTATTCAAATCAAATTTACATTCCGACATTTTAGTTTTGTATCATTTATAGTCACTGTTGTATCATAAATTTAGGGCAGCATTCAAAGGACACTCAAGTCAATGGCAAATCTCTCTCATAATTAAGACAGTAGCCAATTAAGGTTTTCTAATCAGCTTTATTCCTGCCACCCCAGCACGTGACTGTATCTACAAACCAGATTAACCTCCTGGCTTCCAAACTGTCTTACAGTCCTGTACTCAGCAGTATTTTTCAAGGATATATTATATACAGAGGATTTTAAATTATTTTTTACTTTCAAAACATTGTCTGGAAAACTTATTCCCCATTTCCAGTGGGGGGACAGAGTGGGGGGGTAAGTGCTAACACTGCAATATCCGCTGTTGTTTGGATTGACATAGTGGAAAATTTAAAGTAAGTCTTGGATAAAAATTGCAGTTATTTGACCCCATATATTTAAGCTTATGTTCATATAGATATAGTCCGAATTAATGACCACTTTGATCTTAAAAAATCTTGTTCACATGAGGAGTTTTAATCATAAGAGCAATGACATGCAGATTTAGATGTTGAGTTCACTCGGTTTCGGCTGATAGCTTGAAGATGTGCAGACGCGCGCGCGCACCGACCCACCCACCCACCCACGTACCATCCCTTTGCAGATTGGGGTGAGTATTAGTCTCCATGAAAGTGAAGAGAAATTTTCCTTTTGATGGAGACAAGCATTTCACCCTGGTGAAAACAATTCATTATATAAAGCTAGGAAAGGACAAATTTTTGCAGGACTGAAGCCTTGGAAAATGTTGCTCTGTCTTGCAAGCTGAATTATAAAGGCTTAGTTGTATGTTTTCAGTGAATTCTAAGGAAAAGGAATTTTGTTAAGCTTTGCCTTCTGTAAATCACAACTAACCTATCAATTTATTAACAGTAAAACCAAATTATGTTGCATGATAAAGACTTTTTTTAAAAAAAAATCTACCGTTCACTAATGTTGTTCCTTATTCATCCAAACCCAGCATTTTACCTCATGTAGTAAATCAAACTGAGGACCAATTAATTTGTTCAGCCACAGTCTGCACTAAAATAAGTCGGTGCAAGTCTACTAAAAGGGAGGAGCTCAGTGGTCTCAAGTCAGCAGAGAAAGCACGTTGTTTTTAAACACCAGATGCTGACAGAAAGCTGACAGCCACAACTATGAGAGGTGAAACGCCGCAGCGGTAGATGTGTATGTTATTTATCTGTTTAATTAAAGAGCAAATTAATTCCTGCTTGGAGGGCAAGGAACATTTGGCATCCCCGGAATCTGTTGCCTAAACCCCTTGGGAAGTAAAACTCATCCAGATACAGGAAATGAAAGCCAAGTGCTAGGCTTTTTCAGAGCATCACCAAGGATCCAGAAGCTGGAGGAGGTTGCTGTAAAGAGCATATAATGCCTAATATTCTAATTCTGTAATCCAGAATTAGGGTATTAGGTTGTACAAAGTGGAAGACTGAGCATTAAAATGTTTTGCATGGCAAATAAAGAGGGATAAAATAATAATAACAACTTTATTTCTAAACATACTACAGAAAAAAAAGTCCAATATTCCTTAGTTATTAATGAGACCTTTGCTTGTTTTTATGGGTCCCTCTCTACTTCAGAAGAGTGTGCTGGTGATGGAGCACACACCGGGTATTTACAAGCGGGGAGAAATGAATAGCCTGTCTGATTCTGACAAATTATCCTTGGAGAGGAAAATAACTCCATAAGAAATATAGTTGGCGTTAAACTTAATAAAAACAGACCCTGATGGACTCCCCTTGGAATTGTGGCAGACCTCTCCCATGCACTCTTTCCCCGCTCCTGTCAGAGAGCCTCCGTGAACTTATAATACGTATGAAAAAAATATTCTTTTCAGCCATTAAAATATAATTACTTTTCCCTTCCCCCCAGGAAAAAAAAAAAAAAAAAAAAGATAAACTTGCAGGTAGGGCCCTATCTGACAGTGTAACCGCTGGGTGAAGAACTTACAACTCTAGCTAAAATATGAGGAGCTTAAGAAACTACCCACTCTTTTTCCAGAGACTCAGCAAGATATGTTAAGAAGAATTTGCCGTTCTACTGGGAAATCCCTAGAATTTGCTTACCACAAGGAAAAACCATGCATACTGTCCAGCTCCATGCAAAAGCATTTGAAAGGGTCATCTAGAGATACTGCATACATTAAGTTTCTTGAAAATATGCGCATGCGGGCTACATTGAATGTTAATCTCTGTCGTAAAGCAAATGCATCACCTTTCATCCATTTTGGTGAGCACTTGTCAAGATTTTGACTAGTTTTGCAAGCAGCTGGCGTGTGCTGGGACTCTGAGAGCCATTACTCGTCCTTAGGAAATGAATTGCCTTTCCAGAGAGACCCAGGGAAGGGTGGAAAAATGAAAGTTACTGCAACACACGGAGAGGTGCGGGGGCGGCAGAGAGAGATGAAATCAAGGTGTCCTGGGTTCGAAAGCCACAGGTTGTTAAAAATATGCTTACTGGAAAGACCATCAGGAAGGAGCCAGGTCTTTCAGCTGGTCTGTTGGGACATCACTGTAAATAGGCAGCGTGATTCAAATTCGGACTTACCTGCAGCCTCTGATTTTGGGGTTCTGGGGTCACTGTGCAGCAGCAGCTGTCACTCTGCGGCGGTGGCGTGGGACGCTCTTCGCCATCACTGCCTGCTTGGTGCGCAGGAGGGTGCTGGGTCCCGTTTCTATGCAGCCAAGGCGCAGCGGTGCCCGTCTGCTGCAAGCGCTGACTTATTTTGTGGTTATAGCCACCATCATCCATAGATTATATTAAGCCCCGTTAAAACTGTAAATTTAACAGCAAGTGTGTAGTGGTAGAAGCCTCTTTTGCATGGTTTATGGAGGTCTGGAAGGATTTATTTCTTCCACCCAGAAAATTTTTTCACTAACACTCAAAGATTTACAATCCCCCAGATCGGGAAAAAGTCTGCTCCCAGCTTTATTTGAATATCTGTTGATAGATCAACAGATCTTTCTGCTATGAAATCCTCCCTTTGCTGCTTCCTTGCTTGTCTGAAACACGGACTATGTGGGCGCAAAAGTACATCGTTCCTATAGCCGTTCTCTTTGGGAGGTAAAAGAAAAAAAAAAAAAAGCCAGTTGATTTACTTTCTGTATAGGGCATATTCCAAATGTTGAATATTGCATTATGTCCACAGCAAAGATTCCAGGCTTAAGTCGTCTGATATTAACAGACTAATGGCGTGTTATGGGATTGATTTTCCATCAGCCTTTTCAGGGATATCATTCCTCCTTTGTTCTTCTAATAGATAACATCACCTTCTAGAACCTCTCCTCTCTGCATCTATTAACTAGCATGTGTATTCCTCTCCTTCCCCTTCACTTTTTCCATATGCTATAACTTGATATGAACCTAGTTTTTCAAATGGGTAACATCTTAATAATAAAGAGACAGGTGAGATCCAGATATGAGCATTTTTCACAAAGAAGAAAAATTGCTGGGCTGAGACCGATGCTTCATGATACAGAAAGAATACTGGGTGCAGTACACTATAGCCACCAGCCTTGGGTTTGATATAAAATTACAGCTTAGTGTTAAGAATCTGATTTAAGAGACTACCTCAATCCAGGGTTTTGAAATTATAGCTAAGCTGTTAATTCCTATTAGTTTCTCTCAGATGCCTTTGCACTAGTATTAAAGTATGCATATTAAATAATAATGTAATTTTTAAAATACATCCTGGAAGATTCCCGTGGCCTTTGGGTTAAGCTCTAATTGATTTATACCAGTAAAATAATGTGTTTTAAATCATATGAGGTGAGGACTTTTCTGGGACATCTGAGTCCTTGCGAGTAAAGAAGCAGCTAAAAAATGGTGGAAGATTTTGAAATTTGTTATTAATATATACTACAGAAGGGGAAAAAACAAGCTCCAGATATTTTTCTGGGAGATTTTTGGTTACATTTCGATTGCCTCTCCAAACATAACAGAACCTCCAAGTGTTGTACTTATCCCTGAACTAAGCATACTCCCATATACGTGGGGAAATATTTTACGTTGAAATTAGCAAGTTGCTGAATTGATATCACCTGGTCCGTCTTTAATGTATTCTACTCCGCGTGCAATCTGTAACACCATCCAGAGTTATGCAAAGCTGACTGAAGGTTGTGCCAAGTTCGAATGAAGTGTCTATTTATCAATCGTAGGTTTCCTGCTGGAACCTGAGATGTTAATATTGAATATGCCTAATAGCATTTTTCAAACTCAAACAGTCCTGGCTTATTGCTGAGCATTTTGGAACAGAAATCTCGACTGATACGGGCATTCTGCATTAGAAAACGCCTGCCCAGCTTTCTGTAGCTAAGGGGTTTCATAGCAAACAGTTCTCCCCGTAAGATTAACCGCAGAGAGGGACCGAGAAGTCCAGCTTGTGCCCAAAACAGGCATCAGAGTTTAGTTTTGTATGACCCAAAGAATACTTGCTAACTGTATAATATCTACACACAACAGGTACTGGAGGCCGTTAATTATTTACTTTGCTTACACCTGTCTGAGAAATGTAAACTACTGCTACTGCGATGAAAATTGCTCTCTTCTTCCCATGTGCCTTTGTCATCCTAATACACCTTGAAATTGGACAAGAATTTAAAACCAGTAATCCTGTTTGCCTAAAACCCCCAAAAGCTGCTGAATCTACCTCATCTTGCTGTCCTGTCCTCCCTCATATAGCTTTGAGCTCCATGACCAATATTAACCAATTTTCAGTGATTGTATATCCACCTCAAAAATAAGATATTCCTCCAAGTTCCATAAAAATAGAAATGAAAAGTCTGCATTAGGAACACATGCTGCTTTTGTATTGAAAATAGGAGGGGGAAAAAAAGAGAGGCAAAATACCTTCATTTGTCCCGTCCTTTTCCTCCTATACAGGAAGGAGATGTTATGAGTGTCTCCTTTGTGTAAAAAACTTCTGATGGAGTTCTCACTTTATTAGGCACCAGAGAATCCAGCTACAAGAGACAAACCCATAAGAAAGCAGGCTTCATTAGTTTCATTGCTCATGAAAGTGCTTGTTAATACAGACACTCCATTTTTAAAATGTGTTTCTCTGAGCACAGAGACTGTCTAGTGGAATTAAAGCTACGTAGAAGATGGGCCCCTTGCCAGTTCAAAGGAACACAAATTAAGGCTCTGATGTTGGTAGCGTTTATGCGCACGCTTAATTTTACAAACCAGTGGGAGTAGTCATAGATCCGAACTCGAACGTATTTGTAAGTGTTTGCAGACCGGGGACTATGGAAATAATAAACATCGTTTTGCGATATTGTATATTTGTACGATGTAAGTTGAGTGTAGCTCTTGAAGATGCATATTTGGAGTTAAACTAGAGCGGGCGTTTGAGGATTCTGCAATGAACATATATAATTCCAATTTTTCTGATGCGTTGGTGCATTCAGGTTTAGCAGTTTCAAAGTCTGTACAAGTTGCTGTCGTCTTTAAAAATGTCATTGGTTATTTTGGAGAGCAATTAGTGGATGCCAAGCTGGTTATATTTCAGCAACCACAACACTGGACTCATTATAACAGAGGAGAAAAAACCAAGAGTATGCAAGGGCGTGTACCTGCAAGATCTGCCCAAATGCAGAGTATTCATTTTCAGTATTTTCCTCCACGCTTTTTCCTTCTCTCGCAGTCCCATGCCGCATTCAGAAGCGCAGGCTTTGGGAGCGTGCTCTGGGAAGGAGTTTAAGGGAGTACCGAATGTTTTGCATGTAAGGAAAAGGATGCTTTCCCCATCCTCGGGAAGCGAGTGAAAATGAGCTGTCAATTTAAAAGTAGAAAAAGACAACCAAGGAACGAGAGATTTGAGAAGGGTGCACAGGAGGCTCGTCAGAGCAGACGAGACAGCGGCAGAGGTGTGAAAAGGGCGGCTGAGACAGCCAGTGGATGCAGGGCAGAAGCAGCCAGAGCGCAGGCAGCTCCCAGCACCGACTTGGAGCGCTCTCTGCCAGTCCAACGGCAGCAGCGCGATTCTGAGCGCTTCTCTAGGCTGGTTCCCTCAGGTCAGCAGGACCATGCCCCGCTGCAGGCTCAGCAGATGAGATGTGAACGGGCCATGGGAGTCAAGCTGCTCTCTGTATTGCTGCAGTCAGGGTCTGCAGCCCCGCGACCAGACCAGGCTCTCGTTCTTCGTATTTCAAACTCAAATGTCGGGTCTTGACCTGGCACAAATCACGGCAACTACGTGCAGCCCGACTGATTTATACCAGATGGAGATTTGGTACTGTAAGTTCTCTTTGGTTTCAGACCACGTTACTCCAAAGCATCAACTCTCTCTTCAGGAGCACCTAAGTGGATATCAAAATACCCGTTCAGGGATTTAGTCAAAATTTGTTTAAAGGCTTAGTCCAACCTCCTGTAAAAACGTATATCACGGCTGGGGTATAGACTCACCAGAAATTCAGCAGAGATGCACTCAGATCATACCTCAAATGAATCAGAACCACGCTGCATGTTCCTCCCCATTTAGGACTCCAGGATGTTATAATTTAAGTCTAAATATTGCAGCACACATTTGTCTGTGACATTGAACTACTGCATATTGTTTGAAAATAGAAGGGGACTATTTTTCAAACCCTGAAAAGATGAACAGGTAAGTAAGGCTCCCTAGGAATGTTTTAGCTCACAGGCTCTTCTTACAAGCACAATTAATGAAAATGTATATAATAGTGGTAGAAACAACTTACTGACCCCCCGCACCCCCCACACTTTTTAGCCTGATTCTCCCCTCATTTACACTAATATAGACTGGGAATATCTCCCTCTGAATCCCAAGAAAAATTATCAGCTGATTTATTTTAACTCAGTGAGGTAAAACCAACGGAGCAAGTCTTAGACCCTTTCCATTAACTGATGTATGGTTTTTTCACATTTGAAATTAAACTTATACCTTACTGCGAGGGTAATAAAAAATTACAGCCATGCTGTGGAGTTATTTCACTGACCTTAGTTTCTTGTATTAAAAATGACTGCCATCAACATCAGCATATCTTTTTTGAGTAATTTTTATAGACATCTTGTCTGTGGATGCCAGCAAACTTGCCAGTACTTCCTTAACACTCTCAGAAAATGGATGCTGTATGAAAACCCACAAAAATCCCAATACCAGACATAGTTCTTTCTCTGAGGCTTCTCAGAATAAATTCAGCATTATCCAAAAAAGAGGAAGAAGAGCAAGTGGGGGGAGGAAGAGGAGGGGAAAGAAGCTGTAAATCCAGGTGTCATTTTTGCTTGATTAAGAATTCCTTTAGGACCAAAGAACAGAATATTTTGAAAAGAGCCCTGCAAAATTCAATCTTAGAGGGTTGAGGAAAAAGCTGCTGACATTCTCCCGATTTGCTGGGAATAAAGTGAAAAGAAATTTCCCTTGCTATATTTTTCATAGACTGCCATTATTATGTTTATATGCTTGTTTTCCTCCACTGTGTATTTTGGAAAACAACCTCAATCTTTTCAATGGCATCTGCAGAAGGATGCAGAACTCTCTGTGCACACATTTTGTAGCTGTTAGCCTAGTTTGTAGTCCGTAGGATTTTCTGTAAGTTTGAACTATTCATTGTGTTGAAGTACCTGGTTTCCATTAAAGTCTGATTAGATTTTAATGCTGAACTTTCTTAGGCTTCTTAGGAAATCCCAGCTATCAGGCATAAATAATTTCCCAGCTACTTCAGACAGCCACAACTTGCAATTAAACAGAGCTGTATTCAGGATAGGAAAGAACTGTTAAATCCTCATCTAAAATGAAGGTGACCCAAACTTCAGAGAAATTTCAGTGAAAGCTGGAAGTTCAATTCGTTCACCTGTGGACAGCCTGTCCTCCTGGCGACGGACTTAATAGAGGATTTTAAATATGCGCTACAGACAGGAAGATGTCTGACATCCACATAGCACGTACACACAGAAGTGTTCAGATTCTTGGAGATATTTGGTTAAAACCAGATATTTGAGTCTGAAAATGAGTTCTAACCTAACATAGCATTCCCTTTGCATTTCATACCTGAAAAGATGCCCACTGAATAATAAAAGGAAAGAGATGCAAAGCGATGTTTCTGTCTGGGGACATTAGGAGCAGTAGAGACAGATCCCAGAAGGGAGCGCTGGCTGGTCAACCACCATGTCTCCGAGCAACCTTGATTATTACAGAACTGCTTTCCCTCCCCTAGGTATTTCCACCAGTTTGTAGAGGAAAAAAACAGAAATTTAAACACCGAATACATGTTACTGGTAGAGGATGGCACTTATTCTGACTGGAGGAAACATAAGATGATTTCTGTCATGTGTTTTGGACCTCAAAATAATCTTCCCTAGAATATGAGAGATGATGCAGTAGAAGGAAAAGAAAACCCAGAGCCAGACCAGTGACATGAGTTGCATGTATAATGCTTCCAGCAAGCCTAGGGAAAAAAAAAAAAAACCCATTCGATGTGCAAGTTAAAGCAGACAGTAAGTTTTAACTTAGGGGCTAGAACCAGACAGACAGCAGATTACTCAGTCTTACTCATGCAATCCCAACACTGTATTCCAACGTCTATATATTTTATACTGGTGGACTGTTCTTTTTGAATGACATCTCTGAGGTATTAGGCACTGGCAGTAACAGGCAAGCAAGGGCTGTCTTTGTTGTTTTTTTTTGTCCGTAATCATCATTATTATGGTTACCTGCATCAAAATCCCACTTTACCTTCTTGCCTCTCCTGTCTCTTGTTATTACAGCTTCTTAGGGGGAACAGGGCGATGTTACCTTTCCTATCTTACAGCTTATTTTAGGGATCTTACTGCAGCACTACTGCAGCAATAAATAATATTTATTAACCATAAAAGCAACAAAAATTATGATAAACTTTGATCCTGCTTCCAGTGAAATCAGTGGTAAAACTGTCATTGATTTCCAGCCAGCAGGAGCTAGAGAGTTCTTCTTCATCCTCTTTACAAAGTAAAGACAGTGGAATTATCCTTCAACATTAATGATGAAATGCAAAACTGGGTTCAGCAACAAAACATTCAAGACTTTTCAGGCATGAAACGACAGTAAAATTTAAAATAATTAAAACCTGCAAAATATTCTCTCGTTCTATTGGACTAGCTATTACTGTTTCTTTTCCATTTTCTTTTTGTATTTTTCTTCCATTCTCCTTCCCAGGAGAAAGCTTCCATCGTTTCTCTTACTTAGATCACCATTTTCTTCTTAACTGTCGTGCGTATTCTCTCCAGACACTGAAAACAGGATAAAAACAGTTTTTAGTCTCTCCCTAACATTTTCAGCATAGGAATAACCAGTTGCTGCTTATTCAGAACACAATATTTGAATATCTCCAGAACTAATTTCTAAACTGTGGAATATACATGAGAATAATACCCTCCCTCCTCCCTCCCCGACTTTTATATCAAACCGCTCTAATCACTGTCTGTCACTTTGGATAATGCGGGCTGAACAGCTTTACTCAGTAATTTGTTCATCAAGCCCATACTCTTTGGCTGTCCTTTCTTAAAGTCGACTGCTTTTGATTCAAGGGTATCGCAGAGCAGAAAGTCCATTTAATTCCAAGATAAGTTATTTTAATGGCTAGAAACGTTCATTTCAAATTTGAATTAGCCTCACTTCAGCAAAATCTTTTTAATATCTCTTTTTCTGCTAGATCAAAGACTTGTTTACCATCACAATTTCCTCATTCATCACTGAAATAGAGCCTGCTCCTAGACGGGCCTGAGAAATGTGAGCCTGTAAGATGGCATAAGAAGCTCCTACTGACACGGAACCAATATTTACGGTGGAACTATGATAATAGGCCCCAATAGCAAATCTGTCCTGGGATATGGATATTATTTAATGGTTCATTATGTCATTCTTGAGGGCGTGTGGAAAGAAAGACAAAATATAAAGGATCTATGTTGACTTATCATCTTTATTAATTACAGCTCTTTGGGAACTCTGCAATTACTCAGATGGACTCTGCAGCCCTTAGTCACTGTATCTGTTGCAGGGCTGCCATCAGCAATCCATCTCTCCGCATTTAATCCCCCTCGCCTTTTAACTCCAGTAGCGTACATGTGGTAGAGAGGGGCTGTCCAAATGCGTGAGAGGTGACAGAAGGTGCTCCTCTTGTCACACCACCCCAAATTCACCTCGCTGTCGAGTCCCACCTGCAGAGCTCTGAGGGAAACGGCTCCCGCTGGGGGAGATAGCTAACAGATCCAAATGCCGGCTTTCGTCATTCGTATGCTTTCTTACCATGAATTTCTCTCCAGAACAACTGGCGTCTGTCTTACCATGGAGGGCCCAAGCAAACAGCTGGGAGAAGCCAATCACGAAACTTGGGGTCAAACATGCAATGTTTTGCTCACAAATCCAGATCCCGGTTGCTGTGATTCATTGGTCATAAGGGAAGACACAGAAAAGCCCTGCACCATCGTTCCCGATGAGGATCTCCAAACACTTCTCTACATCAGTCTACCATCTGTTTCAGGATTTACAGTGGCTTTGCTAGTGTTCAAGCCAAGGAAACTATAAAACTCTTTTTTCAAATGAGGTCTTAAAATAAAATATTCTTGCCTGTGATTGCAGAGAAGTAATAGTAGCCCTACAGCACAAAGTTTTACCCTGCAAGGCACGGGGGGAGGAACTGAGGCGGTGATGCAGGAGTTGCAGCCGGGGTGAGCAGGGATCAGTGGTCCAGCTGACCTTACTGGCTTGCTCATCCAGCTGGGACATCATTTGTGTTCCAAAGCCAAAGAGGAGAGGGGGAAAAAAAAGCTATAAAGAAAAACAACACCTCTTTTTTTCTACAGCAGCAGAGAGAAAAATCATCTATGCTTGAAATTTCAGGGGCTGCATTTCAATGGGTTTTAGAAAGGAAAGAAAACTACTTTCTTTTCTTTTAAATGGGTGAGACTAGTGAAACAAAGGTGGAACTTTAACTCAAAGACATGCTGCTAAGTACTGTGCTGGACCGAGGTCCCAGCCTGCAGGTACTTTGAGGACCGTTCCTATGAAGAATTCATATGCAGTTACGAAGGGAATTCTGCTGCGTCTTTACCATTATCAGCTCTGTCTTCTGGTCGGTTGACAGGCAAACTCAAACCCTGGGGAAAGGAATGTGGATAGAACATTTTCTTATTTTGACATACAAAATATTGCACTGTACCACTATCTAGTAATGGAAAAAGAAAAGAAAAAAAGATTGTTGTGATATATATGCGAATAAATCAGCATGCTGCTTCATCTCTTTGCAAACACATTAACTTTGACTGACATGGAGACACCCATTTTAATCAAGTGTTTGCCTCAGACTGCTCTCAACCTCGCTTAAGTAGTACTTAAGAGAAATAATGGGTATTAATTTAGACACTTATATATACTCTTTAAAGTAGAGCAAGAAAAATGACTGCAGATTTGTTCTGGAAGAATTTAAGACATCAGCATTTGAGATAAAGATGAGCGCTGAATTTTTAAAATAGCACCTTCTCTTTTGTGCTTTTATTAATTGCAAAATCATTTATATTTGGAATATTTACCTGTGCTGGTTTCAGCTGGGATAGAGTTGGTAGCTGGTATAGCGCTGTGTTTTGGATTTAGTATGAGAATAACGTTGATAACACACTGATGTTTTAGTTGTTGCTAAGTAGTGCTTACACTAAGTCAAGGACTTTTCAGCGTTTCATGTCCCACCAGCGAGAAGGCTGGAGCTGCCCAAGAAGCTGAGAGGGTGCACAGCCAGGAGAGCTGGCCCCAACTGGCCAATGGGATATTCCATCCCATATGATGTCATGCGCAGCATTTAAACTGGGGGGAGTTGGCTGGGGGGGTGGGGTGATGAGCCATAGGTTTTCATTTGTGTCACTTGTTTTTCTTGGGTTTTATTTTTCTCTCTCTTATCTTCCTTTTCATTACATCATTATTATTATTATTATTATTATTTCAACCCGCGACTTTTCTCACTTTTACCCTTCTGATTCTCTCCACCATCCTGCTGTGATGCGAGCGTCTGTGTGGCGCTTGGCTGCTGGCTGGTGTTAAACCACGACATTGCCCTACACTTTTTTTCCTGTTATGCCCAAATCTGCAGCAAAAGCAAAGCAGAGTAAATGGAGGTTTCTAAGAACTAGCCCAAATGTCAAAATACAATTTCTAGATATTTTCATGAATGAAACTCAGTTCATGACCAAGAATTCGTTTCCTTCTTTCTTTCTTTCCCATGTCACACCTTTTCCCTCTTATGCTGCAACTATGCTTATGTGCTTCACATGCAAACCTGTGTGACTGAGCAAGTGACAGAGAACCAAACCCTAATCAAGGAATATGCTAATTTAGAAGGACTCTGTCTTACTATGCCCCAAATGTTGTATCTGATGTAAGTAAGACTTTGGCTTTAAATTTTGCAGTGCAAAACTGTCTTTTTTAAAGAAATTTATGGCAATGCACTGCCTAGAACTCTGGATTCACAGTGATGTACCTGATTTAATATGTCATGTTTTAATAGGCAAGCCATTTACCTATTTCAATATGAACTCTGTCTACCATGTAATGTATTTATTTCAGCATAGTCTAAGGCATCTCTTGCCCAGGATATATGTTTCAATTACATTTCAGTGCAAAACACATCCACTGCAAGAATCTTCATACTCCAGGATCTTGAGTAATGAAACATTTTAAGTGCTGGAGAGCCCAGTACTGAAATCTTTATTCAGGCAATCTCCCACAAAGGCAACCATTTCTCTCAGCAACTTTGATCAATACCCCAATATGCCAGACCAAAAAGCTTTAACAGGAATGTGGAATCCTCCTGTTCCTATCAATAAAATATGTAATTAATTGGAAATTGAAAACTTGATTAATTTGGGTTTGATTTCTTTTTCATTCAAATTCTATCAGCCATATTTTCAGATATGTATGGATCTGGCCCTCATCCGGCATGAAGCAGGGAAGCTCCAGTAAGCCTTATAAAATTGGATTGAATCTAAGATCTGAGGCAGAAAGGGCTGGAAAATGAAATAGCTCATGTATACTGGCTGGTGAATTTACTGTATATATACCAGGTACCTCTGGTGCAAATACTGGGTTACCATGTTAATTCAATCAGAAGCCTCTGACATCCACCTACCCCAAGTGAAAACGTGATGGTACCACACAACCTTGGCTTGCTTGGACACAGGACTCGTGAGGTCTCCGCGCAGCAGGAGCCACCCAAGCTGGTGCCAGTTCTTTCCCAGCACTGCTCTCGGGGCCAGGAGCAGCCAAGGAAATGCAAAACTGGAGGAGTCCAGGCACAAAACAAGGGCCTGATTTTCTACCCTCTTACACCAGTTTTATGCCAGTGTGAATCCGTGGATGGCTCTACAATTGCAAAAGCCGTGGGGGGGGAAAAAAGCATGAAAAAGACTTGAGGATTCATACAACTTATACTGTGTCACGTCCTGAGCTGGCTTTAGAGACTCAAGTTGAGACACGGTACTGCATTAATGTCAGGAAAAAACCCTTTATCAATGTAATCTATTAGTGAAGCTGCTAAGTCTGAAGCCTCCCAAAGCCGAGAGTAAACATGTGTTTTAATCTGAATTTTTCCTGCAGCTGCAATTAATCTGAAGGGCTTTTTAAGCAACTGTTTAACCAGGTTGCAAATTGTGGTGCTGCGTTCTTGGTACATGCCATGGTTTAACCTGGCAGGACAGTATGGCCATTGTATTTTTGTTCACAAATGTTGTTTCCTACTAGAGTTAAATCCTGAACCAAGTGAAAATAATCTAGTAAAGACGGGCAATAGATACAGATATATAAGATTTATATGCTTTCCACATTAACAGAGCTTCTATTATAAATCCCTATTAATCAGGCATTCCATCAATATAAAGTTTTCCATTAAATTCAAAGAACTCTAGCGAGTGTAATCATAGAGCTTGTTTAATACAGTGCAATGATGCCAACATTTCCATCTCATCTATCTAGCTGCAGAGCTTTTTTCCTACTGAGCTCGTCACCAGAGTAGCTGAACAGCTCAGTGACAGAGTGGAAAATTCTCCCAAATATCTACATATAAAAAAAAAATCATCCTCTCTGACTTTCACCAGTTTTAAAGCAAAGCCAGCAATAGCAGAATGGTGAATTACCAGTGTCAGTACATATATTTACGGTTTTTCTGGGCTCACAGCTCATCAGTTTAAAAAATGCCTCAAAAGTAGCAGTACAGCTTCTTCATACTTTTGATTTTTCAGGTGACATCTGGACACTTCACAGGAGCAGAAGTGAAAAGCTGCAGTGCCTGGGGTGAGGCACAAATGGAAAAAGTAGGGGTTTTAAAAGTATTTATATGCTTTGTATTTTTTTTTTTTTTGTCTGGTATCAATATAGGAGATGAGGGAAGAAGATAAAACAAGCAAAAGAGACAAAAGGAAGGGATCGAGTAATTCAGACCTCATAATGGAAACATTATACAGTCTTGTTAAAATTAAATAGTAGATATTGACTTGGATTAGACATGAGAGAGAAGAAAATGAAATGGAACAGCATAGGGAGGAGGGATGTTTAACTCACTCGGCTGCATTGGTGAGAAGTCAATGAGAAGGAGAAAGGCTCCTCAGGGATCATCAGGCTCCTGGAGAGTTTCTGTTCCCTTGATTACAGGGGGATGTTAAGCGAGATGTGGAAGTGGGATGGAAGCTTCTCCACCTCAGGGGGCCCCTGAGGCTGGCAACTTCTACAAGGCTCCAAGCATTTCCATTACACATTTTTTTCCCAAAAAACCAACACTGATATTTTCATTTCTTTATCATCTCAAGCCATTTTGTTGGTGTGCAGTTTCGTCCTGTTCAATTTTGTTTGCTCCAGGCAATCCAGGGCTTGACTCTTTCCTCTGCCTTGGCATCTCAGCTTCCTCTGACAAAGAGAGTCTCCAAAGAAGCTGGATTTGTCTTTCTCTCATCTCACAAAGAACTGAAAGCAAATGGTGAAATATTGCATCTTTGAAAGGCGAAACAATAGGTTGTGTTCCAGTTGGTCTTCAGTGAGATTTATAGTGTATTTTCAGTATCACTGATATTACAGCACAGTCCAGGAAGGCTCTTTTACACTACATATAATGTTCCCAGTATATCTGGTGCCCTGACCCAGTAGATTGCCAGGGTTGCAAAGCATGTTACCGGTCATAAACTTCTCCCATCTCACCCGTTGCACTTCTCTCTTTGGATTATGCCAGCTCCCTTTTCTACTCGTGCTCCCCAGCCCTGGGTCACCAACTTACCCACTTGGACTGACGGCCTAATGCAAAGTGCAGTCTTTGCAGGTGAAGTGGAGAACAAAAGCCTCCTGGGGATTTCCTGGGGTTGGAGGAACATTTGAGGCAGCAGATGAGTTTGCTTACAGGTGACCGTATACATTTTCACATGATCCAGAGCTCCAGGCCTCTTGCACGGTCCCAGAGAGGTGAACGTTCCCGTTGTTAGATGAAATATAAACAGTCAGATAGATGAAGCAGAAAACATAGCAGACACAGTGAAAGGTTCGGAATCAATTTATTTTCCACTGCTGAAGACGATCACACGTGCCTGGCTCATCTTGGTGCCATGCTCCAGCACTCGTGTTGCACGCTCACCCTTCAGTAGTGAAAGCTATTTATTTGGTCCGCTTTGAGTTTATGCCTTCTGTCTGTGTACAAGCGTGGATAGACAAGAAGAGACACTGGGAGACACATAAACCCTTGTATGTCCTCTCTGTTAACGTTTTAGCACAGCTGAACTCAACTGTCTGACCTAATACCATAGTTTTCCCCATCAGGCATAACTGCAGTAATGCAAATGGATTTTGAGAGAAAGGAGATCCAGGAGGAGACAGAGTTGAATAGCAAAGGAAGAGTCTAACATTTGCATGCAAGGGCAGAACAAAATCTTTACCCTTTCCTTACATTTTATCTCTTCCTCCTGTGCCAGTTCCATGTCTCTCCGCAGCCTGACGTGCAGACAATAAGGTTTCTTTGCAGGAAAGTATCATATTTCTTCCCAAGAACGACTCATGCGCTTGAAGTTAGATATGTTCTTAAAGGCATCCTTGACTCATGACCCAAGATATCATTTGTCAATGAAAAATCTCTCTCCTTCTATTTCTCTTTTGGAGCTAATAAGGCTGTGCATTTACACAGCAAATTCAATACATCTGGAAAACCCCATTCTGCGAGCAGTACATTATTTCCTGTCTTTCAAAGGCTTTTTAGATCAGAATACAATAGATTGTCTTTTAACAAGTACTCCCCAAAAAGTAAGAAAAGTCAGTATAGTGCAGACTTTGCTATCAACATGTTAAGCAACTGAGCTGAAACCCAAGTTCCTCTCACGAGCTGTATTTTCAGCGGGGAAAAGGTGTATTCTTAAATCATGAGGCAACGAACAGAAAGTTAAATCACAGTGACAGCAAAATGTAGTTTAATTCAAAGTTAGCAGGTCAAGAAAGGCTATGAAGGATCCTCGCGTTCACCCTAAGCTATTAATTCAGATGAAAACTACTGGCTGCTTCAGTCCTCAAGGATTTTATTTTTCATGTTTCTGCTTGTTAGCTCACACGAATGAAGAAAGGATTTTTTTTCTCTGAGACATAAGTTTCAATTGACTTGTCTAACTTAATGGCTTGGACTGTATTACTTAGAAAATGCCCAGCTTCGAGTGCCACAGCCAGAAGTCCAGGAAAAAGCCTCAGTCTATGTACATACATCTCCCATTCCCTCTTTTTCTCTGTGTACCTCTTTCCATTCCCGCACGAGTGGTGCAAAGAGTTGTGCGTGGCTGCAACTCCGTCTCCTCCACCCGCCCGGTACTGTAAGCCCTCCGTGACACACCGCCTTCAGCATCCGTGACGATATATAGCAGCTGCCAGCATCTGTCCCTTGAGCTCCCCAGAGAACAATGAAGCAAATAATTTCTTTAATTATTTATCAAGGGCTGCTTCCTCTGTCAATAAATTTGTTTTGCTGTCTCCTGGAGGCCTGGCTTTCTATTTTATTAGGTTCTTCTTCCACATGCATTGGAAACATGTTTTATTATTCATATTAATATCTACTGCAAACTTCCTTTCTTTTTCTACTTTTCTTTTTAGCATTGATTTTATGCTATTCTTTTACTTTATTCTGTAATCTTTTTGTTGCTTTTTTTTTTCTTTGCTTGATGTATAATGAGACATGACCTTTAATTAACCTTTTAACCACTCTTCGTTTGCTTCCTTCCCTCATCTTTACATTGGAAAAAATCCTTGCATATGTATTATTTTAATTGACCACTGAGTCATTTAATTCCCTATCTATTGTCAGGATTTGACTTGGGGGAGAACTGGACTATTCTTTTGAGTGAAACTCCTCCAAATAAGCACATTTGCAGTTTTGTAATGAGCTATTTTAATCAACAGCTGTGAAATGGCCAATAAAACAAATTTGTATTCAGGGCTTATGCAGTGGGAGAGAAGATTCACGAATTTAAAAACCACAACCGAATAAAAATCCTTCTCGCCTTACTGAAATGGTTTTTGGTTTTGGCTAAACTTTCCAACTGCCAGTAGGCAAAATGACCTTTTATTTTTTCCTTCCTATTTGGCAGCCACACCAAATAAGAATCAAGCCAACCCCAAACACACTTTGCAGATTGCTCGGCTACTTTAACAAGTGTGTGTGGGGTTAATTATTCTTGTTAACAATTAGGAATAGAACCGAGTCAGGAGTGGGACGAAGAGGATGTAGCAGGGAAGAGAGAGGAGAAGAGCAGCGGGTGCTGAAGTCATTGCTGCTTTTTCACCCATCCACAGCCTGGTCCAAAATAATCACTAATCACCAATTTGGTGTTCTTCATATAAAGACTTGCTGTTTTCAGGTGCAGTGATATAATCTCGCACTTAAGCATATTTAGCTGGGAAAGAAGTCTGAAAAGCGTCACCCGTATCCCCGTCCCTCCGTGCAACGTTACAGTGCTTTCCGCATATTTCATCCCAGCAGAGTCTGCCTTTCTAATCAAAGGTATATAGTGATAATTCAGCAGGGATTATTCTCTGCAAACAGCATGCTTATTTTTTATCACTACTTCCATATGCAGTTTATAGACTCTTTGTTTGCCTCAAAATTGTACACTGAAATATGAAAGCAGTCAAATCCAAGAAAAACAGACACAAGAGAAAAATGAAATTAAGTAAATCTTACAGGGAGAATACAGCCTTCTCTTTTATGTCTATTAAAAAAAAAAGTGAAATATTAATTGCATCTTGAAAAATAATGCCATCTGCTCTAATACAGATGATGGTTTCAATCATATTGATGTCAGATGTTGTTAATAGAATTTTGACATTTTTCAGTTGGTGGAATTTTGTCTTTCATACCTAATATCCTTCTAGGAGTGCCATGTATCTATGCTAACATACCTCAATAGTCTTTTAAGACAAAAAAAAGTCTTTTAAATCTATAATTATATAAAAAGTATGTAATAGCCTAGGCTAGTTTACATATTCAAACAGGTTAATACACTAACTTGTCTAACTAGAACACCATCTGAAAAGGTCATCAGCAGGATAGACTATATGGAGTATTTCCTTGCAAATCTTCAGCTCTGCTTATAGTCACAGGTATATCTTATTATTTGGTAAGGTAAGGACTTAGTGCACTATTGAAATAATAATCTCATCCTCTTTCATAAATTTTAGAAATAGTGTGCCCATTCTGAAAGTGCAAAAAAATAGAAACAAGCCACATCCATACCAGCTGCCCAGATAACTCACTCACTTTTCCCCTTAAAAGCAAAAAAAAACTTTTCAAAGGTTATGACCTTCTAAGGGGACTCTCAAAAAAACCCCAAAACAAAACAAAAAAACCCCCCAAACCAAACACTTTTTTATTTTTCCATTTGCATTGTACCTCTCTGATCAGTAATCAAAATCACAACAGAAAAAGACAGAGGGGAGGTTGGATACACTAAGGAAATGAAAAATTAGTTCGTTCAAATATGCATAAATCTTATTTTCAAACATAAAAGTGAGAAAGAAAATGAACTGGCTGGGACTCTGGATGGTGAAAAATATCACTAGGAAAAGAAAATAAGAGAATATAAGAGTCTATAGTAGGGCAGACAAGTCATTATACTCTGTGCGTGTAGGACGTAATCTTCATGAACATAGCAGCTTGTGGCTGATTTACTTTTTTTCATGTTTAATCAAAACTTTAAATATCTTTAAAGACATAATAAGTTAAGGACAGTTTAAATTCCCCTTTGGTTTGTTTCACAGTGTTATGGGAGGTGCAGAAACCCTTGTAGTGTGAATTAACAAATCTCTGTGCTAGATTATTTTAAATTGTTGACCTTTTTAGAATCATAGAATCATAGAATCATAGAATGGTTTGGGTTGGAAGGGACCTCAAAAGATAATCTAGTTCCAACCCCCCTGCTGTGGGCAGGGACACCCTCCACTAGACCACGTTGCCCAAAGCCTCATCGATACTAGATAAACCCTGTCTTAGAAGGGATTGTCTACGAACAAGCTTTGCTCAGCCACAATATTTTCAAGATCACATCACTGCCTTTATGGAAAAGCAGGCAAGAATCTCTGCACAATTCTTTATTTCCATAGATTTGCAGACTACCAATGTTTAAAGATTTTATGTACACCGTTACACAAGATTCATAATGTATCCTTTAAGGCGGTGTATTTGTAATGAGTAGAAAAATTTGCTTTTACTTAGAATACCTCAAGACATCATTTAATTTCCTATCCACAGCTGAGACTCACCAACTGGTTTGGAAAGAGCCGTGTCCTGTGTTGCCGTACTTGCTGCCAAACAAGTCGCACATATTCCAAACTTAATACAAATGTTTTATGCAACAGTAAGGGTTCTTTCACACTATTTTGAATCATTACTTCACAATCCCTTCCCACCCCCCCAAAAAAGAAAAAAAAAAAGAAAAAAGAAAAAGACTCCACTGTTAATTCATAAACAAGGACTGGGAAGGAGAGCAGTTGCCAAGGCGCAGTGTTTTCCAGCCAACATCAGGTACCTTCTCCGGTGATCTTTGTCAAGCCTGGAAGGATCTGCGCATAAATACCCACAACACTGCATTGACTCTTCTGGAAATTTCCCACACTACCAACAAAACTCAAAAGATTGTGCACTTTTGCAACCATTTACTGTAATCACCTCACCGATATCTTGCGCTTCCCCATCTATTTGACAACATAGGATATTGATAACATCTGCTCCTCTACTTAGTACATTGATGGCTTATCTTCTTGTTCAAGTCAAAATTTCTCTAATTAGAGTACAAATCAGAAATACCTTGGCACATAAAATGTTTTACTTGGTAGGAAGGAGCAGTACTAATTATTTTATGTTAATGTCTAAAAAAAATTAAGCCACAAATAAATACATGGTATTCTTTTGATTACGGGCAAAAGGTAACGTATGAAATATGTCAGCTTCTCAATAGATAAAATGGCATATTGTTTGCTACCATAATGGACATGTAATTGAACCTTTTTGAAGTATAAAGGATAAAATAGATTTGAAAACAGCATTTGAGCCTTTTTTCTCCCCTAAAATATGTTTCAACTTGGCATGACAACAGATTAGGAAGAATAACTGGCTGCATTTCAAACTCACATCTTGGGCCTTTTCATTCTAGATTGAAAGTTGATGCTGATGGAAAGCCTTTTACTGAATTAAAACATTTTGGATCAGGCAGTTGGTTAGGAATTAAGAAGATCAAAACACCGATCTCAGTATGACTTTACAGCTCCACAGCAAAAAGTGAAACAACCACAAGAGTTTCCACTCTCACTTCTCATTATGTACCAGCTTCAGTTTTTATGATTTTACTTACATTATGTACATTGCGTTTCATTATATAGTCTATGTCCATATTTTCCACCACAAATAATGTTTTTTACATGTTTGCAACTTCATCTTAGTAGGAAACTCAAGTCCAAAACACTGTAATTGTTGAAGATGTAAGAAATTATTAAAAATTGGGCTAAAAATTTGGAAGATTTAAAAAACTTAAATTTTTACTTCATCTTCTTGTGGACCATTTCTTTATAGGATTAATAGGGAACAGTTTCTTATGTAAGTGAAGTACACTTAAATATAGTGTATTTCAAGTAGACTCACCGAAATTTTTGTGGAAATTCATTTAACATCCTTAGTTCAGCTATGCTGCTCACTCAGTGTCTCGTCACTTTATCCCTTTTCATTACTTATAAACAGACTTTAATAACAGATCTGTTTCCCTAACAAGTCTTTCATTTTTCTAATTCCTTCTGAATCACATCCCTCGGCGTTCTGCTGAATGGAGAACAGATACTGCTGAGATCAGAAATGAAAAGACACCTTGCCACAGCCTTTGCTGAAAGCAGGGGGATCTGCATTTTAGCACACTTTCTGCACTCCCACATTAGAGGCTAGTAAGCCTTACGCTTAAGAATTGATCACTCGGGCACTATCTAGCCCAAGATTTAAAGACTGGTAACAGTTTAAGGAGCACACAGCTTTTTATGTGTGTTAAGCTGTTCACGTTAAAGTATCTCGTGCCCAGGAGATGCTTCCAGTAGGTTTGCTTCACATATTCTGCTGCAACCTTTTGCCCTAGCTTACACAGTACCTTAACAGGGATATAATTCTTGAGCATCTCATGCCCAACTGTTCTTCCCTTAGCACTACTTGCTTTATTTTCCCATATATTCTGCTTTGCTAAAGATACTCAAAATAGGCTCAAATAGCTCCAATTATGCGAAGCACAATGTGATATGTCAGTATAGCGGAGCAAGGGCGAGGAGAAGACTGGCGCATAGGACTAACAGATTAGAGTTTTACAAGCTAACCAAAAACATTCTACAGTTGCCTCAACATGTAAAAGAATAGACAAATTTTCCTATTTTTTTATTCTCTCATGCTAGTAACAGTAGGAGAGATTAACAAGAGAACTCTAGTAACAGATTCATATTTCCATTGCCTAGACTTCCTCAGGGACATGTCTTTCCCATCAACTGAGGTCTGACTCTCCTTTTTGTTATTTGACTCTTTTTCTTTATCATCACCATTTTGAGGACTCGATTCCAGCTGTCAAAGGACTTGCCTTTTTTCCCCTGCCCTTCATAATAACATTCAGTGTTTATTTAAAATAGACTGCCAGTACATGAACTGTTTCAGGGGAGTGGGACCAAGATGAGTTTTTCCCCTAGGGTTGCTTTTCTATCTAGCATTTCATGTATGGGGTTTTTTTTTGCTTTAAATGGGGCTATGCACAGTGGATCAAGCGTATATCAGGTACTTTGTGGATGTTTGGTTTAGAAACCACAATTAACCCACAGATTATAAAATACAGCATGCATGGGAATGTTCATTAGCCATCTCCGGTTTGGAATTAAAGCCATTACATATTTTAAACTTCTCAATAATGCATCAATGACAGTTCTGTACTTTCAGGAAGTATTAGGTACGTGGAAGTGTTAGGTAACTCTCAGAACAAACTGCCTACGTGTCTTGCTGGCAATTGCAAGAAGACGCAATTTCATGAGACACTACAGCAATTTGAGTTACTCACCATAACATCCCTTAAACACAAAACGCACACGGGGAGCTCTGCCAGGCTATCTCGGCAAAATGACATGCTGTTCCTACCCTCCACTTACAGCACGGTGTACAAGTGCTGTTGTGCCACGCGTTTTCTGTGGAGAAAGATCCTCGCTGTCCCTTGCTCTCCACATGGCCCTTTGGATCAAGGAGTTCAGCACAGCAAAGGACACAGCAGCTGATCAGACACATAATCCTGAATTCCCTTCAACAGCTACTTTTGCTTGCCTTAAAGCTGTAACGAATAGTATCGGCTATTAAAATATTTTGCAGAACAACACGGATTGAACTAACGACAAAGCGATCGCAGTCACCTGCTTCCTTGCAATTGGTCTGAGCCATGGCCGGTTGCTCAGAATGTTACGGCATGTTGAAGGCCATAACGTTCCCTCCCTCCTTCTCTCTGTATCAACCACAAGCTCTTTTCCCCATTGAGTGTCCTTCTGTAAAACTTTTATGCTTTTCAGATGGGCAAGAATCCTGGATTACATTTTTTGACAAGATAGATGAGACTACTTTTCACATGAGACCAAGGAAAGTAATGAGCTGTAATCTTCGAGCTGGAAGATATCTATCTTTTTTAATTACAGGTAGATTATTTCTATATTAGACCTCATGGCAAACAGCAGCGCTGCATACGTTTCTCAAAGAGGTGCGGCATCAAGAGGAAGAGATTATAAGAGCTTGGGACCTTGGCACAAAAAAAAAAAAAAAATTTCAAACTTGACTCTATTTTGAATTTCATAAGTCCATGCTATTTATGCAATTCAGCAAGCAGGTATTTTGACACTGTTATTCACTACAAGTAATAAGATATTGCCATCACATCAGTGAACTAGTTGTTAGCCCCTACCAACATTTCTGCCTTAGTCTGGCTTGTCTCCACTTGTCAAAGGAAGCTGCAGTCCTCCCATCTGTTGGAACAAGTTAAACCCATTTAACCGAAATATCTGTTTGCATACATTTTTTAAAAATATAGATTCCCTTTACCTTATGCCTGAAGGAAGGAAATGTTGTCTTACTTTCTGAATGTTAGGCTTTTTAATCATCCCTGATTTATTCTTCAAGGCTTGGCCTGAAAATAATCCCTTAACTTTTCATACTTCCTGGGACGGTCCTGTCTTATCTAGCTAGCTGATATGTGAAAAAACACAAGTGGTTTTCTTGTTGAGCCTTGCCTCCTCACATCCAGCTCCTCTTTAACCACTTTCACAGCCATGGCTTTGCTAGGGAGAAGTATCACAGAAGCTTATGGAAAAAAGATCAGCTCGTTCTCCAGCAAGGATTAGAAGCTTATCACACAGAGACATTATTCACATGGTCCCATTCTGTTTCGTTCTCAGAGATTGCGATGCTCCCTCAAGATACTTTTTTTTATTTTGTACTGACAATATTTGCTTTTCCACTAGTGTGTGCCTGTGCCTTGACAATGTCCGGACCCTTGGAGGTAAGCTGTCAAAGGCAGGATGGCCTGACCTACTACAGCGATGAGCATGTTGAGGGTTTCAACTCCTTGTGATCAGCCTAGTGAGGTAAACAGGGGGGCATTACCAAGTGCCTCATCTACAGCCTCCAAGAGAGATGCCTGTTCTTGTAGCACAGCTACTGTTCTCAGCCCTGCTCCTAAGGGCAGTGAAATCCTGATGCTACTGATATCTCAGTTGAGCTATAGAGAAAAAAACTAGAATCTAGGAAAACTGTAGCTTGAAAGTTATTGGAGAGCATCTATATCAAAATGTTTATTGCTTGGAGACAAATTATGTCACAGATATGTTAATAGCATTTCTTTTTTTTTCTTTTAAATGGAAGTTTATGTCTCGTGAACGGTACTTGTTTTGTGTAAAAAACAACTAGAAAATGTAGGAGTTCCCTGGGAAGCAGCACTGATGGTGAAATTTCACACAGCCCTACTCTTTTTTTAAAATTTATTTCTCGGTGCTCTGTTGAAAACTCTTCCAGGACTAAGTCTGTGTTGAAACCTGCTAAACCAAAAGGATATGACTGCAAAAGAGTATGGCTGCTTGGAAGGGATGAAAAATGACATAAACACTTCTACATCTTGAGAAAACAGGAAAAGTAAAGATAACAACATCGAGAGAAGGGAAGCGGAAGACTTCAAAACAAAAGCAAGACAGAGTAAAAGGAATTCAGATGAAGAGACAAAGAGAAGTCTAAAAGAGACTTAAAAATTAATTTAGGAAGGAAGTGCATGATGGAAGACGTCTTTGGCATGCCTCCTCAGTTATTGAATTGAGCACTCTACACCTGGAAATTATTATTATGTGAGCATTCAAAAATGAGGCTGGAAAGCAGAAGGCTGTAACAAAGTAAACTCATACTAAAGGAAGCCTTTAACAAGTTTTACTTCCTGTATTGCACCTCACAGGTTATATAACTTTACATTTAATGGATATTCTCAACTGGAGTCCTATTTGTGAAATGGAGGGAATGCTATTAGTATGCTAATCAGTTCTGCAGAGTAAATTGGTTATAAGAGTGGGGTTCTAGGGAAAGGTACAATAGGGGAATATTTTTTAATTAGCACACTATGAAGTCTATTCTCCCCTTGATGGCTTTGCATGTCCCCTATTGACATTAATTTCAGCCACACAACTTCTATTGAAATCAAGGGGGATCGCACGACTCTGCTCCGACGCAATCTGAACATATTTGCAGGAAGGGATGACGGCCACTCTACTCTGCAGCTGTAGAAATGCTGGCGGGTTCCAACCACGGAAGCATGGCTTATGTCCCATCAGGCACTCCCCTGTGATGGTGTGTCAAGTCTCACACCCAGGATGTCTAGAAAGGAGAGTTCAACCTTAGTTTCACTCGACTGTCAGTTTTTATAGCAAACTCCAGATTGGCTTAGTGTTTATCCTGGACTCAGGCTAAATTCACGTTTGCTGCAGATGGATTTGTAGAGTTTATCACTGGTGTTTGAAATATATGATAGAATCAGTCCTGCAAAACGTCTTGCTCACTGGTTTTTGTTTGTTTGTTTGTTTGTGGTTCTTCTTCTTAAAGAAGTTTCGTAGGTGCACAAGCCTCAAATGAACCTTTAGAAGAGTTGATGGACAAAATAATTAAAGCACCAAGAAAAATGGTGTTTTGGGAATCATAATGTGAATAATGAAAACAAGCAATAATTTGCAGTTTGGTGGTAGATTTCATCCCTTGAACCACATTCTTTTAAATTCTTTTCCTTCAATATCAGCCACCCTCAGGAGAGACACATTGTTTTCAAAGTCATTGTGCAATGCCCAAACTTCCATTTCCTATATAATGTCTCACTGACCTTATGCCAGAGCTTTTCTGCTTGATCCCTCAAACTCTTAAACATCAAATGTTGCCTTTTTATTCTAATACTTCTGGTCTGCTAAATTTTAATTGCAATGTTAATATAAAGGACTTCAGAATCAATTCTTTTATCAAGAACCTTGAGGCCTACCTATTGATGAAGAGTCCTGCTTGGGAGCTGGTTACTATGCAGCCATGAGACAGAGGATGTTGTTTAAGTCAACATCTATAGGATTACTGCAAAAGCTAGAAATCTAACACCTCTGCAAGCCCCAAGGTTTTCTAGGTGCATCTCACCCCACCACTGGATGGGGAGTAAAATGGTGCTGACCATACTGAAGATTCCATTTACTATAACAAGGCCAGATTTTTATCCTATACTTTCATTTATTTATATTTTACTATGTTATAATTCAATATAATCCCAAATTTAAATCCTGGAGAGAAAGTTAAGCTACCTCTATGATATTCTTGACCAAAGTTTCAAAAGAGCTCCAGCATTACTGTAAGATCCTCTGGAAAGGCAGCTTTAATTTCCTCTCTTGCAGGTAAAGGATAAGTGACAGTTCTGTAGTATTAATTTCTGAGTAAATTTATTTTGCTGATTAAAAGGTTTTAACATTATTAGAACACAATATTGCCTAATAAAAAGTAAAAGATTGTTGGGGGTTTCAAAGACCTCAGCCTTAATCTCATTGCAATAACCACCTCAAACATATGCCTAAAGATTATTAAAATGCTGACCAAATGTTGTATTAGAACATATGAATATAAAAGTATCGGTTAATTGGTCTACACATCAGGTATCCTAACAGCCTTATCTCCTTTATCTCAGGCTCAGGAGATATTTATAAAGAATTGGTGCCTTTTTTTTTAAAAAAAAAAATACAGACTAATAATTACTCTTTTGGAGGAAATTAGATGATAGTTAGGATGATCTGGAACTGTTTGCTACTGAACCTAAATCTTGGAAGTAAAAGAATTCAAGGCTACAGATGAGAACAGTAAGTAAAAACATAGCAAATACAACCCCAACCTCCTAAAGCCCCACTGAAACCAATAAATATCAGAACTATAACTTCTCTAATTGGTATGGATTTTCTTCTGCAACCTGACTTCAGACCCAGATGGAAAGGCTGGAGGGCATTCACAGTGCTTTGCCCAACAGAGGCCGTGAGACTCTCCTGAATTAATTCTTTAGAGAACTGGAGCAGATCGTCCGGGAAAACCTGTAGTCTCGTTTGACAGAGAATCAGCCACGACTTATTCTCCAACAGTTCATCACCTTAACTACAAGCACTGACGATATTTCTAGAGTGATTTACACTCCTAACCACTACTAAACTAGAGGAATGTACTTCTTATATCTGCATTCCCTGTTCACATTGAGTGATTAAAACTTTAATGATTTCTTGCATGATGGTCCAAACTTTTCCATTTTAAGGACTGCTTATTTCTTTTTATGGAGCTTCCACTGGCCACATATGAAGTTAAAATGCTCACAACCCGCTCTTCCTATAAGGGCTGGCATCAACTTGGAGAACAGACCAAGGGATTTTCAGGCACAATAAATCACAGACAAGGTGGGACTGATGGACATGATGGATTTGAGCTAACAGCTTAACCCCTTTGGTTCTGAGATTATAGGAGTTTAATCTAATGAAGACAAGTTATCCCAAATCTTTTATAAAGTCATCCTTGAGGTCCTTCCGCTACTCCCATCCTTCCCACTTGCGAATTCAAGAACTAGGTATGACGCTATTAGCTGCTTTAGTGCTCACTGCAGAGGCAGACTAACCTTAACTCCCATTTCAGTTTTCCTGGTCCTTACATCACTGATCTCATAGTAGAAATCTGTCTCTTCTCCCCAGAATATTAGCTGATAGCATTCTCCCAGTGGTCAAGCAGTCATGAACTCCGATACAAGGGATTCAGCAGAACCATGTGAACAGAGATGGAGACAGAGCCCAGCGTTAGATCGTGCTATGAACACGTAACACAAGCTGAAGCCCTGCCAAGGGTCTGACATTTATTAGCCAGTGTGGAGTGCCATGCTGATGGGTTTTGCTAACATATTAATGTAATTCATATTAGTAACATGGTGTGGTCATCCATATTAAACTAAAAAAAAAAAAAGCATGGAGCATAATCTTATTCATTACTACGCTGGAAGCTCACGTTCAGCATGATCCACCATGACTCCTAAAGGCTTTTTTACAGTAACTATTGCCCAGAGCCAAGCCCATCATCAGTGAAGATTCATTGCTCCTAGGTATTATTTTACATATGGTTGTACAAATGCCCCTTTCTTAATCTGGATGCAAACAGGTGGTCCATATAATTTTGTACCAGTGATTCATCCTCCTCTTTTTAAGCATTCTTCCAAACCCAGAGGCATTTGCAGACTTGCTCAGTAACAACTATTTTTCCTTTGAAATTATAAATAATATGCTAAAATAACAAAGGGATAGTAAATTAATGGGGTACACCAGACAAAGAAATACATGGCTAGAAAAGATCACTTAGAGTTAGTTTGAGCCTTGTCATCCAATTTTTAATCCATTTTATGTGAACTATTTATTTTGTATCGCTCTATTTTTTAAATCAGTGTCATGCAGTACCAAGTCGAATGCTTTATAGAAGGCTATTACATGAACATTATTATGGTTATCAACAAAATTTGTAATCTCATTCACAAAAAAGTAATTTTGACAGGATCTGCTTTCCCTAAGCCCATGTTGATTGGCATTAATTAGATTTCTACCGTTAATCCTTTATTAATCGAATTCTACATCAGCCATTCCAGGACCAGTATCAATCTGACAAACCTGTAATTACCAGGGTCATCTCATTTTACTCTTTTAAATACTGGAACAACATTTGCTTTTCCCAGCCTCCTGGAACTCCCCCACCGTTCCTAAACTCATTTAAAAATTCACAATAGCAGCTGGAAGAACTCAAGCACAGCACACACTCTTATCAGCCACTGCAAGATTTGGCAAACCTGTAGTAGCACTGGGCTGTCCAGGGCATTGCTTTTAGCTGTCTCATTGGTCACAGACTCACAGCAGTGTTGCAAAAGATGCGGTCTTGGTTGATAAAGCCAGGCTCTTACTAAACAGAAGGTAAAGAGAAAGAGATAAGAAAGAAGAAATAAGACAAAAAAGAAAAGGACACATGAAGCGGAGTTGATAGCAAACCCCATGTTTCATGCTCCATGCCCTGCAGAAGGTATCCTCAGGAGGTCCCACTGCAGGTCCCCTCTCCAGCCCAGGTGAGGAACCATATGGCCACACCAAGGCCTGGGGACAATCCACTCGTCCCTGGTTCTCGCCCTGTGATCCCCAAATCTTGCTGAAGAAGGGTCGAGAGTTTCACCTCAGTTCTCACCCCGAACTGCTTTAATCTTGACAACCAGACTCTGGAAGCAAGTTGTTCCATGAAAATCTTCAGATGACTTCCTTGAGGCTTTTTTAAATATCTCAAATTGTTGACATCTTGAAAGTGCAGATCTGGATGGTTCTTCTTTCGTAGTAAATAGGTGAGAGAGCACAGGGGCAATAGTGGCATTTTCCCTCTTTACAGATTATCCTCTGGACAATCTCTCCCTCTGATATTGGGGATGCACTGGGGATTTACACCTGATTTTGAAAGGCCTTTTTGAACATGAAGCTAGTTTTCTCTAGCTGTAACTACTAGGCACCCAGAGTAAAAGGCCTATAAATTCTGTATGGATGGAAATAGCCGGAGCAGAAAGCTGGTTTTAAAGTACAGTTCTGCAACTGGTGTTTCCCGGTGGCCAGCTGTGGCTGCTCCAGAGGTGGGCTTAGGAGTCTGCATCTCCCACACGTTGCAGAAGGCAGCCTAGGGACCACCGCAGCGTTCAACACCAAGCACAGAAAGTTAGTGATCTCCAACTCTCCTTTTTAAATGCAGCTTTCTTCTTTCAGTTCACCTTTGTAGTGATCAGCCAAAAGCCTCACTTCTAAGGAAGCTCCAAGGATGCAATCAATGGAAACGTCAATATTGCCTTTATTTAGTCAACTGATGAGTCCTGGTGTCCAACCCATCTATTTTATTCCATTCTTTTCTGACTCTCTTCTCTTTTCCACCAGTTATTATCTTAACTCAGTCTTAGGGTGGTCTTGATAGCCCCATTTCTTTGGGTTAATTTTGTCCATCTCATTTTGTCTTCTATCAAGCTATACCATTCCAGAAGGCTGAAGGATTTATTAAATTTTCAGCCCTTTCCAACAAGCAAGCACATGATCTAGATAACTCTGCTAGACAAGATTTTTTTTTTCAAGAAATCCTTTTTGTTTTAATGGTAGAAACTTATCTTAGAATAAGATTAATATTAATCTATAGAAAAGAACAAGATAAAGATAGATTTTGCCTATTAAATTTAAGAATGACAATCAGTTAAGTGTCTACTAAGTACTGCTAAATTAAAATGAAACGCCAAGAGAAGTACATATGACAGGCTATAGTGTATTAAATGGTTTCATTATCCTCTGATATAATGAATAACAAATGGATTTGGAAATTGATGCGATGTTTTGAAAAAAGTATTCCTGTAGAATTACAATAAAATTAGACTGAATTTATGTTTCCACTGTTACAATTTTCACTGCCATCTCACAATGTTAGCTGTGGTTTTTAATGTCTGTTTATGTGCCTTTCTCTAGTAGAATTTGAAATTAGTTGATCAGTTATCATGTAATAAATGCTTAAGAATAAATCCATATTAAATTAGAAAAACTAGATAAGATAAGAATGTAGCATTTGTAACATCAGTAGGGAAAAAAGACACAGAAATGCGTTTAAATTAGAAGTGAACTAATTTAATTAGGTATTAAAGTATTCACAGAGCTTGTGCTGCTTCTGTATATTCTAAAAAAGTTTTCTTGAGGCACAGCCTTGTTATCACGTTAAACAATTTTTAGTGTGTTATACCTGAAAGATCACCATAGATTAAATTTTGTTCAATAGATTTTACTACTGTTTAAAATTCTCCATGAAAAGTAAAGATGGATTTAAAATTTATGAACAGGAGCATACAATGACATAGGGCAGATTAAAAAAAAAAATGCAATTTAACATAAAGTATTATTAGTAATAACATTGCAATCAATCACCCTTCTTATCTACTCTTATGTCTTTAGATTATATCTTTTAAAAAGCCCTAGTGAAGACAAATCATACAGTGCTGAGCTGAGCACCGCAGCCGGGGTTTTCAAAGGGCCACGGCAGAATTCACCGCTTCAGTGCCCAACTCCTCGCTGGAGATGCACACAAGGTACTCCTCCTGCGCCTAGAAAAATTAAACTAGCTTTTGTTCAAGACCGAGAAAGAAGAAATTGAAGATTCCTTTTTTTTGAAGAAAAACTTCAGAACCTCTCTGCCCCCGCCCCCCCAGCATTTTAATATAATGTGATTGATTATAAAACCTGTTAAAACCAAATAAATACTTGAAATCTACAATGGTATTTTGCAGAGATCTTTAGCCCGCTTCTAATAGGTTGTTAGGCAGAAGAGGTTTTTTGTTATTGTTCTCAGCACTGCCTGCTGAGTAATTCCAAGATCGCAGAAAGTAAATACGAGTAGAAAAACTGGGGTGTGGGAATAACACTGTCTCCTTGCAAAGAGCACTAGGGGCTGAGGAGGAAGACCAGCAGACATCACTCTGTTTTTTTCTCTATTGCTTTATTTTTTCCAACGTATCAACAAGAAATAAATAATGTGTCAGAAATTCAGGAAATTAAGAGGTCACAACAAAAACAACCGGCAAAAGAGATTGCAATCTGAATTATCCAGGGGAAAGACATTTGGAAGTGAAGTGGACCTGGTGCCAGCAGTGTGGAAGAGAAAAGAAAAGCAGCAGAAAGGATAAAAAAAGTCTCGGCGTATAAACACACCCAGCCATTTACTGTAATTAAGCTGGTAACACTCAGCGGATAGCGTGCAGCCTGGTCCCTGGCTGCCATCAGCTCTCCTGCTGCTGCCAGCCCACCAGATTTCTGCAGCAAAGGCTGGGGATGTCAGCAGCCCCTTGACGGGAGGCAGAGCGCTGTCTGGGAGGTCTTGTTTGCTGTGAAAAATAGTCCGAGGTTTACCTTGAAACTGAGTTTTCCAGCCCGCCTAGTGTTGCAGTCTAATCAATATTTCACTTTGATGGCTCTGTTACATTAGGACTAAAATGAAGTTTACGGTCAGCTCAGAAGATCTTAAATCCTAGCAAACACCCTCGAAACATCTCTTCAACTGTTTTGTCCCTGGCCAGCTAGGTGTTAATAAGCACCAGGATTAAGGAGGTAGTACTAAAACTCTCCTAATCCATGGCAACCCAGGAGGAACTAGAGGCTACTCGTTATTGTTTGAAACTGTATGAAAAGCTCCAAATAAATTAGACACTTTGAAATTCTTGATTGCTTTACTTTTCCTCTCGTCTCTGCCGTCCTCTTCTGCAAGACACAGCAAACCGTGCCAGGAAGATAATACCTTCCAGGCATACGAATACAAAGACACTAATTTATGCACAGTCAGTTCTTTTCCAAGCCCCTGCTAATATTACATGGGAAAAGCTGCTGGAGTCAAAGGGCAGAATGGTTAGCTGCATCGCTGTCCTACCACCAGCCCAAAGCTCCTTACCTGATAGATTAAATGAAAATTTTATAGTGTGTGTGCAGATGTGCGGGGCGTGCGGGCCGAGGTGCCTATCACTGTGTATTCAAGCGGGTGAGCAACGTGTTGCAAGAGGAGAAGCAGCGGAGCTGAGGGCGGTTGGCTCCCGAGCCAGCTCCCTGCTAGGGAAGAGGCTTACATAATTGCAGAATATTCTTCTTTTCCACGTCCATATTACAGCAACACTGTAACGGCTATAGTCTTGCTGCGTATCCTTTGTGTGCGAGGACTATCTTGCGGGTGGCTTTACTGGGGAGTGTTCAGCCAAAGCCGCAGGGAGATGTCTTCTCCCACGTGAAAAGTATTAAATAATCCAGAGAGTTGCTTGCTTCAGGTTTATCTTCAGAAATGTGCCTCTCTGGCTTGAGCATGGGCTCTTTTGCGTGGTCTCATCTGATCAGCTCAGCATTCCTTTTGCTACAGACGGCCTCTGTTTGGCTGAGGCACTAAAGGGTATGGTCTCATACCCACCACAGTCCATGAGCAAGGAAGAGGGACCTCAAAGAGCATCTGCAGCGTCAAGCCTTGTCTGTCTTAGGAGAAAGATTTCAACATGGCACTGAGAGTACAGTGCACATCAAATGAGTGATATAACCTGTTGTTTAGGAGAATGGCACTGAGACAAAATCTGGAGTCTTACCAGAAATTAATAAAAGGCAATATTGTACATTTCCTTCCTTATCGTGTTCCAAATAAGCTTTCTACATAGTTCTTTCTTATTATGCTTCAAATTATGCAGCATTTTAAAAGATACTACTAGTAGTCCTTATTCCATTTCCCAGCTAATGTTTTTGATGGTAATCACATATACAATTATCTCTTGTATGACTTGCATTTAACTTAGACTATGAGTTTGGGTTGTGTATTTTGCAGATTCACTGTTCTGAAGCAACTTTGATTGATGGCAATCACCTAAACAGACACAGGATCAGCAAATTTCCTCAGCAAAGACAACAGTATAGGATACATTTATAGTCTTCTTGTTTATTAGTTTAGAGACCAGAGCTCTTGTAGGTCAGCTAATCTAGTAGGAGGTGAAGCGGGAGGTTGGCTGCTCTGTTGACACAAGCAGTCACAGGTGGAGCAGGCATCAGGAATGGAGACGCAGGAAGGGCCTGAGCGACTTTGGGGTTTGAAGCTCTAGGAAGCCGCTCCAGGTGATTTTCCATACAGCTGTGGATAGTCTGGCTTACTTTGCTGAGGTATTTTGGCCTTCCCATGTGCAGTGTGAAGAGTTTAGATGCACACGTCTGGGCTATGGCTTCCTCTTAGGGTCAGGAACCTAAACCATAAAGGTTGCAGGGCCAAGTCTGGAACTGTCCCAAAGGACCTGAGCACCCTTAGAAGTGAAAGAGCAGGAGTGACAGCTGTTACTCTGAGGGCTATGGAAGATGCCACCACTGTAAGGCCAGCAGGTGAGCCTCCTGAGTTCACAGCTCCTTCTCACACAGCACAAACTGAGAAGAGATACGGCTCTTTTCCCTCATTGAAACTTTGGGGATTTCAGATGCCTTACCCTTCTGTAAGGCGTTTTCTGAAATTACGGAGTCTATGAAAGCGCAGTCTCCATTTTGTTATTCATTAGCTGCCTTCAGCTCTTTAGAATGCCACAGTACCCTCCTCCTCCTGAGAGCCAGAAGAGAGATGACAGAGCAAAGGGCAGCACAGACAACATCAAGAAGCCAGAAAAGCAAGGAAAGCAGGGAAATACTGTTTCATCCTTTTCTTACAGACATTTACTTTCATGCTGAAAGGCAGCACGTGGGCTGAGATGCTTTACTTTCCATTTTACACAAAAGCTACGGGAACTTTTCTCCACTTACCACTGAAGGGGAATGGCCCAGTGCAGTTCTAGTCTGATGGTATTAAACCATGACCATTAAACCAACCTACCTCTGCAAAGCGAGGAGAAGAGCTATTGAAATATTCAGCTTTCGATTATAAGGTATCATCTACTACATCAGATTATTTATCTGGGAAGGAAGGGGCTGGTGCTTTCTCCCTGTTAGACTAGCTTCTGTTCTTCAAGGATGCTTATCAAGATCATACTTAAGTGACATAAAACACTTGAGAGGACTTTCTCCTTTTCAATGACTTCTGCTATTTATTTTCTTATTCTATAAACTCGAGCTTTGATGGCCCGCTGTTTTCCCACTTTCCCTCACCTTTTGTCTACTGAATTTATTAATAGCTGTAAATGAGTTGCTGACATACCAGGAATTACCTGTGTGCTCAGAGCCCTTTTAAGATGCAAACTGACGTGAGACTAGTAAAGAAAGATTGTTAAGTGCCTGAAATACCAAGCTGGGATTCAGGGAGCCCGGATAAGACTCTCCTCAGCAGGTTCCCTTAGGACCCTTGGGGAATGCCCTTTTCCCCTGGGTTTCAACTCATGTTGCTCTGTAAGATGCTCCATGAAAGAAAGGAAGTGTGGCGGAGTGGGCCACAGAGACAAGGCAACAGCACTCTAAAAAAGACTAATTGTGATTAATATATTCCATTTCTACTGTGAGAATTATTATTCACGAGTATGTCTTGCAAACACAATGTGACAGGACTGAGAAAGCATACGGGCCTGTTCACCTATTCTTAGCTCAGAGTACAAGTTTCTGTTTTGAGGCAAGGATTCATTTTACAGATCGCATTGGAACATTTTTAGGATAATTGAGGCAGCTGTTGGTTAAAAACTACTGTAGCTTGAAAATCCCTTGAATGTTTATACTGTAAGTAAACTGCTATCCCTGGCTACTTGGTGAAACAGAAAGGAGAAACCACTTTGTTTCTTATCTCAGTATAAGTTTTGGCTGAGAAGTTGCTTGGTACTGCCAAGGGAAGAGACCGGTGTTATGGTGAAGGAACTGGGAGAAGGTTTAATGTGTTTCAGTTCCTGTCTCCCTACAACACTGAAGACAAGACCTCAAGTCTTTACATCGCTATAGTAAAGCATTTTTTCACTTCTTCCCCACCATATGATCACTGCTGTAAACATCAGTCTCTCCTTATTTATGAACATTCTTCACTTTACACACAGAGCAAAATCACTGGGGTTGAACAGGACACACACGGTGCAAGAAGTCAGGCATATATCTGAATCTTAAACAAGTTAGTACCTTGCACTATGTTGGTAGACTACAAAGCCTATAGGCAGGACGTGCGCCTGACAGTGTTACTTACATATCGCCTTGCAAAGTACAGCTATTTGGTGATTGTGTGATTCACAGCAGCCAATGGCTCCACTGGATACATTATAAAGCAAGTGAATCCAAGTTGTGAGCAACTTTTTCTTTTTTTTTTCCCCAGAAGTGTGAACATATCAAACAAGCACCTTTCTTAGGATCAACACACACAAATAAGCAAGCACAGCTGACCAGCAGCAACTATGCACGTGTTTTCTCTTAGCTTCTGGCAAATGAGGTATTTCAAATTAGCTTAGCCTTTTATACAGAAAGGTTCCATGAACTTAAATTACTTTGCATTATGGCAAGGCTTAGAGCCTGCCCACCAACGCTGCTGGAAGGTAGATGGTACAAGGTAACTTCGTTGTGTGCCTAAGCCCTGAGCATGATACCTTAATTTACAGGAGAATCAGAGAATGGCAAAGCAGAACTGTAGACTGGAAAACTTATTCAAAATTTTTGACCAAATTCTACTATAACACGCACCTAGAGTGGGTTTAATGCTGCGGATTAGAATTAGTTCTGTTACAGAGGAAAAACAACATTATAGTTCCTAGTTAGATAACATCCATCTCTCATAACATCTTTGTTATCCCAAACCAGAAATGTCAAGTTTTGATCTGTTGCAGGGTGAAAGAATCTTCCTGTTTGGCCAGTTGTGCATCACCAGTTAATTAGACTTTCAGACCATCTTGTACTCGACCCCACCTTTACCATGCTGGCAGGCTTGATGCAAGGCAGAACATCCGTACAGAACACGGGACATATCGGGGCATTCATTTTCCTGCGCCTGTAACACGCCAACGATCCCTGCCACGAATGAGACCCAGTCAAACGGGAGATTCCCTTTAGAAATTAGATGTGGGACTGAGACTCCGAACCTGCTCATGATGAGGCAGGATCATGAAAAGTTAATGAACAATGAGCTAAAGCTTCTGCATCGCACACATGATTAACAAAGTTTACAGATTGGTACTTGTCTGTCAAGCCCCAGTGCTGCCGTGTGAAGAGTTTTTTAACAATAAAATTACTATTGAGTAATTGACATTTTCTTTTGCCCATCAGAATATATGCAAGCTGTTTTTTGCAGCTAAATTTCTCTTGAAATGTATGCAGGCGTGTATTTCCTGCTTCCAAACTGAAAATCAGATTACTGTCTTGAGTACTCACTGGAGTTCTGATGAATGTTTATTTGGCACCATGTTCATACTGTTATGCACAAGTGCATAGAATTAAAATAATAATTTCTACTTGATTTCATGCTTCTCTACCTTAATGGCCTCTGATGTTTTTAGCAGATCCTTTATACATACTTAAATATAGAAAAGATGTACTGCAAGGAAAAAAAAGAAGAAGAAACTGGTGACCAAATTTACACCAAAGTGAAATTGGAAAGAAAATTGCAAATATGTCTTTTGCTAGGATTTCCCACTGTGTCTTTCCTGGATAATATGACACTGAGGTATTCATAATAACCAGTGGTGTACCAAAACCAATTTTCTCCTTGTCTCTACAAAATCCTGACAAGTCCTGTTTTTTCTTTAAGTGCAGTTGAATGTAATTAGCAAATTGCTGAAGGCTTGATTAAAATGTCATTTTATGAATCTGTGGTATCTTCAGCTCCTTTTCTAAAGCCGCTCACTACCTGCTCAGCTTAACCCCATGCCAGTCAAAGATCTTGTCACCAAGTAACGGGAAACGCTTATTTTACTCTGCGGCTCGACAGCATCTACTGCTTTCCATTCAACACAGATGGTGAGTACCCGGAGTGGCAGGAAAAGGTACCAAAAGGCTGCTGAAACTTCCAAGCAGAACAGGGGTTGTCACGTTGGATGCCACTGTCAAAAGCCATGCCTTGGAGAAGCGTCCCTTTGGGGAGTGACACTGCAGTGCCACGGAGTGTTGACAGGCTGAGAGTGCTCAGGCAGTCTTATCTGTGCAGGGACTCAAGAGAGATTTCAGGGAAAGAGATTGAAGATAATGTAAATACAAGTGATGGTGTGTAACACGTGCGAGCAAACATTGCCACCCCCTGAGCTACACCAGCGCTGTTTACTGCTCACCACTCCGTTGCCCTTCAGCTTTCAGACAGTGTCTTATTTAAATTTGCTGTTGCGTTCAGGCTCAGGTTTAAAAGAGTGAGGTCAAAGCAGCTTCTGTTTCGTTTAGAGTAATTGGGAGTTGCAAAAGTGAAACACTGACATTTTGTGTTGCAGCAAATGGACTTTCAGTGGGAAGGCTCAGGCATCTGTTCTGGGAAGGCTGAAGTATTCCTGATCTCACCATCAGCCTCAGTTTCTTCAGCTGTTGTCACCATCTAAAGAGACTGGTTGCTTTGTTGTGGTTTTGGGATTTTTTTTAAATTATTTTTTATTGGCTTCCCTCCCTTTTGACCAAATACAAGTTATTTTTATCTCGGTTCTGCCTGGGGAGGATGCATTGATATTGCTTAACTTTGCAAGACCTCTTTATGCCTTAAAGTCTCATAGGATCTCACACCAGGAGATCAAATATGCTGTGGTTATAGCTCTGTAAAACAGAACTCAGCTCCTCTCTGCTACCGTGCGTGAACGCACACATTCACACACTTTAGCATGGAAGACATTTCCAAACCTCTGTCCTTTTCCTATTGCCTAGCTTCCTAGACAGCGTTGTTCCTTCTGTGTGGCTTTTTGTGTTCTTCCGAATTTGGCTATTCTGTGCTGAACTCCAGCAATACTACCATATTAGCTGGTAGAAATAAATCATGGAAGGAAGTCTAAGGTTTACCAGAGCACCTGTTAGTACAGCTTGTCCTACCTAGCATTTTTAATACATCCCACTTTTTCCCCCAGTAGAAGGAAGGCCAGAATGTGAGCATTTATTTGGAATTCGCTAGCACTTCTATGTTATAACCAGGGGTACTTTACAGTTATGTCTTCATTGTCTCAACACAAATCATGCTTTAAATGATTAAATAAATCTTAGCAAAGGCATAGGATTTTCTGCTCTGCTGTCTATGAGTGATTTGCATGCAAGTGAAATGGATTTGGACCTGTCCCTGAAAAAATTAATTTTCTAGGAAGCTGTGAATTTTGCATATTTAATTATTACATAAGCATTTTTGTTTGGTATTGTTCTGGTAAGTCTATATTTTATTAGGCCTCTGATGATTTATAATAATAAATGTTTGTTCAGCAACAGCTGGTCTCAGATCATTATCCTATCAAACATTATTTATTTATCCTGCCTCATTTTTAACCCTTGTGTGTTTTGGGGTTTTTTTCCGTAGTCACAACATTTTAGCTGGAAAGAAGTCAATCTCCCTTTGAAAATAATTCATAACAAATTAAGGTCAGATGTTTCTGGAACAGACATTGGGTAGTACTTGAGCACGCAAACTAGACCACCTGCAGAATTTGTAACATGCTCTTGATGGATGCTGACTGCTCCCATAGTAAGGTACCATCCAATCTTCCCACAGAGGTGTTAGCCTTTTAAAAAATAGACTTACTGCATTGGCAGCAGGCTGGATGCTACTGACTGGTATCAGTGGGAGACCTGCTCTTGGTACCATCAAGGAAGAGAAAACTACAGACAGTTGATGTCACGTTCCTTTGAAGTTTTTGGGATGCTTTACATCTGATACTCCAATGGAGACACACGTCTCTAGTAGAATAGGGAATGAAATAATCCCCATCGCAGGTAACTCAACTAAGGGCTACTGGTTTAGGTGCACAGGAAGAATGCCAGCCTGGCTCTGCTTTCCCACCTCTGGAACCAGCCTCTTGGTGGTATTCTTAGGTCCACCATGCTCCTAGTGAGATGCAGTGATCATGCAGTCCTGAATAAAAGCCAGCCCGCTTATAACACCATCTACATCTGCCAGAAGGAAATGCTGAGGAATATATTATGGCTTCAGTCTTGCTTTTTGGGAGATGAAGTGCTTATCCCCTGACTGAAGGGACATTGATGCCATTCGTAACATATAGATCTGAATGTTTTCCTGATCAGATCAAAACACACCCAGGAAGAGGAAAGGAGAAATAGAGCTCTTCATTCAGCTGCCCAGGGTTAATCACAGGAATGCAGGAGATTTAAGTTCAAATCCATGCTCCTTATTTGAAGCAGAGAATTGAACTTGACACCTCTCCTCATCCCAAATCGGAGTGCATTAACCAGGAGACCAGAGAGTCAATCCCTCAGTTTTCCTCTACCTTCATCTCAAACACAATTAAAGTTGACATTATTGAAACCCAGAAGTAACTTCAAGGAAATAAAGGAGAGATTGGGTGCATCTCAGATGTCATAGTGACTACAGCATTTTTCTGTAGGAGCAGCAGGAAGAGAAATAGAAGATGCATAATACTGAGGCAGATAATGTCACAAAGTGTGGGTCCAACTCAAAGCCTACTGAAATCATGAGCTGTATTTCCACTGACGTTACAGAACTTGAATCAGCACATGGATATCCAATCTAGACTTTTTAAAAATAATTTCTTCATATTATTAACTGAAAAAAAGGGAAGTGACAGACACAGATTTAGAGATAACAAAGGGATTGGTACAGCAACTATTGATCAAAAGGCAAAATAAATATTCCAGCTGAATAAATAACAAGCAAAGCATGACCTTCAGTAAAAGAGTTTTGAACCTCTATTTAAATTGTTGGATATATAATGCTTTTTCAAAAATAGATTAAGATATGGTCATGTGGAGATCCACCTGTTTTGAGAAGATTTAACTTAGCGTTCCAAAAATTGCAGTCTTACATGACATTTAGTTCCCTGTGAAGTTAATATTCCAAAGAAATCAGAAAATCATTGAACTTAATTTCTTATGGTCAGATGTCATCAGATTTATATAGAGAGAGCAGCCGTACTTCAAGAGGGAAAAATTCTGAAATACAAACCTCAAATAGAAGGGAGAAGGCATTTTATTTTTCCTTTGCTGTTCCAGTTTTGTTTTTTAAACCTGGCTTCACTCCACCACCCTTCACCACACGTCTGGATGTCTTATCATGAGAAATCCCATACAACTGGTCTCAGGTGATGCATCCTTTATTATTCTTACTTTGATCCCTTTGTCATCATTAGAAGTGCCAGGCTCCCACCAACACTGACTAAGGAGATCTTTTATAAAGCATAAGAATGCTGAACAGGTAATGTATACTATTCACATTTGCACGTGCACGCACACAGTGCTTTGTATTGCACTAATTCGTGCTATTTCATTCAAAGACTACAAATGCAAACAGCAGTTCCTGCCAGGTAAAATGTCTACACGTGTATTTTAAGTGAGACTTTTTATCTTTGTGATCTCAAATAGACCAAGTTTACCAAATCTTGCGCTGTTCCTCAGATAGTTAGGAGTTTAGGACCAAGTTTTCTTAAAAAATACTATTTGCAACAAACATTGAAGCATGTTCAGTTATTTTCCAAGTGACTGGTCAGCCTCCTCTCTTTTATTTCATATCACTCAGTCACAACTCTCGCCCATGAACGCAGGCTATGGCAGCTGAGGCAGCAAGAACCTAAATTGATGGCATCATGTTGCTTTGGCTTTTCTTGCCAGGTCTTGTTTTCTTTTTTAATCTCTGCTGGCACCGTTCTCTCAGCTCTCAGTGCCACCTGCTACAAGGATCCCCACTGAACCATTTCCCAGATATATTGTACAGGTTTCTCTAACAACAGAGAAACCCTCCTTGTGAAGTCTCAGTTATTGCTTTCATACTCCAAGCAGTCCCTAAATCCAATTTACGATGATACTATTTTGATTCTCAACATCTTGATTTGGTGTATTATATAAATAAACTGTTTGGATGAAGAGTCCCAGTATGCACAACATTATTGGCATTGGAAGAACCTTCATATTTCACTGCGTACTTTACAAATATACTGCGACAGTTTCCCCTAAAGATTTTTAAAAGTTTAGAGTGGGGGAAAAAACTAAATGGGCAGGAGAAACTAAGTCTCCAAGTAGAGATCAGTTGTGTAGAGCTTTTAAATGCATCCTCTGGGAATTGCTGCTCATCTTTTTCCATAAAAACCCCAAACTGACAGATCGATTGTCAGGTCTTTTTTTATTGGGCTGATACAAGAACAGCCAAAAGCACTCAGATATTTTTGCATAGCAAGGCACCTTCTCTTCTCACTAACACCTTTCTTTAAATGAAGGCAAAGTTTGAACCTGGTTAATGATATTGGTATTGGTTGATTTTATACTTTTCTAAAAGAAGGGGTGGAGCAGGGGCAAAAAAAAGCAATAGACAAATCAGGTAAATAAAGATATATTTAAGTATTTATGTGGTGGGCCTGAGAAAGAGCAATAAGCAGAAGAACATCCAGCAAGTATGGTTAGACATCTCTTAAGTCTGCAGCCACAGTTGAGATGGTCTTTGGAGAAGCCCTGTGACCCTAAAATAGCTTTTGTATTTTCTGGAGGAAGATTACAGGAAGGCAAGAAAGAAATACTTATAAGATAAGATGTGGACGGATTTTTTTGTTTGTTTTGGTTAGATGGGCAGCTGCAAGGGAACAGTGTTTCAGGGTTTTTGGTAAGAAAGAAATGTGTAATGTATACATAGTTTTAAGCAATAGAGAGAAGAGGCAAAGGTGACTTGTAGATCAAGAATTCAAGTGACATGGAAAAAAAATTAAATGACTTAGTAGTAGGGGAGATTTGGAAAAGAAGGTTTAGATGTTACTGTTTTGGTCACATTTATATTAATGAAGTGATCTCAGAACAGCAGATCAAAAGCTTCGGTTTGAAGTAAATTAACCTGTGCAATATCTTCCACTTTTCTATTTAAAATTATTTATTATTCTTCCTTTGAAGATGAACTGAATTTAGAATTTCTATAGAAAGGACCAACTTGTGTAAGTCAGAAGAAACACAAGTAGAATTGTGCCTTATGAAATGGCAACAGATGTGTAAAGTTAGGATGTGCAAACTTCTCTGTAACCCAGAGAAATATTCCTGTTCCAGCATTCCTCCTTCCCAGGCAGCTCAGATTTCTGTACTTGATCTAGTGAAATGCATCTTCAGAAAACTCTGTGGTGTCAGAAGACTGACACATTCATGAGACAACGCCCTCAGCAATCCACGCGGTGCTACTGCATTAAATTTGCTATAATACATAATGATTCACACCTGTAAGTGAAATAGCACTAAACCATATCTGGCTTTTCAGGCATTATAAACTGAAAAATGTTAGTGTCTTACGCATTTACAGTCATGTGCACATAAACAGAGCTTGAGTCATCAGCTCCTGATATAACAGGGCCATATTCAATGAGAAGGGACTTGGGACAGTGACTTGGATGGAAAAATATTGTGGGCTGGAATAGATCTTCTCTGTTCATACAGTTTGCAGGCAGTTAGTCTGATTCAAATGTCACTGAAAGAAATGGAAAGACTCCCCCAGACTTACGAAAGAAACACTTAGAGCAATCTAAGGCTAATATTTGCAAAGCTCTGGGATGATGTTGAGAAGGCACAACTTTTGGATTATATGCCTGCATCAAGCTGACATCCAGGTACCTTAGAGTCATGACTACTCCATTTTCTCAGGATTTGCAAGGGAGCACAGTGTCATCCCCATGTGAGACAAAGAAAAAGACACAAGGTGAGTTATTATGTAAAACCTCACAGGAAAGTCTCAGCTGAGTTAAGAAATAAACACTTCTCAAGACCCAACCCGATGTCCTAACCACTATTTGCTTTATACCTGCTGCCCATCCAGATGCCCCTATGATGCCAACTTCCACTGCCAATTCACGCAGCCTAAAATTGTTGAATTTTCCTACTTCTTCATCACTGTGGTGGTTTAACTCATAAATTAGATTCATTCCCATATGGGGTAGCTTTCTGCTAGTGGCTGAGTACCTCTGAAGCCAATGTAGTCTCCAGAACAAGGTACAAGCAAACACCATGTGTGGGATGCAAACCTCAGGGCATTTATGTCTCCAAGCAACCACAAAATCAAATAGAGGAAGATTGAGAATTGACAGTATCCTATACACCACACCAAAAAGTCCAAATTCTTCAGCAGAGAGACTAAGCCTGGCTGTTATTGCTGCCTGGGTCACAGGAATTGGGAGGGATCTGACCGGGTTCCTCTTCCTGTTCCACGTCTGAAAAATAATGTGAACTAGACAATACGAAATCTGTAGCAGCTCTTTAAGAGGGTGAGGTATCAGTGCTGATAGCACAGCATTTCCAAAAGGTTTTTGGAGTAGTTACATAGTCCTTCTAAAAAGTGTGAATACACCTGACTGGTTTGAGCAGAGATATCAGCACACAGCATCATGCCTTTAAATAAGGTATAACCTTCACAATCAGAGTGAACACAAATGTCAAAACATTTCAGAAGAAATTAATCTGAACAGTTTGCTGAAGTTGCTAAGAGGAGAAGATGGATTTTGGTACAATTTGACACACCTTTTTTTTCCTTCTGGCAAATCCACGTTTTGCTTCTGTCTAACATTGTCTTTGCTTTTTCAAGAACATATCAGATTTTATTTGAAAGTAGAGCAAACAATATAATTTTTTAAAAGCCTTCATGTATATTTTATCCTAAAGCGATCTGTATCATTATTGATTGTTCCTGCAATAAGAAAGTTAATAGGATGAATTGCAAGTAGTTGCCATAGTAACTACCATTGGTCTCTTTCTCTTGAAGAGGAAGCATACAATTAATTTGTCTTTTAACCTACTTTATTGCTGGAAAGCCTATATAAATGCAACAGCACAGGTCCGGATTCATTATACACTTCTGTGTCATTGTCCTCTTAAATCATATTTCAGATACTTTTTTTTAAGTGCTTATTGGAAAGAAAGTTTTCGCTCAATGTATTTCCCGATGTCTAATTTGCCTAGGATGAAAGCAGAGATGTTCAGAGGTCTAGGATTCTTTCTTTTCCTATCATTCAGGCAATACTTCACAGCCCATGCCCTACCCTCTCCTCCTGCTAGCAAAACGCTTTGGAGCAGACCGTTACTTTGACAAAACACATCAGCTCGGAAGCCAACACACCATTTTAGGCTAGACTTGAGTCGTTTTACACTGTATTACTGAATGGATTTTATTTTGCATTTTGATACTTATATCAAGTCCTTCTGGCGTTATTAATGCAGGTTCTGGCAGTTTTGTCTGAGTAAGGACTTCGGGATTTGGCACACGTTAAACCCATTCCATTCCAGGTTAATCGGAGGAAAACATCTGTTATCTTCTGCCGCAGTTCTTCTGGGGGCTGTTTCCTTGGTACAGGCATTAAATGACAAAAAAACAGTGGGGGAAAGTGGTTCTGATTTGGTTTGCACTCCCTTCATGCCAGAGAAACTTAATGTCCTTCTTGTAACTCCTACTTTACAACTACAAAGCAGAACAGCAAATGCTTTGATATTTCCCTCTGTCTGAAAGAAACCATGTTTTATAGGGAAACCATGTTTTTTAGGGTTTTCCTAGGCTTCACCTAGATAGTTTCTGTTTCACGTCGGCTGATCAGAGACATAGAGTAGCACGATGCAAAAGAGATACACGATGGAATAATCTTCAATGTGTGTCATTTACATTTTAAAAAAATCAATTTTAAATATTAAAAAAGTCCATATATATTAAGCATAAGTCTGTGCAAGTATTAAGCATAAAGGAATGCCACTGCACTGTTGCACCTTCTCTCTTTTCCCTCCGTCGGATCACACCTTCGTAACTGTTGATGGCCACAGCCCCACTGCCAAAGTGGTCTGGAGAAAACATGGAGAATGCAATGACCTGTACGGCTGGTTTTGCAGAGCAGATCACTAATGGATGGGGAAAGACAAACAAACCAGGGGTCACAGGGCCACACAGATTTGCAAAGGGTCATTTGGACCCTCAACCTCTACACTGAGAGGAGACAAAAACCCACAACCTGCCACGCAGTGAAAGATGCCTGCGATGAATGAGAAGTACAAATGTCTCTGTTCCAAGACACTGCACTCATAGTCATTTATGAAACACCGGACAACTCCAAGGAGTTTTGGATCAGGTACCAAGGATAAAAAAAATAAAGTGTTTCTCTACGCATAGTTCTTCACTACCTCCTTATGGAGATTGAGAAAATTATTCACAACTAAAATACCACCATATGCTCAGGTATGAGCTGACAAAGACATATTACAGCTTTACTTCACAAAATGGGAGGTCAACCCACAGGAAGATTTGCCTATAGAGTATTTGGGGAAGTCATCCACCACATTCACATACAGAGAGAGGAATAGTGGGGGAAGAGGAGAATAAAGATCCCACAACCTTTGAGATGCGTCAGAAAAGGTTGAAGGCACTGAGACAGCAGAACCAGTGGATAACTAATAGCGCAGAGGTCAGAGAGTGGGATGCTCACAGCCACAGTTGCAAGAGGGGAATTTTAAACAAATTTCTTTCAGAGGAGAGAGCAGAGGTAAATCCTTGTAGACAGGTCATTCATTTTTGCCACCTCCTACAACTTCAAATCTCAATTTAAACCTTTATTAGATCAGTTTGGACATGAGCATTTGCCAAAATGCGCCTCAAAGAGTGGTTCAGGGTTTTTTTCTCTTTTTTTAATATTTTATTTTTAGATCAGCTAATAGAATTGTTTGTTATAAGCATGAGAAGTGACATCATTCATCTCTTCTCATGAAATTACTATAGCCAGAGCAGGGAACATATGAGAAGAAAGTCTTCTTAAACAAACCAAAACAAACCAAAATGAAACAACTTGAAAGAAATAACTGAAGATTTAGAAACCTTAACAAATGAAGTGGAGCTCACAAATTAGGGAAGTCTGAAGATTAGTACATGAAAGAAGATTTAAGGCAATGCAAATAGTAACACAAAAGTGAGACTTTATTAAAAAAAAAAAAAAATTTCCCCTTCCTCTCCTTTCTTATGAGCCTGAAGTGAATTTTTGTTTTGCTTTTAAACTGAAAGCAATGGCTGGATCTATTCATGTTTGTTGACAAAAGCACTTTGACAGCTCCAAGGAAGAAGAAAGGTTTGAAGGAAGAGATGTGTCAGCCCCTTCACTGCAGTAACGTTTACCGGTACGTGTGAGGAGGAAAGGCTAGAGGAAGAGATTCTTGGCATCAAGAATGGCCTCCTGAGAGGCAACAACAAACAACCCCAGACCCAGTTCTCCATAGGAAACTGAATTTCTAGTTAATGATTCTCCTCATTTCAGTACTTAAAAGCCAACCTCTGTGCAGGTACCTTCCCTGCTACAAGCAGAAGATACAAGTCTACCACAGCACGGCTTGTCTAGCTATGTCTGCTAACGGCAGCAGCAAAGATAGACCCTACAAAACCGAGCATCTAAAGCCTTTGCCCCCCATTTTCAGGTGGTTTAGCTAAACCTAGCTCAGGTGTACCTATGCTTCAGTTGTGCCACAGCATAACCTTTAATCTCAGGTCTAATATAAGATTTCTCAACAGCAGGATTAGACATCTCTGTCTCTTCTCCCATCACCCTGTAAGCACGTGTACCCAGCCAAGATGAAGCAAATTAAGTGGGAACATTCTCAGCTTTTTATGGTTTTCTATTGTTAATGCCCTGGTAGCCTGCAGGCCTCATTCATCTCTTTTTCACCCACCTTGCCACAAGACAGCATTTTTATTTCCCCTTTCTGTACCTAGCTATTTTTCAGAGGACAGAAAAAACTTTTTTCTTTTTTTTTTCCCCTCAGGACTCTGATGTACCTACAGCGAGCATAGCCTACATCTTTAATAGAAGAAGAGGAAGCCTTAACTCTGTGAGGAGTATATGAGACAGCGTCTAAGCCCAGGACCAGCTTTTTCATATCTATGAAGCATCCCAGCGTCTCCCTCAGCCTTGTTCTAGAGCTCACCCAAAATCTAAAGGCAGCAAACTAATGATGCACTTACAAGCTGCTCTCGTAGCACCGGTGTAGACCTCCCACTACACTCCATCCTCTATTTATGAGTTCTTTTCCTCCATCCTTAAATTCTTTACCTGGGTGGGACTTGTGACAGCATGACCTGTAACAAAAATCCTGTTTTCAGCTGTTAACAGCTGTGCTCGGTTTCTGGGTGCTTTTGTCCCAGATAGCAACAATCCTGCCTGATTCCTCAAGCCTACAGGAACATGTACTTCTGCAAGAGAAAACAGGGCTTTGTATTATCACCACTATTTCTTCCTTTATTTATAATCTACAAATATATAGATTATTGCATGTTCAATTTATAGCTACAGATCTTTCAGTTATGAACTTCTTGTATGTTATCAAAACAGGTTCCAGTTTAGAAAAAAAAATCCTTGCTCAAGCATTTTTTTAATTACGAGGATGTTTATTAAGGTTTCCCCTCATGATTCTTTTGTGTACCCCCGTCAGATTATTTTATGAATACCAAGGGACTGATTCTATTTTTTCTTGCCCCAGTGTATTGTGATGTTAATGGAGTTATTTTGAATAACCCTATTATAAAATAGGTCAGAATCAGGTTCTTTTAGTGGATGAGAGTGCTGTTATTACCTCTTATTAAAATTTCCCATTGAGCTTTATAGACTTTCTCAATGCATCAGCCGAACTAATGATGAAAGCTCTAAAACCCAAAGCTTTATTCATTATTATTATTTATATATTCAACGTTTTGGTGTTATCCATTTTTCTGTTAGCTCCACCACCCTGGAAGTCTCATTTCGTGACCTTGTCTGAAGGGTTAGTGGGTAGGTTGACGTCATTATATGGTTTGATTCCTTCACTGGACTCTCCCAATATCTCCTCCATTGTAACCCTGCATCATTAACTTCATTATAATAAATAAATCATGTATATAACAGTAGTGCTGGCTGAGAACAGGACTGGTTGTGTTGGGCACTGTAAAACTGTGAAAAAGAGACCTGAAGCAAAGCGACAAGCCAAGAAGACGTGACAGCTGAAAGGTCTAAATATGAACTAGATGGAGAACATCAAGGCTGGGACAGGGAAAGACACAGAGAGGGAGCAATGGGATCCTGCAGACAACTCATTATTCTTGTGGTTTTGTTTATAATTTCAGTCCTTTCACTGGGTGGAGGGCATTATTCTAGCAGGATTTAACCACTCACAAAACGAACAAAGGAGGGGAGAGTTGTTGCAAGCAGTCAGACAGTTTAGGTGGAAAAATATTCAATCTAAAGTCTGCACAGATTTTTAGAGAGGTCCAATTTGATAAATACCTCATGCCCCAAGGGCAGCAGTATTGCCTTAAATTGCTTCCTGCTACTGCTGTGCCCCCTCCCTCCCCCCCAGCTACGCTGGCACCTTTCACCATTTCAGTGTGCCTTCTCCTGATTCAATTTAGCAGCTCCTTTCCTCATCTTTTTAAATACGTTCCGAATTGTAGGCTGTTGGTGGGCAATAAACATTCAATTTTAGACCCAGACAGCATTTCCTATCCAAATTCCACATATGGGACCAGAGTTCTGTGCACAGAAACACCCATTTTGCTGCTTTAGGGCTCCAGAACAGGCATGGAAATGCCTCAAACGGGTGAGCGGGTCTCCTGGGCAGTAAGGAGGAAGGCAGCAGCATGTGCTGGACCACCCTGCACATCAGACACACCAGATACCAGCAGGGAAGCACAAGTGACACAGAGCCTTCTTTCACCCTACGCTATGTTTTGGAGGAGCTGTGGGTCCAGCTCAGACTAATTAGTGGGGGGAAAACATCTGGCTTGCTCATCTCCATGGCTGCTTTCTGAAAGAAAGACTAATAAGTAACCTCAGAAGATCGTTCCTATTTAAAACTTCTTCTGCAGGGTGATGGAAACTCTGGTTGATTGCCAACTCAGGCCTCGATATCTGAAATTATGAGAAGAGCATGTGCAGGAACATGGCAAATATAGCTTTTTTAAGACCTTATTTTTCTTGCAGTGGGGATGACAAAGCTGTGTGTTCACTTTATGGAAGAAGTGGAATACTGGAAGACTCTCAATAAAAGTGTAGTGCTGCTGCCTGTGCTGACACACATGTTTGAAATCATTATTTTGCTAATGTCATTAATGAATTTGTACAGCCTGCTGCAGCAGTTCAGTTCTACTGTCATTCTATTCTCCAGGAAAATGTTAAAAGGATAAGCTGGGGGAAAAAAAAAAAATCAAACTGATTTCCCAGCCAGAGAAAACTATTGCATCTAAATTGTACATTAACTGGGCTGTGTTCCACACAAAGGAACATGAACTTCTGCTGCACCATTTTTTTTCACATTCAAGATAATTATGTATTTGTCCTTGCCTTACCTTGTTCCTTTTTTGCAGCTCTAGTTACTTTTTTCTAGTAAGAACTCATTTAAATGCTCAGATTAATAAAAAGACTGGTCAATGTGATGGGTTATATGAACAAAATCATGTTCTAAATCCTCCACTGCTGTTAACTGATAGAGCTCCCACTGATGTTCAGCAGCTGAGGGTCCAGCCCCACAGCCTTTCTGAATTGAATACAAAGGTTTGAAAAAATACCTTTGAATCTCAATAGTGTGTCCTCACTGGAAGATTTTCAAATATTGATTATTGAGTTTGAATACTGCCAATAGGGAACAGGAGATAATAAGGGAGTGGTGGCGCCCCAAGGGCACCCAGAGGGCTTGATGGCCCTGACCACCCTCACCTGGGGCTTCCACCCACCCCACCCATGGGCCAGGGTCTCTATTTAAGCTCCGCCCTGGGGCATTAGTCTGGTTTGAGTTGTGCTGAGGGAGTGTTGGTCCCTAATTTGGCAATGGTCCTACTTCATCTGGATCCTGACCTGGGCCTGGCCTTCCTGACTGGACCTGCTTTGTTACTACAAGTTTGTTTGATGATCTGGACTCTTGGTTAAAGCTGCCTGTTGCCCCTGGACCTGCCCTGTTCATTGTCCTCAGGTACTGTGGGGCTGGGTTGTGGGTGATGAGCTCTAGCCTGTGCTTGGCTCCCTGGCAGGAGGAGTTTCTACCACCACTGTGTAGGGAAGAACTGAGAGGTGTGTTGGGATGCGCTGCTAAGGTGTATGGGGTGTTGTGGGGAACCTTGTATCAATGGACTCTGAATGGCCTCTTGCAGGGCAGAGACCTGCTCTGAGGCAGAAATATGTCTAGCAAAGACAGCTTGTGTCACCTCTGTGCTGTACCTCCCACCCTATGTATGACTGGAGGCCATACTTGGATCAATGGTCCTTGGGAAGGAAAAGGTGAGAGGGAACTTAGGGAAGGCATGATCTTGGCTAGCAGCAGACTTGAGCCCTTCTTCCCTGCTGAGGTATACATACATTGCCTATAGGGTTGTAAGGAAAAGGCTCACTGCAAGCCTGAGAAACACTGACTTCAGAGAACACAGTATATATCCTATGGGGAGGAAAATAGGAAAAAAAAGGCTTGAGAAGCACTGCTCTAAGAAATGGAAAGAAGTTGGGAACAGTTGTTACAGAGTAATGTTTACAGCCCATGACCAGGTGCTCTACTCCCTAGGGTACCGATATTATATTTAAAAGTTCTTTTACCTATATCTTAAAAGATATATAAGAAATAACATGGGTGCTACTGATTGCTCGTACCTTCTTTCACTAGTACACCACAGCTTTTAGTCCCTCTCTCTGGTACCTGAAGGTTCTTGAGATGGTGACTATACACCACTTGCCTTCCTATTGACAGCAGTTTCACCTCCTAAAGGCTTTTCCCCTTGGCAGCATTTGACATTAGCTTTCCTTGGCATCTTATTCTACCTGTGACTGGCTCTACCAGGTGGTGTGGTATCTCCTGTGCTTATCTTACTAAATCCCTTGTTGGAGTACAGCCTTGTTCCAGTAGTGCTGTTTGTTAGCAGTCAGTGGGGCTCTTGTATCTCCAACAATAGCTAACGCGGAACCGTAGAGAACAGTGTTGCATGAAAGTGCACACAAGACTTGGTGAAAAGCAGATTATAAAGTGCAAATAAATATAGTAATCTTAGTTATATTCTACAATGTAAATTTGCTTTCATCTATGAAGGACAATAGGATTGTCATGGCATATGGGGAAAATAAAAGCAACTCTAATATTGCATAAACTTTCTTCCTTTTTTCCTCTCTTGGTTTGTCTCAAAACTGCTGCAACAAATCCTGTGTCTGAGAAAATTATCCAATGTGACTAGACCTTGGATTCCTGCTTGTAGATGAGCCTAGAGGAGAATGTCCAAGATCTTTGAAGCTGAAAATTGAAAAATGAATAGCAGTGAGAAGCTAGATCTCTCAAAGCTCATGTATAGCATTTCAGAATGCTTCACAAAACTTATATAATTCCAGTTAGCGTATAAGCTGCTCATATGGTAATATGTTGGCTTCCTTTGTTTCCTTGCAGCTGGTAAAGCAGGGAGAAAAATCAAGTCACAGGCATGTTTTAACCTCTAATTTTCACTATACCTGTAAAACAAGAGGTTGCATCAACCTTTGCAAGAGGGAGTAATAGCTGATAATTTATACGTGCAATTTGAGGAAAGCACAGTTCCATGGGGTGATTACTGCAATAAATAACTGAAGTAGAACACCCTTGTCCTAACATAAACCCAACTTCATTTTTCCCAATACTCTGCATGACGAACCTGATCTGGGGCTGGGAGTGTGTGGTGGGAGGGAAGGGAAGCATATATAACCTTCCTGTGGAAGTCAAAGAGATCAGAAAGTGAGAATTTGGCTTCAGAATTTAAGAGCCAATAGATGAGATCCCAGTTTATTGTGCAGCAACATCAGTGATGTTCTCATTGTGTTATGACAAGTAAAAATAGAGAGGCAGTAGCAAAGGCAATATATGCTATTGTATAGGTAAACTGTTTAGGGCAAGAACTGTCCTTTTGTTTTATTGGAACATTACCTGACACAACCTTGTTCAAACCAATGAGTAGAATTTCACTGAGCTGCAAGCCAAAATGATGACAATACTATTACACAGCTAATAATAAGTTGATGACCTTTGATAAATATTTTTGGCTTACCTTCATTTTAATTTAAGAATGTCTATACATGGCAGAAACATCCATCAAGTTAAAAACTCCTTTCTAGAACAACTAAAATGTTAGTTCCCACTGCCAGCCCCCCAATGTGTTTTGCTGCAGGAATTTGAGCAGTATTTGTTTTGTCTTTGTACTGTGGTTCTTGAAACTTCCCCCACCTCCTCCCAGCCTGTTGCTAAGCGTAATAAATAAAATATGGGGCAGGCCAGAAGGGAAACACATTCCAGAAAGGAATTTACTGGGGATGTGCAGAAGCAGTTGCAAGGTTGTTCTGTATTAGTGGAGTGGAGCATCTGACAGAAGGTGTGTCTTTACCCCAACTCTTCTCTATTCCCCGACATGTCTGCATCCAGCTGTGCTCATGCCAGGGTCCTTGTCTTGCCCTCATGTCAGCCATGTGCACTCAGGGCTGAAGATCTGTGCAGGCATTAGCTGCTGCAGGGTGGCAGGAGGAGGGATGAAAGGAGATGGTCTTTCTGGTGAGAACCAAGCCTACCATGAAAAGCTTCAAAGGTCAACAACAGCTTGAGTCCCACCTGGAAGCCCAAAAGCAGCCAGCTCATCTAGCTGAGCAGCAATGGGACATGCTCAGAACAAAAAGTCCTGCCTACAAGGCAGGCGGCCGCTTGCCTTCCAAATGGCCTCTGAGGGCAGCCTTGAGTGGGGCTTGCTGCTGTACTCTGAAGTGGCAGAGGAGGGATTATACCATGTTTCTCATCCAAAACTCCCTGGCCCAGCAGATGCATGCGAAAGTCTTCTCTTTGGTCTTGCTGCCAACTGAGCATCCAGCAAATTCCCTTAACTCTGAGCTCGACCCACAAACCCATGGCTGTGCACCCCCAGCCCCTCGGTTTGCGACTGCTACCCTGCTCCATTGCCTTCACCAGCAGTGATCCCGCCAGGTCTCGTTATTCCTGTTGCTGTTATGGTAGTTCCTAGGTGGCTGTGATTACTGTGAGGCTTTTTTTATGTTTAAAACCTAGCAATAGATATCAGGCAGACTTGTTCCACTGGACTAGTGCCTGTAGACATAACGAACATCTCTAGCAGGGAATTAAAACACACTGCAGATGAGGTAGCCTATAGCTTAGTCCTCATCATGCTCCTGGGTGTATAATCAAAGAGAAGTTGACGGAGAAATTAGAATTGAATGTAGAAATGATTTATTGGTTTTCTGCCCACAGTGAAGATTTTATTTAACTTAAAATATTTTCTTTGCTGAAAATCAAAATGTGTAGTTCACTTCTCAGTTTCTAACCCCTTTTTAAACTCTGCAGCGAAGAGTTCTTGAAATATCCTAAATGAAGAAACTCAGAATAAACTTCTTGTGTTATTTATTTTGGCAAATGATTATTACTCAGACATGATCCACCTGACATACTTCATGATTTTTTTCCCCCAAATTGTATTTTTCAGTACATAAACTCTTCAGCAAGAAAAAACCCGCTCCAGAAGCCCACAACTTTTTCTATGTCTGAAACAGTAGCACTTAACTCTAACGTGTGAAAACATTTTAGTCCTCAGGGTGGAGATTCATGTACCTTTTACCACTCAAATAACCAGTCTGAGATCCCATTACTGTCTGGCTTTTCCCTCCTCCTTAGTGTGTTCACTGCACGGTCAATTGTTCTGGTATGGTCACAATGCATCAGTGACATAACAAAGGTTAACAGTATCTCTTGCTCCTCCTTTTCCATCTTCCCTCTTCCTGCTGTATTTTATTTGCTATTTATTGACTATGGTTGAGACTGGAGCTATCTGTTACAGAACTTTATATCATATATGCATTTTTGTACCCTAAACTACAGAATTTTATGCTAAAACAAGGTACCGTGCACAGATGTTAACTATCGAAGTTTGCAATCAGTGCTTTAGCACATGAGTTCAGGTAACAAAGGTTAAGTCACTAAGAACACAGAATGGTAGGAAAAGATGTTACTTACCAACTGCTCCTTTGAAGGGTTTTTTAGGCTGAAGTTTAGATTCACATGGAAACCAGCACAGAAACAGAATGTCCTGTATATTGTAGATGTTCAAACTTTGAGTGGATCTGTATGTTGAAATTAGTGGGTGAAATAAACTGTAAAGGTGGTGTTTTAGGTGCATGCTAGCTAAACTTCTGCATTCTGCTATTGTGATTACAGTGCATGACACAGAATGTTTAAATTACTAACAGAATTGGGTCTTCAGACCATAACAACAGTGTTCTGTGGTCCTGTCCAGTGTACTTGATGGAGTATGTGAGCCCCAGTGTCTGTTAGTAGAAAAAAAAATAGCTGGTGACAGGTGATTTTAGTGGAGCTGACAGTAATGTATGGAGAAAAAAATATGTATCTGACCTTCTTAGATGTTTTTTCTATCTCTGCCTACTTTCACAAGAGTTAGGGAACTGCTCTTACCACACTCACTGGTTCTGCACTTCTTCATTTTACAGCAATCCCAAACTACATCCTCTAATTATTCATTTTCTGCATGCACCTACCTAGCTATATTTACTCCATCTGTCTGCTGCAGGAAGTGGATTGGCCCAGAGAAGAGGCATTGATGCAGGAGTTGGGGGCTTTAGGTCATGAAAGAGGATGTGTGGGAATATGAAGAGCTTCATAAGCTAATTCCAGATCTGAGCTCTGGACCAGGAAGCAGTCAATGCAGTCACGTGAGGGTAGTGCAAGGTCCAGGTTAATGAACTCTTCTGAGAAATATGTTAATTTCTCTGAATTTTCAGAGATCTTGCATGGACCTGGGATCTTTCAGAGGCTGTATGATGTAGCTGGGAGGCCAAATGCCAACCTAGATGCCTGGAAGGTTTTCCTCTCAATATTTTTATTTTCCAGCAGCCCATAAATAAAGAGCAAAGTACTTTGTTGTTATTGCCATTCAGCTTCTGTAAACAGAAGCTAAGAAATTAGCAGCAGAAGCTGTAAATGAGATAAGTACAAATGCCTTGGTCACCTTCTACTGTGGGAATGTTGTGTAATGAACAGCTAGGTAAGCAATGGCTGTTATTAGGACTGAAGAAACTGGACTAAGAATGAATTGCCTGGTTATACCTCATGAGATAGCACCTGCTTTAACTGAAAATATATTTAAAATTCTTTGTTTACATGATCCTGCCATTTAGGTAGATCTTTTTTCCAACTATTCTTGTTAATGAAGAGAGAACTTCTAATGATTTCATCACCTCTAAGTGAGAAGCAGACTGCAGGAGAAGACTTGCTGTGTGAGAAGCTGACCGCTGGAGACAAGCATGTGTGTGTCCTCACTAACAGCACCTCGAGGTTCCTATCCCAGGTGATAGGAACCACAGTGAAGCTGCTTAAATTAAATCAGACTTATGGCTTAATGACAAAGCTTTTACTTGAAGGAGGAGACCTCTGTTATGTGCTGAGTTGTGACTTTTTTTCCAGGAATCCTTTTCTTGTTGGCTGAATTGCTATATTAAGTGACATGTGCTGCTCACAAAGCCCTCTCAGGACATGCTGTCAGTCACTTTACCTTCTCTGCAGGCATACTTCAAGATGATAAAATACTTCATCAAAGCCAATAGGACTTGCATTAAAAACTATGATCATTACATCACTTACTACATAAAACTACTTTACTCCTATATTTTTCCAAGGTCTTGCATTATCTCTTCAGAATTACTGATTATTATCTTCTCCAACAAGAAAGGCATGTGCAGTACCACACTTATACATTATAGCAGGGATTACATTAAAGCATCAGCTGCATTTGTTTTTCCTTAGTTTACCCAATAAAAAGGAAAATAATCAGGAAACAGAGTATTTCCTGGAAAGTTTTTTTAGCATTTGTTTCTTGCTCTCTGGAGAGGTAAACCAGCCTTGTTTCCAATTGTAGGATAATTTGTGTAATGTAACAGGATTTCTAGATTTATTGTCATGCTTTTTTATTGTTTGTTTAGCTCATGACAAAAACATTTTTGTTGTAGGGAGAAACAAATGCACAGTGATAAAGGCTTGAAAGGGATGTGGGTTGTTTGGGGAATTTTTGCTTGCTGAATTTACATTTCGTGCACAGTTGAAGATTTGCTCTTGAAGGATTTAAAATTGAGGTATTTGAATTGTTGAGAAATGAGGGAGGCGGTACTAGGGCAAGTGGGAATTTACCAGTCAGGTTTGCACTGTTGAGAAGAAAAGACTGGCTACTTTTTATTAAGAAATTTTGTCCAGGTGGCAGGCTGGCACATGCTCAAATACTGAATATTTCCTTCTGTTTGCTTGACACAATACTGACTTTCACGACTGATTTTTTTTCTTTTGCTCGATCCCATAAATACTGCATGTTTTTTTAATGGAAGTTGTTACATAAAGCTAAAATTAGTTTAGATACTGTCATACTTTTGGAAGGAAATCTGAAGGCTGTTCAGTAGAAGTGACATTGGGTTATATTGGAGCGAATGAATAGATGATGGTTTAAATGCCCCTCTGGAACATGAATACCGACATTTTGATTAATGTCTTTGTCATGGACAAAGATTATTTAGTTAATGATTTGCAGTTTCCTTTGCCTGGCTCTAGGAAAAGCATGCCAAATCCCAGGGTGACAGGGCGGAACCAAGCAGCTTGAAGTCATTGGGTTATTCCTGTGTTTTCAGTATGTGCCCAAAAGCTCTTCTGGATCAGGCCTGAAGCTTACAGGGGAATAAAGCTCATGAAATATTAGAAATAAAAATATCTCACTCTTATTCATACTCCATGATTTACAGAGCTCAAAAACTTAAAAGAACCATGAGGGTGTGTGGATGTGGTACAATTCGGTGCCTCGTGGAAGCGGCAGCAGTGCTCCTTCCAGGCTGACGTACCCTGTGCCGCTGTTGCATGGCAGTGATCTCTGGACAATGAAATGCACCCCTCTGCTTCGCCTAGGGGCACGACACAGGGCCCAAGATAATTTTTTTTTTTTTGCAAAGCTGTGCTGGCCTGTGAGAGCGATTTGGTTGTTTCTGCTCGGTGCAATGAGAACAGGAGATGTTGAAGGACGTGATGTGGGGATGTCCTGGCTGCTGCCCTTACCAGGGGGCTGCAGAGCTAACGGCGTCAGAGCCAGCAGCTGAGGCAGTGGGACCAAGCAGCGGTGGCCATGTGGTGGGGGAAAAGGAGAGGCAGTGTTTCTGGGTTACCTGGGCAGCAGTCCCTGTGGAGAAGGGATGCTGAGATGCCAGGACAGTGCTGTCAGTGTACTGCGGGTTAACTCAAAAGGCTCAAAGAATGATTAAAAAGTTTGGGACTGTTATGTGAAATGATAGTGCCTTTATCAGTAGGGATCTCTACACTCACTTTTATCAGTAAAACCAGCTGTGATAATTCTAAGTGAAAAAGCAGTCCTGTTCATGGTGCTGTTTTTAGTTTCAAAGCTAATTTCAAACAAAAAAAAATTTAATGTTTACATGTGAAGATCTTTGTAAGCGAATTTATTTTTCAGGTTCTGTTGTGTACAACCTGTCCCCTTCCGTTCTGTACATACATTATATTTTTCCTCTCCTCCCTCTTCCATTCATAGCTTTCACAAAGCCTGAAATGGAAGAAACCATTAAAGGTTTAAACAACTTAAGCAGTTACTTTTAAATTATCTTAACATGTTCAAAAACCTTGCCAGATTTACCCTTTGGAAGGTAGTAAAATAATTTTTAATAGAATGTGACCAGATAAAACGAATATGATTTTATTATTCATGAATACTTTAACCTGAATGCTTTAGTGCCTACATCTCTCTATTATATTAAATTATGGTGAAACATAAAACTGTCACACTGGGGTTTGTAGATTGATATTCCCTATGGATTCCCCTTATGTTTTTCTATAGCTATCCCTGCTGCTGCTAATGGAACTGGTCCTTTGATACTTTTCCCTTCTAGTTATGTTCTGCCTCTCTATTGACTGCTTCGAAGCACCTTCATGTCTGGTTGGGAGGTTAGCTACCTCTTTTCACAGCAAACACGCAAATAACCCTCATGTATTCCCACCCACACACGTACTTTTGTATCTGACTTGCTCTTTCATATTTCTCTTCTTTTTTTTTTTAATATGTTCTCTCTGGGCAATTTTTTTCCCCCAGACATCACACTTTAGGGTATACTTTCTAAGTGATGTTCAGATATTTAGGTGAGACTCCCATTAAAGTTAATGAGACATGTGGCTAAATGCCTGTGCACTGCATTAACAATCCCCTTTACTGTTTATTGTCTGGCTTAAAGAAAAGGTCACATTGGCTCCTAACTCCTAGTCCTGGATCTTTACCTTCTCCTTTAGATCTTAGAGGTCACTGAAAGAGAAGAATGTAAGTCACAGGGCCTTGCAGTGCTTATTTTTTCAGCTGGCAACATTGTTCCTTTGGCTCTATTTTCTTTTTTGTACAGAGCTATAGAAATTACAGACCTAAGAGGAGCTTTTATCCCAAATTGTCAAAAGCACAGTGATGACAAGTTATTGCTGAAGCACCACAAGATTCACTGTGATGCTTTGTGCAGAAAATTCCACTGGAACCAGGAAGAAATATCAGATCTTCAGAGAAGGGACTTTTATCATGCTGTGCATTTACGGAGTCTAGCACAATAGGATTCTGGCTCTTGGCTGGGGGCTATCTTGCTTATCCCAATATAGATAATACATATTAACAATAAATATTTGCTGAGGCACGCTGATAACACAGTACAATTTTCCACCTGTGTCCTTGCCTGAGAATTTCTAACCAGAAATTCTGATGCTGTAGCAGGAGAAGATGATAGTGGACACGGGTTTGATCTGAGATGGGAGGAGGTGAAGGTGAAAGGATCACAACTTTGCAGCTGTGTCCTGTGAAGTGGGAGTGCACACAATTCCAGCCCTTTCGTCTGGAATTGGGGTAAAGTAGCACCTGATTGATCAGGAAATTGGTATTTCTAAACAATGTTACTGAATGTTCTCAATAATAAATGTTATTTAATTTCCTTGTGCCTTATTCTTCTCATGGGGATTACAATATTTAAGTCTTGGTAAACATGAGCAGAGAGCCTAAGGTGAAACATGCAGTAAATGTAATCCTTGTAATGTGAGCAAGAGTCCAGCTTTAGATCCCTTTTTCATTCATCTTATTAGCCCAAAGGTAATCTCTGTACTCTATTATAATGGAACTTCCCTGGCATAATGAGAAGTTAGCAATTCAATACAGTCCTCATCAACACCGTATTTTTTCATGTTTCTAAAGCTCAGTAGAAAATGACATTAACCATTGTACTGAGTCAAGGATCTGAAGTACAGCAAGGTTAAACACAGCTTTTGCACTAAAAAGGAAAATGAGACTTAGATTAAAATTCTGAAGTAAAAAAAAGTTAGATAAATACATTGGGTGAAATGAAACATTAAAATTAAATGGGTAGCATGGGTGGGTGAAGCTCAACATAAGTAGGAGTGTTTAAAATGAGAAGGTTTTTATCCAACAGTGAATTGGCTAATGATGTTGCTAATGTGGGATCCTACAGCTGACACGTTGTTTCTGAAGGCGGATGCTGTCCTAATGTTGCTGCTTTGGGAGCTACAATTATATAAACCCCCCCCCCCATGCCATTCATCAGTGCATATCACCAATCATTCTACAGTCCTTTTTGTATTTCTCATCTTTGTGTTGTGAGCAATCTATGGGAGTGGAAAGGAGGACTGTATTTGTATGGAAGGCAGGCTGAGATGCACACAGCTCAATCTGACTAATGTTTTCTTTTAAGTGTTCCTTTGTGGAAAAATGAGGGGAAAATCTAAAAAAGCTGATAGATAAAGCCAAGTATCTGATAAAAAGGATTTCCAAGCAGAGATCGATGTTTACTTTCTCTGGCAGCAAGGTGAACTGTGATATTAGCCTGTATGGATGGAAGTATTATTTTCACAAATTTTCTCTTTATATGGAGAGAGTGAAAGTATTCTACTGCAGAAGGCAGGAACTAAAATTAATTGGTTAATTAATAATGGTGTCTTTAATATGTTTATTACTCATTTCCTCTGCAGTATCACACAGGTGTTCCAGTTGTAGATTAAAGAGCTGATGTGCTAGGCTCCTGCTCGTGTACATGCACTGAATGAAGTGGTTTTTCGCAGGAAAAGAGCCTTCACTAGATGCAATGCCCTCAAAGGACTCTGATCTTTCCTTCCCAGAAGCTCTCCAAGGGTGGCTGCCCTTTCTGTGGGAAGGGCTATCCCGCACATCCTCACAAAGCTGTCGTCTTCCTCATGTTGTTCAACATCTATGTGAAATACTGTGTAAATTAGATTAGTGTATAGCTGTAGTCTTTGATATAAAGAAAAGCATCTGTTTTCTGTTTCCAGCTGTGATTAGCCCCTGTTTCAAAGACTGGTTGGTTAACTTGCATGCTGGGTGGCACGATTCCTTGGTGCTTGCTCATCCAGTAACATATGCGGAGGAGGGCAATTCTTTCAGATCCATCAGGGTGACTTGGGAACTGAAGTCCTGATGTAAGAAGGGATATGTGAATTACAGCTGGGCAGGTAACGAATCGTGAACAAAATACTACTTTTCAACACTTATGAAGTTTTACTGCAACTGTAGTAGTGTTTTATTTTTATTAGAATTTATCTTTCTAATCAAAACCGCATTGAATGGTTTTGACCATTCTGAAACTAGTCTGGGGTGTAAGAAGTCATTGCCAGTGACATTTACATGTAAGAAACTTTTGAATGACCTTCAGGAAACAGAGAATCAATATTTTGAGAGAGGGTGGAGATGGAAATGGAGACTCAAGGAAAAAATTGCATTAGCTGTGTTAGGAATGTAAGAGACTAGCCTCATTGAGTATTGATGGAAAGTAGGAACTTGGTAACCTATTTATGTAATTCTCATCAGAAACAAAAAAAAGGGGCAGTCCTCCATTTTTGAACTGTATGAATGAAATTCAGGGAGAAGACTGATCTGCAAAGCTGACTTGGGTTCTGGCTATTTCATTGACTTTGTGCCTTCACATATGCAGTCTTGTCTGAGGTCAACAGTGAGACTACAGCTAAGAGATGTAACCTGGGGAGGGCTTGAGAAATTGCTAGAAATGAGTTTACTAGGCAAGTTTCTTAATTTCCTTGGTCTGACTTTTCTTGAGTAGTGAAAAGGAGATTATTTTGCATTTTCCTCTACTACTTAATGAATGTAAGCTTGCTGCATTGGAAATGTTCATATGGCCTGAAATGTAAAAGGCAGGACACACCTGCTACACAAGAATAAGGAATAATAACAATAATTGCATGACTAATAGAAAAGAATTGTTGATGAGTCCTCAGTGGAGTTAACAAGTGATGAAGATGCTGAAATGAACTTGCTTACAGATCATTGTGCTCTTAATTCTGCATTTTAGCAGTTGTTGGAGTGTTACATGGGAGTTTGGGAAGCATTTTTGGGCTTGCAAATGAGGTAAAATGTCAGGTGTGGTGAAAGATATCCTAGCTCCTCACTTAAGAAGACTCAGTGATTCATACAAGACTGCATCACTTTCATTTAGATAGGTGTTCTGCAGGTAGTATATTTTTTCCAGTTGAGTGAAACTGCTGGCCCTGAGTTCCCATGTTGGCACAGAAATGCAGCCTTCAACTTGAGGTGTAAAGAGCATCTGGCCCTCTTTACCTTCTGCTTGCCCCATCTGAGGTACCTCCCTCAGATGGTGAGAGGGAGCAGCCTTAAATTTGATAAAGAAGTTGGCTACAATGCAATCCTGCAGTTTAAATGCCATGACATTTCCTAGTTATTAACATAAGAACATTAAATTAAAATTATGTTCCACAGGGACTGTAGCTTCACATGGCTTGGGAGAATTCATGTGCTTATTCAATGAGTCTTGAAGAGTTTCAGCTGATTACATTTACAATTAATACATTCTTTCCAGGGGTACCACTCTGAGATAAAACCAGGAGTCAAATTTTGCTCTGAGATGCTCTGACACAACCCCTCGGGGTTCTGCCTAGCCTTTGTGAACATACCTAGCCCTCATCACCTGTAAGCTGGAGAAGTCACCTGAGTGAGCCTTCTATGGCTGATTCTTTCCACAGCCAAACACCTGGGCGCATTCTCAGCTGGTGTAAAGTTATGTTGGCCTCATTGCCTTTCATGCAGCTATGACAATTTACATCAGCTTGGATCTGCCTTATTGAGTTCTGAATGGCTTGAAAATGAATGCAAATCACAGTTTTGCTGAAGGTGGGTATTTAAATGTATATATGCCACTCAATACCCTATGATTAAAACTCATTGCAATTAAACAAACATACGTACTCCTAGCTTTCATGTGCAGTGATTCATGCCCCAAAACCTGGAGCATTGGCTGTTAGTTATTTGTTACCATCAGATAATCTGAGTTCTACTAAAACTGGTAGACTGTTTCTATAGTTGTTACGAAATAGGATCTGTGGTTTTGCAGTAGATTGGAATCTGTAACTTGTGCTTTGTTTAATCTTTCTCTGAAACATGGTGGTCATCCCTAACTTCCAGATATTTCTATTCTCCATGTATATTAATTTCTAATAGCCTGGGGTTTAATACACATCTGTTTCATTTCTACAATTAATGGTTGTAAGACAACACAGATAAAAATGCAAATGAACAACTTTATGCTTTTCCACTGGCTGTTTACAATTGCAGTTACAGTGAGTTTTAAAACTGACCAAGCAGCTTTTCCTGTGGATATGAAAATTAAAGATACCTTTATGAATTACAGATTTTAAAAACTGTCATTTTAAATGGCTATATTTTTTATATTTATTGAATCTATTTTGAGTATAAATGCAACAGTTTTTGTTCTTTTTCTTGTAATTCCAGAGTAATATGATATTAGCATAAAGAGAAGCCCATAGACATATAAATATGTATAGAAATTTTTCTTTTCCTCTGCAAAGATTTTAGAATAGAGACCCATAAGATCAAGCATTCTTGCAATGGTTGCCTCTAAGTTCTCCTCCTGGATGCACTGCTGTGACAACATCTTGGAATTGAATGTAAAAAAGAAAATAAATACAAGAAAATTGTGGATCTTGACAAAAACAGAGGGCCATTACAGCTGCAGCATAATAGGGGCATTGGGAAATTAAAACTTTTCAGTTTTCCCTGAGCTGCATTTCTACAGCTGGTAGAGAACTTAATTTTTGATTATGTGTTAGTTAAAAAAGCGCTAATATAGTTGGGAAGAGTATGTTCAAACAAGCAGGTAGTTTTCATTCACTTTCCCGCAGCAAAACCAAGAATCGAGTTAGGGCAAATCTAAGAAGAAGCCCATGAACATCGTAAGTCTTCTGCCTTAAATGGGCTACGTTTAAAATGTCTTTTTCCTATCCTGGAGACAGACTGGCTTTAGGAAGAATGAAATTTTCCTGTCCTTTCTGAGAAAGAACCTTCTATTGCTGAGATGGGTTTTCATTTAAGAAGTTAGAGGTTACTACTTCAGTAGACCTTATGGCTGCATCTATAGTAGTAGACAAAAGAAGAGCCCTCGATTCACCCAAACTGGCTTCATATCCGCAGTTTTCGATGTGGATCTCAATGTGCGTTGGTAGCACAGCTTGAGTTTACGCTCTGCATGAGCAGGGGCCAGAGGCTCTGGGACAAAATTAACCTGGTACAAGAATCTACAAGCAAACGATATTGACAGCCTGAATCCTTCACAGTCCTTTCTGCTCTGCAGTTTTTCCCATCCAAACTGAGCTAACTGGGGGGCAAAGAAGATTTACAGTACAGTGGGGGCCAGACTACTAGATGGTGATGAGAGAGAAGTAACTTTGGAAATGACACCTACAAGGCAAGTTCTGGAAGTATTGAATCTCTGGATGTGGCATGTGGCTTGCGGTGTAGGCTCTGCATATCTTAAAGAGTTTTGGTAGAATTAATTCCTTACTTCACTACACTGCATGATGTGACTATATTAGCCAAGCTTCACATGTATTTTATCGAAATTGCTTTCATAGGATATTATATTGTAACTTATCAGTCTTTCTAGGTGATTAATTATCCCATTATGTATTCTTGAATGCCTGTATATTTGTTCATCTTATCTGTCAATCCAAGTGTTCTGTGCTTGCTCAGCTTGTCAGTGTGGTATTTGGAAATAGTAATATCCGAGGCTGCATGCTGGGCAACTTGTACCTGTAAGTCTAAATTCAGAGGCTAGGTATTTCCCATCAGGCAGAATAAGATGGCTATATCCATGAGTGTGGCATGCAGATAGAGGAGCATCTCTGACGCCACGTAACCTCACAGTCTGCTCGCATGTCCCTGACTGGAATATAGGCTCACCTTTTGGTGCTCCAGCTCCAATGGTAATGTTAAAAGTTGAGTTGAGGGTGGAAAGAAATGAGGGTGTGCTAGGAGCATTTTCTCTAGACAATTAAGAGGCAAGAGAAGTAATAAAGTGTATACAGGCGGAAGTGTTGGTTGGGGCAAACAGAAGCTCATGACACCTCTCAGCAGGCCATTGAATGTAAGATAAACAGGCAGCGAATGCCTTTGGAGTGCTGTACATCTGTGTATGGAGTAACGTATCCAGCACCCTAATCCAGGAAATTAATCCCAATAGTGCATCCTTTTTATTTGTCTTTAAACATTAGTAGCAAATGGTACTAGAACTGGTATCAAGGCCACAAGTAAGCTAGCCTGCCTTTTAGGTTGTTTTCTATTGGTTTAGGTCAATATTTCCATGCAGGTTTCCGTTGTGTTTATGCTGGCAAACATAATAGCCCAGAGTCAAGCTGGCACCAGATTAACTCCATTTGTCTGTGATTCCATTTTTGCTCAAAGATCTATGTTAGAGCTCTGTATGATAATAAGCAGAGTTCTGCAGAATTTTTGGTACAGATTTCTCATCACCTTTTGTGGCAGCTTCAGCTGAGCACTGAAAGCTGCATTAAGCACATGGCTTACATGAAAAGTGTCTAAATCTTCTCTCTTCTGATCACACCTTCATGACTATAATAATATTTCTAAGTTATGCCCTACTGTCAACTCCTACCTGTTTGCCTAGAAAAGGATATTTGTTTCATCTTTTGCATTTATGCAGTGTCCTCTGCTCTGTCATATTCAGGACTTGATGACAATTAATAAAATTCTTGCTGTTTCTTTCTTATCTCACCTTTTTCATTTTTCTTCCATGCTCTTAGCACAGAGAACACATGTGTTCTGAACTCTAACTGGCCTCTCATCTTTATTCTGAAAATAAACAATATGCTGAAGCCATGTTTGCCCATGGAAAACAGGGCAGGTCTGCTTGCCTTTGCCAATGTGACTTCTGAGGGAGCGCTGAATGGATCTGTGGTAAATTTCTCTCTACACTAGCAGTACTGCGAGAGGAACACCGTTTTCTGCTGGGAAGACAGTGTTGTGGTAGTAGAGCTTGTGTGCCACCCATCAAAGCTAAAAGTTTAGTCTCTTGGCGTGGTTGATTTTCAAAGTCTGGTCTTCATCTCTCGCTTGGGTACCAGGTTTCCTATCCAAGACCTGGACCTAGACTGCTCTTTTGCTGAGATGAACCATATTCAGCTTGCTATGACTAAGCTTATATCCTGCTAAACTGCAAGCTTTCTACTATTAATCATTAACTCAGGCCTGAAGATCCCTAGTCCTGAGGAATTCAGTTGCTAAATTCCTGCTTGTTGGGAGGAGGAAGAAGAGGAAAGACACTAAGCCCTAAATTTGCAGCAATTTGACTCCGTGCATACAGATATGCAGTGACCTTTTGGGAGGTGGGAGAGAAAGGAAACAGAAGGAATGGAAGTAGACTTTTTTGAAAGGAGGCTTCATCATTAATGGAATCTAATGTCTCTTATTTTGGAAGAATGGTTAGAGATCATCCTGCAAATGGTACCTTATTATATTTATTATAGTATTTACCACAATATTGTTTTCATTTCTATCTTTGAATTTAACAGTACCATCTGTCAAAAATATTAGTAATGGAGAAATACACTGGATAGGCAAAAGTAATTACTCACTTTCCTTTGGTCCCATTTACAACAGCTTAAATAAAATAAGAGTGAGGAATAAAGTTCCCAGGCAAAATCTGAGCTTCTTTGCATCACCTTTCCTCTAGTATCCTTTGCAGAATATAATTAAATCTGCCCTTGGTAGATAAGAAGTAACACTGATCTTTCATCTCGTATACATATGCGTGCATTTTGTTTTTCTGTTGTTTTTCAGAGTTTGCAAGAGAGATTGCTGCTGCTTGTCTTCCCAACAACCTTTGGGTTAATGTTAACACCAGAACTCCATCTATAGATAGCTGCACAGCCTTCTCAAGCTGTCACTGCATTCTTCCCACCATCTGTTTGCCATCCTGAAAGACTGGCAAGGTTCTATAGGCCTTCTGTATGGGAGGATTATGTACTACTTGCTCATCAGCTCTGAAGCAAGCTTCCAAGTTTGTTTGTCGTTGCCGGGTTTTTCTCTGTAATGCTTTTGAATGTGAGAATGGGAGGTAATTCTATTTGTTCCTCAGTCCTGCTGCCAGCTTCCAGATCTTCCTGGTAATTTGTACTGTTGCAATCTGTGTTCCCATTCAATGCAGTGATTGCAGAATTTTACAGGGATGCCTGGATTCTGGAATGAGTTTGCTGGGAGCAAACAGTGGCAGGGAGTTGCTTGGCAATGAGCTTTTCTGAAGCTGGGAAAGAATATTGCTGCAGCACTGAAATTCTCTCACAAACCCAGTTAATGGCACAGACTCAGGAACTTGATTCCCCCTTATAGGAAAGGGAGCTTGTGTGGATTTGGATTTTTAAGCTTGCGCACTAAAGAAACTGAGGAGACACCATCTTCTTGGATTGACTACTGGAGAGATGAGTTCTGGAATTAAGTCCAATAGAATTTATGCTTGAATAGTGCTTCCAGTTTCTGCTTCCTGCTGGATGTAAATATTTAGGATGTATTTTTGCACACTAAATTTGACATATTAGAGAATATAATGTAACTACTAAAACATACGCTTTCCTTATTATTCTACAGACACCATCACTTATATCACTTATAATAATACCCTAGTTACATAAATATTTAACAATGAATAGTCTCTATGCATTAAGCAGGAAAATTCACAGCCACTGAAACAATGTGAGTTATTTCTATTTAGTGTTTGTTTTCTGTCAGTAGAAAATGGTGGATACCATTTTAATGATCTTTCTTTGCAACTAACCTAATTATCTCAAACTCACTTTCTGAGCAGAACTACTTTTGTCCAAGGGAGTGGAAGGGAAATCAGAACAACAGGAAAGAGAACATTGAGTACATTTTAGGTACACGCATCTATCTGCGATGTTATTGGTCCCCCCCAACAATTTTTTCTTGGATTTTGTGCAACATTCAGTCTCTCTCACTCCTCCAATTGCTCTGTTTTCTTCTGCCCTGCTCTTTCCTGACTTCAAATGCCAAAATAAGATTTTTCTATTTCTAGTAAAGGTTTTTAACTTACAAATTTGTAAAATATCATTATGATTTAGTATAGGAAGCAAGATAATCTCCTTTGTTTCTTTTTAAACAGTCTTCAACCTCAAAGAAACACAATTCTGATCCTTCATGAAGCCTGCTGGAGACATTGTGGCTGCTTATACGTATTACGCAGTTATCAGTGGCTTGAATCTTCAATAATGTCATAGCGTACTCGGGAATGTTTTTCTCTCATATACGCTGAGTTTTGTTTTCTTCAGTTAAGCTGAATGTGACAGAATGCAGTCGCTGTCAATAAAACAGGCAGTTTATGGTGGTGCACAGCAATCTGACAATGTGAATGTTTTCTGTACGAACATACCGGGCAGTTTCTCAGTCAAGGGCTGTAAGAACAATGAAAAAGAAAAATGCATCATTCAAGCGAGGGCACTGCAGAAATATCTTGAAGTCTATGCCCACTATTTTTTAAACCTTCTAAATGAAATAACAATTGAGGAGCTACTGCATATTGGAGTACTTGAGAAAGTCGGCCCTGCTTAGGCAGCCGTTGCAGAATGGAAGGGTTTAGCTGATACAGTAATGCAGGTAGGCATTCTTAGTTTAAAAATAATTTTCATCTAAATGCTTTATTCCCTTGGTAGAAACAAATAATGCTGGTTTAAAGGTGGTATTTTAGCTGCTGTTTCCCAGTGGTCACAGACAAGAGGAATACATCAGTTACTGATTTCCATCCGACCTACCTATAAATGCACAGATTAGCCGTGTGCCAGTTTAGGATTAAACGTGGAGCATTCTGGCCAAGAGGCATGACATCTACGGGAATCCACTTAAAGACAAGGAGGTGGTAGGCAGAGATATAACTAGCCTTAAACTATAAGATTAATGCCAAGTTTCTCAGGAAAAAAATCTCACAAGAGATCCATCTAATGTACTTTTTATCAACAAAAGTTCCCCATATAAAAATAGCTACTGCCACTACTTGAGCAAAATAATCCATCTAGGCACAAACACATAGCCCCTCTGCTAGGCGTGAAAACGTAATAAGGCAAAATCAGATCCAAAATTATATTAGTATACTTGCAAAAGAGTCATATCAAGAAAAAGGCAATAAAAATATTCTAGAGTAAAATTCTTGGTGTTGGATCTCAAGCAGGTTTATGCCTGTTCAGACACACTCCTTAGAAATCAGATTATGGTGATAAGATATTATCTCATTAGACCACTCCATGTGATTTCTACTATATATAACTTTAAAATATTTCATTACCAGCAGTTCATTTAATATTTAAAACCAAACTATATAACTTGAAAATATTTTGCAACAAATTTAATCCAGAGGCTTAACCAGTTTTTCTCTCTGTTTCTACTCTCAATACTGCACAACAGGTCACATACTATTCCTACAGCGCTTAGGTAAGTGTGGGAATAGTTTCTGAAATCAGCCGGGTCTAGGTTCACTCCTCTGGTTTCAAAGATTGACACTCATTCTCCACGCGTCACAGGGACACACGACAGAGTTCTGTTACCTGCTGAATATCTCCCATGTTGTCTGTGACAACAAAATTTTCTCTTTCATGATGAAAATCCCCTTTTTAAAAAGACAGCTAAAGAAAACAAAAATGACTCCATCAGGAAAGTAGCAAAAGATCTGCAGCAAGCCGTTCACTAGTGAGTCAAACCTGTCTGAAAAAAAAATCACTTTTTATGCCTACATCTAGCTCTTTTTAATTATACTATTACTTTAATCACACCTGCTGTCTGACATCCCATTATGTGCATTCCAGCACTGCCAGAGAGGAAAGTTTTTGACTTGAAGTAAAATCTGATTTCTGAGGACTCTGGTACTACCTATAGTCCTTGTGATACTGAGACTCTTTTGAGCTGTCCCTGGAGGGAGGGGAAGAAAATATTTCTTTGCTGTTCTTGATGGGAGCTAGGTATAATTTAAAGTGACAGGTCCAAAATCTGAAGAGACTCTTGAGCCTTTTTCTTGCTGAGCCAAAAAAAGATAGTTACAATTAAACAATCAATTGTTTGGGTTTTCTGGCAGTTACAATGCAGCAAATTCACCCTAAACCATACTCCATGTCACCTAAATCCCTTCAGATCACTTCAGGCTTTAGGGACTTGACCCGGAGCAAGCTACTTATCCTCTCCATCTTCATCATTTGGTAAATGAGGAATAAGAAAATTTCTAGGATTTCTGTTTTCTTGAGGGGAGGTGGAAGTAGTGATGTACTATATTGCTATCACAACCCGCTTGCTTTACAAATAATGATCATCTCCAAGAGGGTCACTGTAAATGGAATTCAGGCATTCTCACAGCAGTTTGCTAAAATCAAACATCATTTGTACGTTAAAAGCCAAACGCCAATGACAGACCTTAAGACAGGAGAAACAAAGTTCTTGGATTATTGCTACAGCTCCACAAAGGAATCTGTATTACAAGACTTTATATAATTATTTCTTGCAGGTCTCAGGAAAGCTGTCAGGCTTCAGTGACTCCTGTGCTTGTCTGCTTTTTCTATGTAGATTGTGAAGTCTTAGAACAGCCTGTAGCTGCTGCCTTTGTACGGACCACCTGGTGCAGCTGGGGCTTCAAAGGGCTGCTAGCCACTACAGATCTAAAATAATGAATTTCTACAGTCTGAGCTGGGGAGTCTGAAGGGTTTTCTGTAGTCTGTGGCTCAGAAGAGGCTGTGTAATGTATACCTACCAGCGACTTCCCTAGTAAGGTTTAGATAGTGATCTTCTCACGGATTTTGGGAGAATACAGGTAATTTCTTCTCACGGGCATAATCTAAGTGGGAAGGTTTTTATTCCAGTTTTGTATCTTACCCAAATAATTGTCCAGATTATCTTTGTCAAACCTATGACGTTTATCAGACTGGTGTTTTCACTCATGGACAGCTGAGTCTCTGTTTTGGGACTGTTGATATATCCCTCTGTAGAAGTTTCTGGTGCTTTTGAAGCTCTGTGAGTGCAGTGATGGCAAGAGGAGGAACCAGAAACCAAATATTTGTATAGTGCAAACTTAGCAGTCACCTTAGCAGTCTGGGAGGTGCTCACCAACGAGGCCAGGCAGAAGGATGGTTGCCGCTAGAAAATACTGCTTGGTATGCTAGCTCCTAGATGTGAGAGAATCAGAATAACATTCAGATTTAAAAAGAGGGAGTTAGGAGGCTCAGCTGGATACAGATTTTTTTTTAATGCTCTAATATGATATTCTGTATTGCTTAAACCCAGTATTTCTGCTCCAAATATAAATTATATTATACCAAATGTGAGTAAAAGTGAAAATCTCCATATAAACCCTGCCTACCTAATGAAAGGAGATTGTTAGGGAAGGGGTGGAGAAAGAAGAGTAAATAATTGGGGTGATGGATTCAAAGTGCTGGTTGCAGTCATTTGTCTTAAGCTTTATGAATGTCAAAAAGTATTGTTCTTTTATTTTTTCCTTAATAGTGAATGATCTATTTTGGCTTGTTTTTCACTGTAGGGTTTTGCTATGATTAGAGTGGTCAGGAGAAGACTGCCTTTTGTTGCAAACTATGAAATATAATATCACCCTTTAAACAAATTAGAGAGAACACAATGAATGCAGCACACATGGTCTGAAACTGTAAAGTAAATCAAGTGATTTTGGTGAGTTACGTGAATATATGTATATATTTAAGCATTGCTGTAAAGAAAGTTGCAAAGCAGATGATAGTGCCTTAGTTAATGTGCATGGGTCTTAACTCCACTCTGTTAAACAGCCTCAATTATTTCAAACATGCCTGGATGTTTAAAATGGAACAGCTTTACAAAATGGGAATATATAGAAGATTAAATGTTACAAACAACTTGAAATTCTCCTGGATTCTTGCTGGTGCATGCAATAACAACTGATAAAATCTATAACTAAAATGTTTCTATACAGTGATACCCCTGTGGAATGCTTCTGAATGTGTTTATTTGAAATATTCTGGAAACAATGTTGGAAGTGTTTTCAGTAAGCAGTGCAAAATCACTTAATTCTTTTCCTCTATTCCTTTGAAATCATCCCTGATACATCAGTACATTTTGAATTTTAATGATAAGATTTTGACTTTAGGCTAAGTTTTTTAGAAGAGAATGCAAAGGATAATGAAACACAAATTGGAGCACCGTACCCCCGTTCCTTCCATGCTGCTAACATCGGTGTTTTATGCGATCTCATTAGTTCAAAAGAGCCTCCATTTCTCCAGACAAAAATTGCCTAGAGCCACCTTGCCCAGCAGCAAGAACGGACCCGTGCTGATTCACGGCAGTGAGTGGGACAACACAAAGGAAGCAAAAGCTCCTTGTGTTTCCTGGCCGTGCCACCTACCTACCTGCGTGCTTGGTAGTCCGCATTTGCGATGCAGAGGGGCAGCTCTACAGAGGGTACCTGAGCTGAATCACCAGGGAGTCCCAAAGGGTTTAGTCCCACCATATTTGCATATTTAATAATTTCATGAAATTAGCGTAGAGTTTGAAAGGGAGGAAAGGGAATTAAAAATTGCCTCCAAAAATTATGGAGCAAATTAGCTGATCCTCTGAATATCCAGGCATAATTAGAAACCAATAACAGCTAGAAAACAAATGTCAGCCTCAGCTGGAGGTGTCAGGAGGAAGTCATCAGTGAGTGCTTTTTTCTTCCCCCAATATAAACAGCAGATGAGGTTATCCCTAAAATAAACATAGCCCATCTGCTGTCCTCAAATATAGCAAAGAGGGAAGGTGAAAACAGGCGCAGATCAGCATTGGGCGGTATGGAAGACACTCCAACTCGGGAAGCTATTAGAAAGAGGTAGAACGAAGAAGCTCTTTGGGACCTAGTGCCTTGCGTGGCTGTGTTCCCTCCTGCCTCTTCTAACAATGAAATTTTGCTAAAAGCGCCATTTTGGGCCTCTTGTCTCCACATATACAACAAGCTCCGCGCCTGTGAGGGAAAGTCTCAGGAGGAACAGACCTTCTGCAGATACTGCCAGGTCTCCCGGGACCTCAAGGGACTCTTGTCCTTTGGGACCTGCAGCCTCTCTGTCCTTTAAGGAGGAAGTTCCACTGATGCAAGCAAAGGAAATGCTGGAAGTGGAAACTCAGCTGATATTCTGAAATGTCCATGGGCTAAACTGATGCTAAGGAATCATCTCACTATTGGTGAACAACCCAACAGCTCAAACCCTAAACAAAGAAGTAGATTTAAAGCAAATAAAAAATTGTCACAGAACTAAAGTGTGGGGGTTTTAGTATGGTTAGAATTAAATATCTTATCATAGACTTAAATGTTTCAATTAAAATTAGAGATAAGTTTTATTTTAAAATTTCACAGGCAAAAATTTTGCAATACAAAACAAACAAAAACCCTTCCAACCCCTCCTGGAAAAAAAACCAAACCCAAAACCAAGACCAGAGCTGGAGGAAAAAAGGTGTGGTACCAAGTTTCAGGAAACTGAATTATTATTGTAAATTTGTGAAATATTCATAAAGATCTAATGTCTGGGAAAGTTCTACATGATAAAGTGTCATTTGTGAATACATGCACAAAAAATGCATACTATTGTATTTCAGATTTGCACTACAGCAGCATCAGCAGCCTTAATCAAAACCCCAGCCCCCTCGTCATGGGTACTGCACAACGATAAGAAATTGTATGCACGTCAGGAATCTCAGTGGGATTATTTATGGCACCGGAGTTTCTTGTGTGGTTTGGCAGATGCCGAATTCACAAGAATCAGAAATGGTCCTTACCAGGGGGTGAAGATGTATGGACACAGTCTGTGGCAGCCTTCTACAGTGATTATTTTAAATCTACCATAGATGTTATTCTGAAAATATTCCTTCAATTCAGTCATCTAAACCATTTAAATTTTACAATTGCCTGATAATTTTCTAATTGATGCAGACATTTCTGTAGAGGGAATGCAAACCTAGTGACAATAGACCTGTTTTTTTCTGAATTGCCTGTCACAAGATGCTTAGATTCCTGCACCCCCTTTCCTTCATCTGGTTTCCCTCCAGGATCTATTGGTCCCCAGCAAACATTAATTTAGGGGAAATTATGCAGGACTGAGGAATTATGCAATGGAAAACTATCAGTAGCTCTGTCACGTTTGGGATCTGCAGAGATTTGGATTAAGGTTGGATGACAAAAAGAATCATTGCTTACCTGGAGAACTCTTGACCCAGACTCTGAGTTTATAAAAGGAACAGAATATCCTCTAATTTAGAATATGTAATAGAGATCATACTGAACAGTTGATGATAATATAGGAAACAAAACTTTTTAAAAAGATTGCAATGTTAAAACAATTTGATTAGGTGGCATTGGTAAAATAGCGCATCAGGATTTAATCTTGCAAAAATCCTTTAGGTAAAATGTTATGATAGAAATTCTGGACTAAAAGATATTGTCATTCTGAATGAAGAGATTCAATTTATCCTGCTGAATGCTCTTATTCAGTCTTCTAAGCTTTCATTTGAACCGTGCTGTACATTTCTCGTTCCACCCACTAATGATTTGCAAGGGTTAGAGCAGGGATTCTTCTTTTTTCTAAATTTGTTTCTCATCTCTTAACGCCCATCTCGGGGACTGCTGATAATGTCATTCAATAGGCTACCCTAAGCAGAAGGAAAACTAAGCAAACTTTTCTTCCAATACTACAAATACTTCACGAAGTGCTTCCCCTTTTCCTATAATTTCAATGAGACTCAAGGAAAAAGAAAAAAAGCACTTGCTCTTCCCTCGTGAAAGCAGCTGTTCTTCTTCCTTTCAGATTTAGCAAACAGATCAGACCGCATCAGCGTACCTGAGGACTTTATTTCACTTAAAAGCTTTCCAAGCCACAAGCAAGTACGTATAGAAACACATTTACAAAAAGAATTACATCCTCCTTTCTTATATTTTATTGTTGGACTAAAACTGAGTCACCTTTGGTAACGTCATGGGTCAGGTATTGTAAAAGAGTACGTTTCAATTTGTTCCAATGATAACTGAAGTGCATCGTATATATTTTTTCCTTGCATTTGTTAGAACATTCAGCTTAATTGATTAACTTTTCTAGCACTGCAGTTGTATCCTGCACTCACTGGCACCAATAGCAAAAATTAATTACTTCACTTGGAGCACAATTATTTATTCATGAGAAATACCATAATATTTTTCCTACTTGCAAAAAGCAGGTTTTGAACTTCATCTGGAAGATTTGACAAATGTTTTCGAATTTCTTTTAATTCACTGTTAGTTAAAAGTCTATATAATTTTTGATTTACTTAAAATCTGGATTAAGCTTTTAGAGCTGTGTTTCAAAGGTAATACTAGTGTTTTGTGATTCAATAACCACGAATGGGAAACTGTTCAAGTAACGCTTTTCTCAGGGATCATAAAGACATCCAGAAGCTGGGCTTGGATTTCACTTTTATTTAAATTCTAGGCTATTCCTACAATTTCTATTCTTTCTATTTTTGCAAAGCTGAAAATCCACATGAAATGTTTCAAATTGAGGCAGATACTGGGAGGCTGTGTTTACATCTGATTTCTCATAAAAATCTTATCAGTTCTGAAAGATCTGCTTCATTTAACTTGTCAGTAATTTATGCAGCTGGGTAATTGTGAAAGTTTTTACCCAATCTTATATCTGGAAAAAAACAATCATTCCTTTTATTTATTGAATAACCTGCTTATTTATGTTTACAGTATTTTACTTTAAAAAAACAAATCATATGTGTTTCAAAATGTTGAAATCAATATTTTTTCTCTTTACATAAATGTACAGCACTATTTTTCCCCCAAAGATGTATGTTTTTCATTGGGGCATAGTAAGGACAAATCAATGAGACAAGCGTGCACGGTGAATCATCAGGGTCTTAAAACTGCCTGAAGATATATTAACTCAGGGTGAGTTATATATTAAGATATTAATTCTATGAAATATCTGCCAACATGAATGCTGGATAGTGGAAAATTACCGATTCTGTAATCCTTAGTCCATGTAACAGTATTGGGGCCAAATCTGTGAAGTCCAGTTGGGTTTTAAATGCAATCCATTCCTGAAATCACAAAGTGTTCTGATAACTATCAATCAAATTGGAAAGTAAGGATATTTTAGGGGGAAAAAAAAGGAATGTAAGGCTAATATGATGGATTTGAGATGTTCACATGACCTTCTCTTCTGCCATCATTGTAACATATTTTTGAGGAAAGGTTACTTCTGATAAGTAACTGGGGCTGTTTGCAAAAACTGTGCCGAATATCCAATCTTGGAAACACTGTCCCATGAGAAACTACAGAACTTGCACTGTGCACAGTGTCCGTGCCTCACTGAAGATATTGCACGTAAGAACTTAGTGTTTTGGATTGTATGGGTTTTTTAACGTGTGCTTTGGCTATGAAAACAATTGACAGCTGCATACCAAGACACATTGGAACTCTGAGACTCTTTAATGAGACTCTGAACATTGTAGGCTGAGACAAACAGTTTTCAAAGTTGCTGCTTGTGCTCATCTATAAAATGAATGTCATATTTGTTCTCATATTAAAAGAATCACAAAATGATTTTTTTAAATTTTGCTCGGGTAAGTATTTTGATGAGTGATTGATAGAATCAGAAAAGAGAAATTACTGAACTTCAGTAAAAAAAGATGTGTCAAAACCGTGTAGAACTTCAGAAAAATATCTACTGAAAAAAGTCTTGGTCTTTGTGCTCTGGAAACTAAAAAGACAACTGTCACATCACTTCAGGTATGCAGCAGTGAGGGAAGTAGAGAAAAAAATTAGCAATATTCCACAAGCCCTGATTCCTATACATAATTTGATTCCTTTATTAATCTCAGTAAAGCCTCATGGGCACCTGTTTATACATACAGGTAAATCCACTGAGTTGTATTTGTTTAATCAACTTTTGGTGTAAGTTTCCTCTTATTTTTAGACTACTATGGTTTTCGCACAACAGTTTTAACTTGTCTGAAAATGGAGAGAGCTTTTCCATCCCTTTCTGAAATCTTTTTTGCACTTGTCTTCCTCTGCTTTGTACTCAAGATGAAATATTTTTTTCTTTAATATGCTCTGAGGTTTTTTCAGAGAGCCGCAAGACTAAGTGCTATAATTCTTCATTATCATCGGAATTCAAAAGCGAATGCATTTCCGACGGCTAGTCACTGAGCAGTTCTGGCGTGCCGTTGTACAGGGAGGCCCCACACATTTTGTTTCACTTAAGGAGTCCAGATTTGACTGCAATTTTTTTTTGTCCTTGAAGGAAAAGACAGCACCATCTGCTCTGTCTACAAAACTCCTGGTTTAGGAGCTCTGAGTTCTGAAAAGAAGGACCATCGGTGGGGCTCGCCTCGTGCCGGGAAGGCGTTTGGTTTTACAGCCTGCTCCCTGTTTCAGCAAGCGCATCCCGCTACGGAGTGTTCCCAGAAGGGAGAGGGTGAAATTGTATCGGTGTCTGGTGATTCGCCCACTCTGTGGGTCTCAGGCGTGTGGCAGCTGATGGAAGGGGAGGGTATGGTTGGTCCTGGACCTCCTCCGAGGAGTTCGTACTCTACTGACAGCCCTCTCTGGAGCATAACAGGTGAATGGATAAATTACTTCAATTGTGGTGCAGGTAGATTGCAAATGTTAACTAACTCTTCGAACATCACGCAACTCACACCTTGAAGCTTCAGATAAGGAGAGAGGCTGGTGTTAATTGTATGTAACAACAAAGTTCAGCGCAGCGTGCATCGCGACAGCAGCGCAAGCCTTAACATTTCCTTAAAAAGCAGGAAATTTACCATATATTTCCTGACTGAGGTTAGATAAAACCCTAGGTTTTTATCAAGATGCTCATTATAATTGCATTTCCTAAAGTATAATTTCAAGGAAAGTATGGTTGATGCAAATCAAACCCAAACAAACCCTAAAAGAAATCTTACATAGGGTGCGAAAGAACAATTGAAGCATTTCTTAAAAATCAGCTTTCATGTTTGTAACGTGATAAAAGAACCTTTTGGTGGCAAAAGCATTTTTAAATATGCATATTTTAAAATAGTATTTTAAAGGTGATAAGGAAGACTCAATGTGAATGCTGTTACTGCTCTTTGAAAGTCAAATATTACTCAAGAAAGCAGCTAATTTATAATTTTAAAGAAGGAATTTTACATTGAAATAGTATTTTTAGCTGGACTTTGGCATTAGTATGTTATGTTAAATTATCAAAATTCTTAAAATATTGATAGTTTAAAAAAACTATTAGTCTGTGCACTTTCATTTTTCATAGACATGAGTCACACTCATACTTTCTGCCTTTTCTGCACATAATTGAGTAGCTTTAAGGATTTGTGATTAATACAGGGAGTAACTGTCATTCTTTCTCCCCAGTGTAAAATACATATTTATATTTTAAAAGTATGTTTTCAAAATTTACTCTACATCTTACCCTCATTTTGCTCAAAGTATCTTTTCTCTGCAGTTGCTCAGTGTTTTATTTAAAGTCACCTAATAAAGAGCATGGAGTCAAGATTCTTGCACTGTAAAGAATATTAGACTCTAAACAAATGTCTTTATCACCATTTTGCAGTCAGTGTTCAACTAAATGAATGGATATTTGATCCAATGTTAAATTAAAAATAAAATATTTGTCTTTATAACGAATTCCTTTTCCTTTCCCAAGTGCCATGAAAAATAATTCCGATTTCAAGAGAGCCTATTCTATCAGGAAAAAGAGTATGAAAAATATTATGCAAATACATGTGTAAATACGAATCTTCTTTACTCCTTGCAGTTCTAATGCTGGTGATTTTAGCCACTGAGGGAAGAAATACAGCCTGTCTGTAATGGCAGCTGTCTTCATTATTTTAAATCCTACTACGATAAAGTGATCCAGCAATAAAACCTACCTCTTCCTCTTTGTATCTGAATTACAAATAATTATTGCCGTTTATCTGAATTACAAGTAAGTATTGTCATTTTACGCGATTGAGTTTGTCCTTAAAATCGGGGTGGTGGTCAATGCAGGCTGTCCTGTGAGATTGCTATTTCTGCTGCGGGAGGCGGGGGCCTTTGCTCGGGGTCTGGATGCAGGCAGTGGTGCCTGGCATGCTCCGAGTCCTGCTGAAGCACACGATCTCCTTTTGCAAAATCCTAAACCTTCATATTGCTGGAGCCAGAGGATGCTCGCTGGGCTGCCAGGAAGGGAGCTCAGGGCAGGCTGTGAGAAATAGTAGTGCTATTCCATCTGTGTTATGGAATCAGCGGGGTCTGCAGCGGGCTTTCAGGTCAACCTGCTCATGTCAGCATCAGCAAGTTGTAGTTGGCTTGCTTCCTGCCAAGGATGAGGATTCTGAATACTCAGCAGCCCTGGCATCTTCATCCTTCTGCCGCTGGTAACTTGACTAGCGCATGAGCTGTGTGAAAGAGGAGGCATAGCTGAGCACGTGCAGAAAAGTGCTCAGGAGCTGCAGGTCTGTAAGTTCCAGAGGTGATTCCAAAGAGCCAAATGGTGGCTGGAAGGGTTCACTTGTACGTTCCTTCTGTGAACCCCACACTTCTGCAGGCATGAGGTTGCACCTTTTCCATGCCTAAACCAAATGCTACTGACAGAAGGTCCAATGGATTTTGATGTTAAAAGCTCTAGGATACAAACTTTTCTATTCTTCCTTTTCCTCCTCCTTGTCACAGCTTGAAGTGTTTTCTCAGTCATCAGGAGGAGGTGATCCCACTGGGAACAGCTTCTTGTGAAAGTGTTAATCTGCTGACTGTGAATGTGACTTCTCTGGGATGTTATTAAGCATCCATATGTCATTTACCTCATTCTTCTCAAAGCTCAATGCACAGTGTCTGACACATGCTGCAATTGTGGTGAAAGCTGTTATTACCAAAATCATATTTCTGGTTATTGTGGAATAAAGAGGTATCTTATGAATCTTTTTGTGTGTATGTTCTTGCATTAAATGATGATCTGAAATATTGCAGATCACATGTCATCTGGATTTCCTGCATTCCTTGGTCAAGAATAACCTGTGAGCTGCCTAAACAATCCAGATAATGTATATAAAACCCACATACATTAGTGTTGTTACCCTAGTTTATACATACATATGGATAAATTTGCCTCATCTATGCTTTGAGTTTAGGCTTACATTATTTACCATATTGCTATAAACATATAGCTTTGACTTGATTTATCATCTTGGATTAACTTTCCTGCCTTTCTCAGGATATAAACCCGTGTGATTCTTAACTCTTTTGTGAAAGCTCTTGTGAAAGTAGACTGACAGTAACTCCCAATGTCTTCAAAAAGTAGTGAACCGTAATATGCATTTAAAACTGACACAGCTATATTGTTATCTCTTAATTGCTTCCTGTCCAAAATTCAGCACCTGGAAAAACTGCCATGGAAGTGTCTGCCCTTTTTCTACCAGGAGCTTTTGTCTCCTTTTAGCAAAGGATGTCCCACCATTTGCTTGTGCTCTGTGTAAGAAAGGTCCTGTAGGTCATGACAAATTCATTGTCCCGAGTGAGTCACTATAAAGCAGGTAGAAGATGCTGTTGTAGTGACAGCTCTGCAGCCCAGCCTTGCAAGGTGTCTCGTAGGTAGTTCATACGAACTGCCCCTGCTTAGCTTGTTCCAGGTCATGCAGAGAAAATGGTAGTCCCTCCCAGGCTTAGACTAGCTTTTAAAATGCAGTTGGTAAGTCTTCACACATCCTCAGTAGAAGCTCTGACCTTATTTCCCATAAATAAGGACCATCATTCAGATTCTATCTGTGGTCTAGAGCAATTCTTTATTGCCTTTTCTTCACTTGGCACATTGCTTTCCGAGCTACTTGATATTCTGCTATCTCTAGGCATTACAAAGAATGTCTCGTGATCTCTTCTGACTCTTACTTCAATGGCCTTGAAAATCAGACCTTGTCCCCCAGAATATTTAAAGTTTTTAGTCTGTGTTTAAAAACAAAAAAGCTTAGCTGTAACATCATCTCTGAAATACAGAATTCAATGTGAGATGAAGTAGGGGGAGGTCTGTGAGGACAGAGGATTGAAAGGAGAAATTAGGACTGATTTCTCCTGAAGGCCCAGCTTGCACTGTGGTAGCAGTCTTAAATTAGTCACTAAAGAGTAGCGTGCGGCAGGGGCTAGAAACAACTACAAGAAACACTTCTAGCACTTTCCATGTGAGATTAGCCCTACTTACTATATACCTGGCTCCACGGGCAATGCTGTGGTACCCAGGGGTGGTATGTGTCAGGAGGGAGGAGAGACGTTACGAAAAGCTTTGATATAATTTCAACATACAAAGTAATAATTATTTAATTTTACTTGTATGTGGAAATGATTTACTAGCACATCTTCAGTAAAAAAAAAAAGCTCTTGCCTTTAGTGAACACACTCATCTGTGCTTGCAAACATAATGCTATTTGCCTCATAAGCTCACAATGGAAAGAGAACCTGTTACAAATTCAGTCAATGATCCAACAGGAAATTAAACCTTTTAAAAATGGATGAACCAATGGACCAAGAGTAATGGAAGAAAATGCACAAAATGGGAAGAGTGAGTCATTAACTTGATTTAAATATGATTTTTTTTATTTTTTGGCAGTAAGACACCGAGGTCTGACATGACTTCCCTTTTGAAAAATGCAAGATGAGAACAGATTCAGAACTAAACATTGAAGAGATATGTACTTTTTTAATTAGAAAAAAGAACAATGCCATATTGGGCGGGATAAAAATATTAGAAAACATATATATCTGTGAATCTCAATTTAATATAAAGTCACCCTTTTCTGTGACTTTTGAGGAGAAAAGGACTTGCTCTTGTTTTATAATATTTAATTATATGAAAGGGTAGGAAAGACAGAAGACCGACCCTTTACTCTGAATCTGAAGAATGCAGAGCTGGTCAAAAATAGATATTAAGGCATGGTTCCCACTCACAGACCACACCACTGGCATCTGATTTACAGAACCTCTCTATCAGCTTGATTTAAGGATGGTGGTGCTCTTATTACAAATAATATCACATTGTTGAAAGAAAAAAAAAGAAGTAATTGCTACTTGTAGACAAGATGTCAGGTCCTGCACATTAGCGCACACAGCCCTCCAGGGTGAAACGACTTTGTTAGATGTATGGACGCTTTCATAGAAATATATCCAAAATTATTTGATGGAAATTGGTACATTGGTGGCAGTCTTGAATCTCAGGGCATGTTACATTCCTCTCTGCAACACTGACTTTCATTGCTGCTATAGCAAAGTGAGTTTAGCCAAGCTGACAAGTGCGTAAAGATTTTATCAGAAAACATTGAAGGTCTCTTCTTGTTTTCCTTACCTTTTCAATGCTAAATGGTTCAAAAACTAATCAATAACAAAAATCAAAAAGCTTCCAGATACCTAATCCCAGTAATTTTTACAGATTATTGCTGGGATATTTGTTTCATGGTAGTGAATTAATTAATCTCATCCACAAGCAGTTAACGATGTTGCTTACGAAATTAGCATCAAGTTATGAAACTTTCACAGGTGATAGTTTAAGGGTGAGGTTTTTAAATTGCCTTTTAGGTTTCCCTTTTCTTTTTGTATTTGTCTGCTCTGCACCCCATTTTCTCTGCCCACATGAATATCACCTTTGTGAACTCTTTTCCTTCTCCATCATAAGTCTTGCCTAATTGCTTTTTTAGAGAGGTAGGGATGCAAGAAAGCAGCTAAACCATCATCAGTCTGCCTTTGAGGGGAGTAGTCCTGTCCACAGGGGCAGGAAAACAGAAATATTTCCTTCCAGCCCAGGATCTAAAAGACCTGCTGATGGGGATTAAAATGGTTTAAAAAAAAAAAAAAGAGAATTTACTGAGCTGTAGTAGTTAGTGGCAGTGCAGTTAGTGGGAGAAAAGGTCATTTTCTATATGTTCTATATGTATGTTTTGAGAAGTTATCTTTGGTGTTTATTTGGACTATATATTGTAGAAAACACCTTTGTATTAGTGTAGCATTTCACGTTCTTTCACACTTACCCAAACTAGTAAGAGCATGGTTAGACTAACAACGATAGAAAACTGTCCTCTGGAGTGAGACTTTTTAGCCATGTCTCTGCCACTAATGCTGATAAATTCCCTGATAAAGAGCAATAAGAGTAGGGTCAGCAGAGTAAAGAGGGAATCAGGGAATCTGTTGCTTGGAAGTTTAATCCCAAGGGCATGTCCTGCTCAGGAGCTTTTACATCATGGTGCCATATGTGGAGCCACACACACGACCAGGTTTGTTTGGATTTGATGGTATTGCCAATAGGATTACTCCATAAATGAGATACAGCGACGCATTTTCAAAGCAATAAACAGAGGGATGCAGACAAATCCTATTAACAAATAACAGGATTTGTGCTTGCACTGTACCTCCTACTCACCACCTTGAAAATTTACCCCATGCTGTCTGAACCGTTGTTCTGCATAAAATCAAGTAAATTATAGTCCATTTAAAAATAAGCTAAAAACCCCCATCGGATTCCACTGAAGTGTGAATAATGATTCAACAGTCATCAGCTGTGGTTGCCATAAGAAACAAGATTTCATAAATCTATGAAGTGTAGAAGAGACAGAAATGCCACAAGCAACATTAATCTACTAAAATGATAACCAAAATGGGATCTTATTTTCAATGCTGGGTCTCTTTTTTTTTTTTTTTCAGCTCCTGTGGTTTCTCAGCAGATCAACAGAAGCAGCTGTCTGCATTCCAACTGTAAAACTAAACAGTTTTAAGAAGCCTGAAGGCTCAATCTGATTGACTGTATTATCCACCCTTTGTTAATAGTCATAAATGATTTGTTTCTTTTGGAGAAAGCCGAGAAGAAATACAAATAAAGGAATTGTATCTGAGTCATAAGTCACTTCATATCACGTTCTGCTGTTAGTCAAAAATACCATACATAAAACAAAATCTGTTCTGAATATTTGCAGTGTTTGATATTTTAGAAGTCCTAGAATATCATTTTTGGGGAGAAGTCTGTAAATTACCATGAAGACAGAAAATGTTTATTTTATTAATAAAAAGAAGTAAGAAGTAGAGCAAGCGAGTCAGGCTGATCTAAGAACTGACTTGCTGAATTTAAAGCAGAAATCTTTATTTTCTACATCTTAATTCTTATTTGCATGATCAGTATAAATCACCACAGCACAAGCAGGTCACTGGGTGGTCCATGCACGGAGACAAAGTGCTGTGTGACACATTGCCAAGAATAAAAAAAAAGGTTGACAAACACTGGGAGTCGTAAAATTTGAAAAGGGATATAAATTGACAGAAAGGAAGCAAAAATAAGGGTGTTTCTCTGCAGTCTTTGACAGCTACAGCTTTCAGGAAAACATTGTGTTTAGATCTGCATAATGGTAGGAGCAGAGTGGAGTGTAACAAGCAAGGGGATGTGATGAACTGCTTGGGAGTTTTCTTTAGAAGTATTTGAATAGGGAGAAGGATTGTTCTGGAGTAAAGGATAACCCGTTGAGCTCTCTTTTCTACATTTAATAAAGACCTTTGTAGAGGAAATATGCTTTTGAAGTTATATTTTTATGTTTGAATACAAATGTGTTTCTTGATGTTTTCTATCCTTCTAATGACATTGGACATACGTTTGATGTAGGCTTCCAAGAACGCTTAGAATCAAATATAACTATCCAAACTTTCCTTTCAGTTTAATAGTTAAAAAAATGTTGCAATTAAGTGGGATTCATCTTTTCTGCATGTACATGTATAGCGCTGTAATAAATTTAAGAGACTGAATATCTCAAAGCCATATTATTAGGGCTTCAGGTAAATACGGAGGCACTTCATCTAATGCAATAACAAACAGAGTGAAGAAGTTAGGAATACAATTTTATCTCATTTGTTTTATTTAATTTCTATTGCTTTCATACTTGTTTTTTTTTTTTTTTTCTTGTATAGTTACATGTTTATACAGACAGACCCAGGTCTGGATCTGGCATAGAGACTTAAAGTCACTGCGGTTACCTGTGCAAAATGGTGTATTTAGAAGTCAAGCATGACATTGCATGCACGCCCATTTTGTAGTGTACTTGGACTTTAATATTGCCTGAATATTATTTAAATCTGAAAAGCAATTTGTTAATGTTACATGGATTCATGTAAAGGTGTTTCTCAGTATCGCGGTTTCTCATTCAGATCCTGTGGCTTGCATGCAATACTTCCAAAAAATTTCTATTCGTCTTAACTATTAAAATGTCAACAAAAGGCTCTGATCTGGGGACATCTGCGCGTTAGTTTTTGGTGAGTAAGAGCCTGCTCAAAGCCTACTGAAGTCAGAAAACTACCCTTAATTTCCAGAGAGTTGGATCAAGTGTATTCAAATGTTTCATTTAGTTAGCTTATGTCTTTCCCCTTCAGATTCCTTATATGATTTTGCCTTCTCCACCTGCCCCTCTTAATTCTTCAGCTCCCTTCCTCTTGAACCTTGTGTGAAATTAGAGTAAAAAATATTTAGGGATGAGAAGTGCGCTCATCTGACTGTAAATTCCATAGAGTGTGCTTGGTAGAGCAAGATAAATAAGCATGAGTAAGTGTAAGAACACATTATGCAGGCTTGATTTTTAATGGTATGCTTTTACAGGCACCTGATGCATAGACCTGTCCTAGTTGTTTTGCAAGATAAATTACATAACAAGGTCTACCAAGAAACTAATTTTTATATGAAATGTGAACTTGGCAAATTTGGGTAGGCTGGCAATATTGAAAAACTTCTAGGCTTTCAGTTGCTAGTGGCTCTCTTGACTATCTTTTGTTCTTGAGTGTCTAGCTGGAATAATGTGAATCTTCCTACAGTAGTTTTCTGTGACTACTCAATAGCAAATCACGATCCTACTCAGTAACTTGGAAAAACTAATTTATGTATGTTCATTAGATGTTTGTCAAAAAAGATAAACATTATTCATGAAGCTTAGCTCTTGTCCATGATTCGTTTAGATGAACAGACTTTCATTATGTTATAAGAAATAAATCCTTTTAAAGACTTAAACCAATGCTCTTCAGATCCAAAATTATTAATTCTCCTACTTAAGGGAATAGAGCTTTCGTTAAGCTAGTATGAATGCCATAGATAAATTATTAAGATTGCCTTTTGCATAATTGCATGGCCAGGTGAAATGCATATATATAATTTCATTTATATAAAAAGTGTATGAATCTATATATTGCATTTTAAAGGAAAAAAAAAACAAATGAGAGCTGCAGCAGTCTTGCACTGAATGAATTCTACTTTGCATTTTGAAAGTGCTGTAAATCATTGGAACTATGTAGTCAGAGTTTATGATTTCCATCAAAGAGCACAAGGGACATATTTCACTGTGGTCTATCCATTATTCTGCACATACTTGAAAAGAGAAACTCAAACAAAGCTCTCATTAGGAAACATTGACATAAGACTAGCAGAGAATTCATTTACTTGTACATGGTGATACAGCAAAGTCGTCAGTGAGAGCCATATATTACACTGCCTCAGCAGGTGGAGGGGTTGAAAAGGAGATGTGCATCTAGACATGTATTTTTTGTACAGCTCTTCCAAGGTTTGTGTTTGTTCTTATTTCTGGTAGCTTGAAAGCAAATGAAAATTTATTGCAGAAGTGTGAGGAAGTAGGGAGGGCTGGCTGCTCCTTAACACCAGGAACAACAGGCTGAGCCCACGTGGGACCTGTGCCCAGCCCCAGGGGCAGCAGTGGGTGGCAATCCAAAGTCCTGATCCTTGAGTAGGTCCACAGTGATGAGGCAGATCAGAAGGGATCAGGGTCAGGTCCAGTGATGATGACCAGGGTCAGAAACAGTCCAGTGATCACCAGGCAGGGATATCTCACCCCAGGGTTGGAATCTGGATCAACAAGGCTCATGGCCAGGCACAGATATGGCTGTGATAGAGCTGCAGGTGGTGGTGGCCCTATCATATAGCTCAGGCCAAGACTGAGGACCCAGACCTGAGCTCAGATGGGATGGTGGAGGTCTGAGTCTGGTCAGGGCAATTTAACCCTATTAGTGTCCTCAGGACCCTGACATAAAGCAGATAAAAATCTGATGAGAGGCTCTTGGTTATACAGCAATAGCAACTCTTCTAGCAATAGAAGGGATGAGCATTTTCAAGAGTGCATCACACGAGGAGGTATGTGTGCTTTACAAATGTTGTCTTGACGCATCTGTACCTATTTCATAGCTTCCCTGTCTAGAAGGGGTTAAGGTTAGGGCTACTGTTGTGGTTGAACTCCTGCCAAAGTAGCGGTGCAGGAACCACTTAATGGCATTTAACGGTTGGTCAAAATAAATGGAGGGATAGGTAGGAGAAATAGTGTCTTAGCTGTACATATACTGGTTTGAGTGGTGGTATGGTTTTGGTTTTTATTTTGTAGGTTTGAGAAAACTTCAGAAAATACTGTAAAAAAAAAAAGTTATGTATACATTGGGAATATTTTTTTAATTTGTCTGCTGAATATTTTTCTTTATTCTAGTTCTGCAGGCATCATACAAAATGCATAGAGCCTGGATCATATTTAAACTTTAATTTACGCTAAATGAAACTGATCTTGTCAGTCTATATTCATTGGCTCTTCTTGAATCTGTTGCTATTAGGATGATGTGATATGTTCATTTGGTTTCTTTACAGTACTGATCCTTATTTTAGATTCTCACTGGTATCATACCCTGTATGATACCTGCAGACATGGAAACATATTAATTGAAGCATTATTTTTTTTTTCAAAGCCTGTTAGCACCTTTTTTTCTGCCACCCATTAAATCTGTATAGTTATCAAGTTCAACAAAATGGCAGGTTTGTCCTCTTCTTGTTGTAGTTGGTTATTCCTTTTTCTTTTTTGGTCATTTGAAGTCAGATAGTTGGGTTTTGGGCATGCTCTTGTTGATATTCAAAATGTACCTTTACAGCCTTAAATAAATCTTAAAAGTCAAGAATTCTCTTAAGTATTATTACGGGTAATACCAAAATTCCTGCAATTCCATGTGTTTCTTCAGTTATATGATAGCTGTTATAAAAGTATATTGAGAAAAGTGCTTGGGATATCTATGATTTCCTTAAAAATTGATCCTGAAGTGCTCTGTGGTACTTTGGGGAGTTTTAGTCTGTGAGCCTGGGTTTCTGTTCTACTTCATGGCTCTGCTAAATCTCATAGCTCTGATTAGAGCCATCAGACTTCCTGACCTTGGCAACAAGTGAGACAGTAGTGCACAGAGGTACTGCGTGTGTGCTCAGCCTGGATGAACGGTGGAGAAGGTGCAGAAGTTGCCTGACCCACATTGTCCTTAAAATACCATATAAGCATCTGACTTAGAAGGATTGATCTGTTTGTCAGATTAGGTAGTGTTCTCTCTAGTAGCCTTGTTTGGCAGGGGGGGGGAAAGATAATTAAATATCTTTTCTTAAGAACTGGAAACTTGGTTATGCATGTGTTGTGGGAGAAGCATAGTGCCTCAGAATACCTGCTCTGTAAGGACCTGTGGAAATACACAGCTCTGAGATAGACTTCACAGAGCAGCATTGGTTGAGCCAATCTGCTTTACGTTAATGTGAAATAAGTTAATTCTGCCCTGTATTGGAATGATGAGTGGATCGGGGGAGAAGTTAGGGTAGAAAAAGATAAACTAAGAGGCCAAATATGTCGTATTTTGTTGCTCAATCTGCAAATGACAGATTTATTGTAATTCACTTTCGATTGCTGCCATGATTCCAAATCTGCTTTAGAAATGGGACTGAAAACTTCTTTCAGCATGTACATTGAGGAAAAAGCTAAAAGCTGTCGGGTGCACATACAAAGAACTCTAAAGGATTTTTGTCTGGATCAGCTGCAGCTGTTTTGTTTTAGATCTGTTTTATATGAAAGTTGTTTTCTGGGCACTTTTTTGCTCCCAGCCAAGCCGTGGCTTCAACTGTGGGTGAAATGATTAGTTCAGTGTCAGAGGTTACGAATAGCAAGATCTCTCCATAGCAGCAGGGTAGTGCTACTTGGCATATTGAAAGTGAACCGAGAACCTTAGTTGGCTTTAATTGTGTTCTCTGCAAGTAAGTGTACTGCTTGTTAATTAGAAGGTCAGTAGAAGCTGAACACATTTCATGTTGTCTGTGCTAAAGCAAATTTCAGGATTCTGGAAAGTGTTCCTTTGTTCGGCATAAGCACCAAGAGCCAAAAGCACAGGTCAGTGAGACTTGTGACTTTAGTTTAAGATTTTTCTGATCAAATTCGTCTTGGTGCTGGGTTAGATAATGGCTTTGCTGCCACATCTGTGGGTATGTTGATGTTATTGTCAGGATTTATGCCATGAAAAATTCAACCACAAAGCTAACGAGGTGTATAAAGGAAAGAGGGGAAAGGTGTACCGGTGTCATTGTGTGTCTGGCTGGCCTGGGCAGAGGACCTGGGCTGGAAATGTGATGTGGATCCTGGTAGTATTCTTGGGAATGTGGCATATAGACCATACTAGATATGCATGCTCTGGGGGCTAGAGTCTCAAAATTAATAGTCAACTCAATGTGAAATGAATCCCAAGGGTATCACTGATGTAACTATTTTGGTGACAGAGAAATGCAGTTTCTTATCTTGTTTCTGTTCCCCTCTGTATATGAACATAAACATGAAGAATCATTATTCTTTTAAATAAATGCAATGGAATTAGGAAACAAGATTATTACATTGAGAACACATTAGTGTTCAAAGTGTCAATTATTTAATAAGGAATTAATGCTTTTATTAAATGGGAACACTCATCTTGTGTGTTTAACATCCTGGTAGGTCTTATTCAGAAAAGCTATTTTGACTTAACAAAAGCCAGCTCCCAAAACTCCTGTGGGCCAACACGGGAACGAGCACCAAGTGCCACGTAGCACATCGCTGGCTGGGTGCTGCTTTCTGACTGACAGCGGAGGTGGGGGTAAGGGGCTGGGGGGGGAGAATGCGTTATGCTGAGTGACTTATGAATTTCAAATAATTGGTGTTTCAAACCAGTGTTCAGCTCTTCATCAGTGAGAAGCATGGCTTGTTTATCACATTCTCAAATGGATGAAAAGAAATATATGCATATTAATGTAAAAAAAAAAAAGCTTTATAAATGGTTGAGTGAGAACTTTTCAAAAAAACCTCAATGAAGATAGATAACAACATGGATATTTTCCAGCTAAATTTAAACTGTTTTTCAATTCTGCCCAAAAGGGACAAATGGACCTTCATAGTCTTGCATATGATTTTTCTGTTGACGGGCAGTTACATTGAAGAGTCATCTCCAAATCTAAGTTTGAATTGTGAAGTTAAAAATATTAACAGAGGCAAGAGTTTAATTCTGTATTTTCTGCCAGTGACAGCAGTCCTCAGACTTGCATGGACCTAGACTTACATAGAGTAAAAAAGAGATGTAAGGCTAAAGGAATGATTTCCAGAAACTGGGAGAGGAGCTAAGCTGGGTGGGAATGAGATACAGCACTTGTGCTTTATCAGCTGTCTAGCTTAGGATAATTGCATATGTCTGGCCTAGTAAATATTTTCACTTACACAGAATACTTAGAGTTGAACAGTTTCCTCTTTTAACAGTTCTGCATCAGAACGTCCTGAACTTTAGTTTCATCTAAGGGCAGGGTGCAAAGTGACTTTTATATTATGCTAGTATTTGAGTTGTTTTGCATACTTCTACAAATAAAATCATAGGTAATTCTATGGGTTTAAGAAGTTATTGACCAGTGGTTTGAGGATGTTTGCAGCATTTAAACCATGAGGTTAGTCTATATAGTTTTCATTGGCAGCCAGGGAAGAGAAGCATGGCCCGAGTCAGCCTGGCAGTTGCCAGTGCTCCTCACAGCTACTGCCCTGCGCAGTGGTCTGGCTCCCTCCACTTGCACCAGGAGCCCTCCGTGTGCCACGTGTTGCCAGTTAGGCACTGTGATTATTTTTGTGTGCTTTTCCTCACAATAAAAAGGAAATTGCATTGCGGGCTGCTGGTATCTAGTTCAGTTCCCACCAGCGTAGGATTCGGCAGCTCCATTGCATCACAGGTGCAGGGAGCCCAGCTCAGCACTGCCCAGATTGGTGCTGGTTGCCAAGGATGGATATGGGAGGATCTGACTTCCTGGTGGAAGGAACAAGACGTGTGTCTCCTGCAGAGAGCCTGGGCATGAACTCATGGTTGTGCAAGTGTGCTTGAACAACTCTGAGGTGCCTGAGAACAAGCAAGACAAATTAATTTATTTTTTTACTGAAGGTATTGGTCCCTGGGATATAAGGACTGTTTTGTATTAATGTTTGGGTGTTGAAAGATTCTTGAATCTTAAACTGATCCCAAATTTCAACCTTTTTCTGGATCCTATATTTTCTATAGAGTTAGAAAAATGGTCAGTGTGAAGGAGGACTAATGCTTAATGTTGTTTAATCATAGAGCGGCATACTGAAAGTTAGGGTTAGGGAATCTACAGAAGCTAATATGCAACAGGAAGAAGAAAGAAATGTGTAAATGTATGATTTTGCCTGAATTCATGGTGAATTTAGGTGCTTCAGATAACTTTCTGCTTGTTGGCAGTTGTGCAGAATGCGATGACTACACAGGAGTTAGGAGAGGAGGGGCTAATGCTGAGATGTATTCAGTCATCAGAATACTCAGAAAAACTGTTTTCTTCATGTGGGTCCAAAGTGAAAAAGGGTGAGTATGGACGGAGAAGGACAGATGAGAGATGCTCACCATAAGGGAGCGTGGAGAAGAGGGAGCAGGGTCTGAATGCCAGGTTTCTGCCTAATGGATATTAAAGTAGTTGGGGTCTGAAGCACTCAGACATAGTATTTAATACGTGAGCATTAACTGCAGCTGTCATGTTGTATAGTGGAATAGCACTATCATTATTTTATTGCCTTTGATTAGTTGAAATTGTATCTTATAGCAAGTAAAAAACACTATAAATGCATTTACCAGCAGCTGTATATATACCCAGCACTGGCATCATAAGGAGATGCTGCATTACAGAGACACCATTCATCACACTTTAGATTTGAGGCAATATCCTCTTTCTAAATTAACGTCATCACCTTATGACAGCTGTGACCACTAGCTCAGTTATAGTTGATGAGCTCGTCACTGTTTCCAATATAAATTCTGTGTTTAATAGATTTATTTGTAAGTTAGATATACTTAGCTATAAAAATCTGCTCTGGGTTGGAACTTGGCATATAGGGCTCTCCCTAGATGATTTTCTTTGCAGTCCTTCTGTGCTTGATTGAAAACTTTTTGCCAACTCTAGTTAACCATAATAAACTTCTGGAAATAGTAATTAAGGATGTTGATGGCTGTGTGGCTGTGTTTTTAGCCTGTGTTTAGTTCCTTCTGTGGGGAGCAGGCATAATCTAGTCACTGATGTGATGGTGTTCCATATCCAAAGGGTGCTCGAATATTATCCTGCCCTAAATGGCTCATTGAGCTCTTTTGGCCTCCTTTTTCTGTCCAAAACGCATATCAGCTCTGTTCCTTCTCCTAAGAATATCAGAAATTTGAACAAGAAAATGTCATACTGGATTAAACAAAAATGTAGTCCTATGTGTTTATTTTTGGTTTAACATATAAAATCCTCAAATTTAATAACACTGGTAAAATAAGCTGAAATGATTCACTTTATCCAAAATAAATTATTTAGTTTTTTTCTGTTTCTTGGGTGAAACTATACCTAGAAAATTCAACCCATAAATATGCAGTTTTATTTAGCTGAAAATGCATTTTTGCTAAAATAATATTTCTCTGGAAAAAAATATTGCTATTTTTAGTCTTAAGATGATACTCTATCACCTGTTTACAGAGAATTTGTCCAACAATGCTAAAAATATAACAGCTGGTAACAGCCACTCACTCAACACGTATTTATCAGCAAAAATTCAAATAGGAACATCTGATGACCAGATGTCTCCATTCATATTGCAAAATAAGATATTTTAACAATCTTTGTATTTGGGAAACAGGTAATTCATCAGTTATTTTTGCCAGTTTTCATCTCAGTGAATTAAAATTTCATAAAGCACTCCCAGGACAGAACACATGTAGCTGCACAGAGGGTCTGTGTTTACACGCAAGCTTATGGACCGGGCTCTACAGCCCCTAGAGAAAAGAGGAATGTGGAGCTGCGTTCTAGCTGATGTTCCTGCAGACCCGGAGGAACACGTGGGCTCTCGTTTGGACAGCGTGGTCACTTGTGTGATGTCATTGAGAGAGTTCCTGACTCGGCATGCTCGTAAAAGCTTGTGTTGGTACTCACTGTGAACTTCTCCTTGTGGTGGTGAAAAAAGCACCGTGTTTTCCAGCAGATGCAGGATGATAAAACAGTTTGCTCCGAGTATTGTCCGGGTTCCCCCAGACCCAGCACCAGGTCCTCATCTCTGACAGGAGCTCTCTGAGGACTCCTGTCAGCGGGTACAAAGCTGAGGTGGTACCGTGTGTCCTTCCTGGTGCCAGAGACTTGTATTCCTCTTCCTGGCCAGGATCAAACCTTATGGCAGTTTTATCAAGTGGAAAGTTCGCTGCATTAATTCCTATGTATATTAACTACTTAAATTATATATTATTAATATTTCATAAAATGAAAATTATTTTGATATTTTAGAACTTAAATATTTGTGTTAGATCTTTTTTTTTATCATGGTAGCCAAGGGAAAAAAAATTCTCCTGAAGCTGAGAGGGTTGTTTCTAGGGAGCACAAATTCTAGCCCCAATGTTGAGGGCTAGGCGCAGCTACAGCAGGGCAGTTCTCTCGCCTATGTTTGTTATTGTGCTGAGCAGTCACAGGGTGATCAGGAAATATTTCTGTTGCGTTTATTGCCACGTGGGAAGGTCCAGCGGATGCCAACCAGCCGAAGCGTAGTCCATGCAGGAAGCATGCTCTTCACATCTTCCTGTATTTCTACTCTGCAGGTTATTCTGGATCGGAGGAGTGATCAAGCTTTCAATGCAAGCAGGAAAAAACGCCAAGGCAACGTTCAGCTTAGCAGCTCGTTCACATAGATCCATCTATTATAATCAGTAATTAGATACAGTTTACCAAAATGCTCCTGGCACAAATGTTTTCACAACTACGCACTGTTCCACTTTAAATTCCATCTCATTAAAACATTATAGAAAGCAGTACCTTGACACGCTTCCCACGTGACTGTATGATTAAAGCTGCTGTTTATTCACTGACCAGAACCTCCTCTGCACATACACCTGTGTGCTAGTGGCCCGGAGGGATGAACTTTATGTTGACCCTCTGAGATCAGTCTGATGCCAGGTTTTGTAGTAATGTAAAGCTAGCCTCCCTTCTGCTCCGTAGAGTTGGCTTTAACATCTTCAAAATATCTCAGCAACGGAAAGAGGCACGATGAGTGCAGAAGGAGGCATAATTCATATAGTCTTGGAATATTGGGGGAAAATGAAAAAAATGGTATTACTGCTCTGTAAAAAGTTCACCAGGTGATATAAGCTTTCTCGAAGCCTGGTAACCTGTCAGAAACATTGTCTTACTAATAGTTCATAATACCTTGTTGTAGAAGAACTAATCAGTGGCTTCTGAATCAAACTGTCAATTCAGAAATGAGTCATTGGTTGCATTGATTTTTTTATGTGGTTGGCACCTGTGTCATGAAATAGAGTAGCAGTGTGTTGCCATCCCATCGTCACGATTATGACTCAAGTCTCAAACAACGAGGCATGACTTTGACCTATTCCTCTGCAAATTCTTTCCTAATGTATTTGATAGTTTAGCAAAACATATTTTGACTAAGATTTGAAAGAAAGGGTACTATTAGAAAGCCATAAGCCATTTAGGGCTGAAACTAATAATTTGTTAGAAATTCCTTACTAAAATCTGTTCTTAAAGATTTCTATTAAGAACATAGACTTTGGGGCTAAGGGAACCCATGTTTTCAGTAAACCAACAAGTGCACACCAACACTTAATACAGGCTTGTAAGAACATTACAGGATATACAGGTATCTAGAGATAAGTAAGATTCTGATGTTATGGATGTCTTTGAGTTTGGCGTGGCATTCAAAGCGCTGGCAGTTCACCCACTGACTCAGCCATCTCTACAGTCATTTCAAATCTCTGGAAAGCTTCAGCCAGATATAATATATTATTTTCCAAAGCTTACAGTATTTCCTTCTTGCACCGTCAAATAAAAAATTTGGAGTTGTACAGCCCCCAGCTCTGAGCACTGACGGTGTTGTGGTTGTGAGTTATGTTCCAGGTCTAACGTTTCACGACTTACGTGGCTGGAAGGGAGAACTTAAAACCACAAGGGAACCCTCTGGGTCATGAGTCCATTCGAGGCGGTCACTGAGGCCGTGGGTTATTCTGTGCCACATTGACTCTGCCAGCAGTACTGTAGGGACAAGAGCAAGGACAGGAATTGTACTATAGTTGTGGGGTTGGGGTTTTTTTTTTGTTCTAAAAACCCCCCAATATTTGCCTGTGTTGTAGAATAGGTTAAACTGAGGACATAGAAACATTTTCTTACAAAGGCTTAAAACTGTCTTCATGGCTTCCTAAGGATTTCATGCTCTCCACCACCTTTTCTATTGAGAAAATACAGTCTGTGTCAATATTTGCAGAGCTGAGAGCTGACCAGACATCGGAGATGGTCTGTAAAATGATTGCAATCTAAAACCAAACAGGAAATTCCCAGACCTAAAACTGTAATGATAAAGGAACACATTCCCACAGATGCATGCCAGGAAACAGGTGAAACAGAATAGATGAATGTTCATAAATTTATCACAATTTTTGCTTGATCATAAGTGAAAGTGATTATGGAAATAGATAATCATTGCAAAATACAATAATTGGATTTAAAAGAAACTGTCATGTGGACCTATACTTAAAAAGGTATCATGAGTCTACTTAAAGAAAAAATATTGTCTTTGCTTAGGATTAATTTTTGGGGAATGAAGAAATTGTAGATAACATCTTAAATTCCATCTTGAATCATAGTACTCCTTCTGTTCTACCTTTTGTGACTGTAGAAATGCATCTATCTTCTTGGTATATCAAATGAGTTATTTCTTCATTCTCCATAATTGTTTTCCACTCTAACACTGAATTACCAAGTACAAAAAGCGTAAGAAGACGAATTGATGTTCTAGGAGTTAGTGAATTTGGTATCCTAAAGACCATTAACATTTAGAGAGGGAGCTCAAAAACAGAAATGAAACTTAAAAAAAAAAATAAAATAAATATATATATTAAAAAAAAAGAGAGAGAGGAGATATTAAAACAGAAAACTTCTCCCCTTGAGATACTCTAGGAAATTCCCATATCTTAATTCTCATTTCTTTAATATAAATTTTCAGAAGGCTTGATCTTTCTGTGTGTAAAGGAATTATCTTTTATTAATACACCCATAAAGCTGTGTGTATTGAGTTGTTCATAATGGTGATATTTCTTAAACTTTTAAAACCATTTCTGAAATAGCTTTTGAGTTAAATACACGGCATATACATAATGCATGATAGTGTACCCTGGTATAAAGATTTTAATTGGTTTTTAGTTTGGATCATCTGGGTTACTTACTCTTCAAGGCATAATTTCTAACAGAACTCTCTTCCTCTATTCTTCCATGTCCTCTCTTTCAAAGCTATCGGAACACACCGCTCCCGCACCCACTGGAAGGAAACGGGTTTTGCCGTTGCTGCAAGAGAAGTCGGAACTAACTCCTACCCAAAGCTCCCCCCACAGCTCTCTGCTTTTGCCTGTCCCCTGCTTCCACCCCCCAATCTTTGGTCTTCAGTCATGTGAAATACACGAACTCTGTGTTCAAAGAGTGTGCCTTCACTCTGCTGGGACTCCGACGTAAATAAAGTACATTAAAGGCTGTCAGGGACCAACCCGCAAGGATAAATCCGGAAACTCAGAAGAGGAAAACGTACGTTCTGTTGAAACCTCCATGTTTATACCAGCGCGTACAGCTAAAGATAAGGCCTGGAATGATAAGTAGCAGATAGGATTGGACCACAGGGTAAACTTGCAACAAATTTCAGATAAATACATGTTTTATATACAAAGAAACGCTCCCATAAATCGGTAGGGAACTTCATAATCACAGCTTCAGAATTGAAAGTGTAATTGTTTTATCTGATTTTCCTATTATTTTTTTTCTTCTGAAATGTAATTTCCTGATATAAGAGGGGAGAACTCGTCACTCTTTGATTTATTTTTTTAATTATTTATTTTTGTAATTAGTTTTTCAATTTAATTAGCTTTCCCAAATCACTCTCGGTAGTGTCAGCATGTTTGTGGAACAATAGGAACTCCCTCTGGTGGTCAAACAATACTGTTGGAGTCTTTCCTCTCTTACACCAACAATATAGTGTTTTTCCAGAGAAGGGTTGATGTATCAAGGGTTATATGGCTTGCTGTGAATTTTATGGCATCTTTTTTCTAGTCCTAGATAAATGTGGCATTTACAAATTTAACATGATATAGACAAAATAACTTTAGCTGAATCACTGTAAAGAGAAAGCAATGTGCTTCCAAAATTTTTATTAAAATTCTTAACCCCACCCAGCTATAGAGAAATCCCTTTGGGGGTCAAGGGGGAGAAACCTCTGTAAGATTTTTTCCAGTTTTCACATACATTTCTGTAAACAATAAGAAATGCTTTTCATTAACCATTGCAAAACTACAGTCCCATAAACCACCTGCGTTCCCTGTGCACTCTCCTTTCAAACGAGTGCTATTGCTTAAAGCAAATTATTAAAAGCACAACTGTTTCCTGAACTAGTTGTCTGAAGCTTGCCAAGCTCTCTTCCTCTGATCTTGCTTTATCTCCCAGTGCTACCCAGATGCCTTTTCCCATTCCGTTCCCAGTTGCAGTGGGGGATGCTCCTGGCCTCGTCCCACACTCCTCGTCCCACACTCCTCGTCCTCTGCTGCCACAACCAATTAATATCGGTCAGCTCGCTCTCTGTCTCCACTCCCTCCTGCTCTTGGAGAACATGCTGCTAATGGACCGCGCGTGCAGAAATCCCTCATGGAGGCCTCCAGCAGAGAAAAGGGACGTATTTCATCTCAGGTGTTCAGCAGGAGGAAATAATCCACATTAAGGGAAAACGTGAGAACAAAGACCAGCGAATCGGATGACACGTGCAACCACTTCTTGCACCTTCATCCAAGAGTCCAAAGATAGTTGCTTTCTACTGTGAGGGTATTAATCCAAACTATACCTAGTGCTTGCGCATAATACGTGTGCAATCTTTACTTGTTTTGCAACATGTTTCTGAAACGGGGAAAGACCAAAACCCACAACTTAGATGAAAGATTTCATGTGAGCTGTGAAAAAAATCCAAAGACAGAAAATGTCTGGTAAGTGTTGTGGATGTCAATGATAAGATATGACAGCAATCCCGTTAGGAAGATCATCTATCAGACTGGCAAATGACAGGAGTTACAGTTTTGCCTGGAATTTAGGAGAAGAGGAGGGAAAAGTATCTCGGGTACGATCCTGTGCAGTGACACCAGCAGTTCCATAGCTGCTTGCTGTTTACTGTTACTGCACCTCGCCGCTCTGCGGCATGTAAAATTATCTCTCAAATAACCCTAGCCTGATGATGAGCCATAATGAAAACACTTCACAGATGCTACAGATACTGATGAATCACTAAAACAGCAACAACCAGATCTTCCCACGCTGCATATCAAAACCTGTACAAGTCTGAAGTGCAACAAACAACTGGCTTAGGATTTACTAAGCAACAACAAATCCTAAGAGGAGTATTGTCTTCTCAAAGTACATGTGTTAAAACATGCCTTAAAGTTTAGGAAGCCCTTTTATTGTACTTAAGCATTTGCACAAACTGCTTTCACCATTATCTGCGCTGAGCAGGACTGAATAGCTTAAACCAATCATAAAATAAAATTATATTTTGACCTGTTTGAGCACGGCTTTACCAACAATCTTTAACAAATAAGGTAAAGCACCCGACTCAATGAATGCCAGTCTAGATCTAATAGAACCACAGGATCATTAAGTATTGCATTGCATATCAATAACATCAGGCTGTGTTAACAGATAAAAAGGGTTTCTGAGAATATCTTTAAGCTCACTGACATATTCAAGCCATTCTTAGTCAATAGCTCCCTCTTTAGTCCTTCAGCAGAGATCAGCGTTAATTTGTCTTGGCAAATAAAGTCGGTTGTTTTGTATGAATAATGGCAAGTGCATTCATTAGCTTTTGCAAAGGAATTTACTCCAGAAATAATGCGCTGGTAAGTGTAAGCTTCATGACAAACAACATTTGCAGCTCTCGAAGTCTGCTGCTCCTTCTTGGGCTATTATGTTTTGGAGAATTTGTCCAGGATGGAATATAATCTCTTTGATCTCCAGACTAGAAACTGATTATGTGATGTTAGCAAAATAATTGAAATGGAGGAAAATGCAGGTGATATAAGAAACTAATATCCTGAATGATACAGTATGTATTAACCTGACAATGGCGAGACAATTAGAACGTGCGCTCATGCTATCGGTAACTGTAAAACCATCTGCATACCGAACCGCTTAGAGCAGTGTGATCATCGTGAAGAACAAAGCTAATTAAAAGTTAAGGATGATAGTTTAACCCATTTTGAGATCATCCTCTTGTTGTTTGATGAATATCAGCACTTTTCTCCCATAAGTATGAAAATGATGTTTAATTCCAATGGCCACTTAAGTCATGAAAACAATATAATTAGAGTAATAAATACAACTGCATGTTTCCATAATTAGAGTAATAAATACAATGTCAATGTTGTGTTCCCGTAATTTATCTAATTGTTATCTGTAATTTTTGTTATAGCCTAACACTTAAGGACGTAGAAAGCAGGTAGTGAAAATAGACCAGAATGTAGTTGCTATCCCCAAAATTATCTTGATTTTTTTTGGGGGGTGGGGGGGAAGATAGTTGGGAATGGGCTAGAAATACCTCCGAGAGTTGTGGTGTCCATCCTATGTCAGATGCTGCAGTAATGACAGAACAATGAAATAATTGCAGCAGAGATATAGTGATAGTTTAGGAAAACTGTAAACTGTGAAATTACTGATACTCTCAAATCTACCAATATTTATACCCTCTTCTTATTCCCTTGCAACTTCCAATCCTGGTTTTCTTCCTGTGTAAGCCTAGAGGATTCTCTGGGATTTCATCTTACACGGTTAATGTTCCTGTATTCCTATGAGGAATTCAGACTTGTTTTAACAAATCCCTTGAAATTCCCAGGCCGTGGCCGGTGTACCCTCATGGAAAACCAGAGCAGCAGAAGTCCTTGTATCGATTGCAGTCACTGCGGGGGATGCTTGCCTTTCAAAATATCAGGGGCCAAAAAGGGAAAGGAGTCACTGGAGCACTGAAGTCCAGTTGATATTGGGAGGATAGTGCTGCAGTTCTATAATTTTTAAAAAATTATTTATTTTACTGTAGTGTGAAGGATTGGGTAGTTGTGGATTGATGCTTCTTTCCTTATAGTGTGTGAGGAAAGACAGGTCTGTGTGTGATGCCACGTAGTAGATACAGAGCAGTTGGAAAGGAAAAACAGACAAATGAAAGCATCGAGTTCAAAGAGCTGCTGCTGCCTCCGTCTGCTGCTGTCAGTGGCACTAGCCTTGTTTTCCAGGAAGATATCCAGGGGACACTGTCAGCCTCCATCTTCTGAAGCTGGTTTAACACAGCTAACTCTATTTGTTGATAAGCATTAGAATAATATAGAGAATTGATGTGCTAACAGTGAATAAAAAAATTCACTTTGTATTGTTCTAAATGGGTAGTCGTCTCCCCCCCGCCCAGTTCACCTTTACATACTGTCTGTACTACTGGACTCTCATTGAGGCATGTTAGGTGTACTCAACAAACACGCTAACATGATCTGGGTGTAAAAGCGTAACTTCCAGGGTAAATTCTAAATGCTCCAGATGTGCTAAAACTGTCCGGACTGATTCAGATAATTTATGAACTGGGAGTCTGCCAGTGTTTCTCTGCATCAGTGTTATGTAGCAATGCTTTGCACCTGCCTCTGAGCTGCTGGGAACTCACAACAAATTTATTAGGAAGTGCTGTGATTTATTTTTTTTTTCCTTTTTATGCTGAATAAATTATTTTCTGTATATTCATAGGCACAACATGTCCATATTAAGCAGTGGGCTATAAACTTCTTCTGCAGGTGTTATACTTTTGTACTTGGAAGCGACAAAAGAAAAACTCAAAGTTTCCCGCTCACCCATTCCTTGTCTGCCTTTAAAGTCAGGAAATGATTCAGCAGTGCTGCTGCTGAAGCCAACACTTCACATCAGATGTCTTTTTTGTGTTTTTGTTTGTTTGGGGTTTTTTGGGGGCATTTTTGGGGGTTTTGGTGGTGGGGTTTGTTTTTCTGCATTAAGAGTTTGGTTGGGTTTTTGCAATGTCAGGGCAAACCAGTTAATAATCTGTTTAAAGAAAATTATGAAATCACAGGCTTCCAATGCAGATAATTATCTGTATTAGTTACATAAAGGTGGTGTCATCCTCCCAGTGAGTCCCCCTGAAATGGCTGGAGAGGTCGTCTTCAGGCACAGACCGTGGAGAACCTTCATTCAAAACAGAGCAGGCCAATTCATGCAAACAATTATTCAAAACAAAATTATTCACTAGCTGCTGAAAAAAAATGTAAATAATTTACTCAGTGTGTACGATTTGAAAATCTAAGCAGTAGCAAAGTAGCATGAAAACATTATTGTCAAAAAATTTATGAGTTCGCTAGCGGGGAAGAAATTATTCATATAAGTCCTATATGACTCATTTCAACAGTTCTAATGCAAGTCTTTCTAAGCTTTTAAAATGGTTACACTAATTGATTAACCTTTGATAACCGCTTATCTCAGGCCAGGAGATGTGCGGATCCTTCGTGGTGGGACACAGCTGAGCTGCAGTACTTACATGTATGGTTCATTGGCCTTGTTTTCTGTTAGCTCCACGGACGCTGAATTGCAGAAATCGGTGCACAAAGTCCCTTAGGTCTCATCTTTTCATAGACTTCCATTCTTAGAAAGTTGGAAATCCTACGAAAGGTCTAGAGGTTTTGGATCTGCTTTAGGCAAAATTTAAAATGAAGCAAGAGAATGTTAATAAAATCAGTGTCACCAAAAAATGAAGATAGTCCCTGACTCTAGACTCTAGAGTGTGTCAGTGCTGGAATCAGTTCTAACAGAACCCTGATCTCGTACCCCGTACCTGGGAGCTGGAGAGAAAGGCACAACTGCCACCTCTAATCTTGTGCGACTGCAGTGAACATCTACCTTCCATATGATCCTATGATTCACTCTTTCTCGTTTGTTATACAGAGACTGGCTGGGGGTTTTGTTTGTTTTCATGGGGTTTATTTTTGGGGGGTTGTTTCGAGCTGTGTTAGATGACCAATATCTTGACAATGTCAAGAAATGCATCAAGTAAGTGTTTCTCATGCTTATAGGTAACATCCAGATAGTTTATTAACATACACTACTTAGTCTTTATTTATATCCCTTGTTTTATTCACTTAGGAAGGGGGCCAGGGCTTTACCAGGCCATTTTTTTTTTTATCTCTGAGACCAATAATGAAGACACTGTGGACAATAACCCTCAACGTGTTTCTGTGACAAACTTCGTTTAAAGCTAGGCTTACACATAGCACAGAAATACAAATTGTGTACGTTGGTATGTGTAAAAATATTGGAAGAATTTTAAATAGGTGTTTCAGATTGGTATTTAATTTGCATTTTAAAAGCATTTATTACCAGTTAATGAATCAATTGATTGCTCGAGGAGCTCTTAATGAGATTTATTGCCTTATAAAAGAGAAAGTTAGTGGCTAAATAACAGAGAATGCAATTGTCACTACAAGTGTCATTATATCTGTACCAGCTCAGAATGGGATTACGGAAAGGGCAGGTGTGGTGGTGCTGGTTGGCAGGTGAATATTGGCAGGAACCTCTTCAAATAAAGCTGCTGAGATGTAAGAAAATTGTGCGTCGATAAAATAACTGCAAACTCAAATGTCTGACTGGAGTAGTCATCTCATGACTTTTTTCCCAGAAAAAAGAGATCCTGTTTCACAGTGGATTTGGATTCAGTTCAGTCCTAAAGAGAAACAAGTGGAAAAGAGTTTCCTGCACAGCGTCTGCAAAGCCACCCTAAAACTTCGTTGTAATCTTGGGGAAAAAAAACAAACAAAGACTGTACAAAGAGTTGTAAGGTGTGCAACACTTAAGCAAATGTCCAATAATTTCTTTGATAAACTGCTTTATAGAGAACTGTGCTCAGTATTCCTGTTCCCACTACCCATAGGATTGTGTTGCCTCTCAAACCTAGTTTGTCATCTTTTCCTATCCAAGTTTAGAAATAAAAGTGAATCCTTTGCAAAGTCCAAGTAAGCTATTAAACATTCTGCCTCTTGGTTTTTCAACTCTCTCATGCTTTCTAAGCTCAGAATTCCCCTGGAATGTGAGACGGAAGAGGCGCTCGGCTGTGCCTCACCCTCTGCTGCCATTGCTGCCTCCCAGGAATCTTTTTAGGGAAAGCTGCTCTCTGAGTTTCCTCCTTGGTTTTCCTTCAGGAGATAGGAGACCGTTTGCTTTAGTCTTCTTTAGTATAACCCAGCTGAAATGACACAATAAATGAATATTGTAGTTTGGCCTGAAATGCAGGGGCTTTCTTGTTCCTTTTGCCACATCTGCTTCTTCATATTTCTGTTTTCACTTGCTCTACCATCGGTTTTTAACAATACAAAGATTCTAATTTTCAATTTTCTGTTAGATAAAATGCCTCAGGTGTTAATTCATGCTTCACCGATACCATCCTCGAGTTTATCAGTGCTAAATATGGATCATTGTCTGACTCTGCATCCTTTTTCATTAGACAGTTTATTATTCTGGCGTGATTTGATCCACCTTATTGGACTGGAAATAATGACCACAGTCTGATTTATGTCTAAAGCCAGACTACAGGGAAAACTGCTTGAACTTATGCATCTTAATTTGGATCCTAGAAATATTACTTTAACCATGTCTAGCATTTCCAAATTGTGAACTTAATTTCATTTTGGAACAGTTCATTTTCAGTGAAATAGAAATACCATTTCCACTCATTATTCCTATCTTACATTTTGCAGCTGAAATTCCAAGTTCTGCAGTGGAATAATATACACAGTTTATTCTGTTTCTTATGTTGCAGAACTAACTCCTTTTATTGAGTGATTGTCATGGTCTGCCCCCAATAATATTTTCTTTTAATGTTATATGCTTTGACACACCTTAAGTTTTATATTGTAAGTTGTGCTGCAATTATTTTGCACCTTGTGTTGCTACAGTACGTGCTATGGGTAAACAAGCATGCAGAAGTCCTGCAGAGGTATAATACTTTTATTTATTTAGGGAAGTAATAGAAACCTGCCAACATAAAAATCAAGACATTTTATAAATATCACACTTTTTAAAAATAAAATCTGAAAACAAAAGTGTTTTTAGGAAACCATCTATTTGTCTAGGAAGTCAAAATAAATAAATTGTCAAATAAAGTTTCTCTCTCAGCTCAGTACTAAGGTTATCCAGTCTCTTATTCCAGTTTTACCTCTGATACTGGAAGTGTTCAAACATAAACAGTGACTTTATTCAGCAATAGGTTGGGAAGCTACCGAGAATTGTCTGGGATCCCCCATCTTCAAACACTGGTATTCTTATTTTTAGTCCCTAGCAATTATTTAAGTGCCACAGAAAAAAATTGACATTTCAGCTTTGGCCCACGGTTGGATTATAACATTTTTATTACAGAATTAATATTTGTTAGAAAAAAATTAATCATGACCAATATTTCCCCTGATGTGAAGAGAAATTGCCCTCAAAAATGCCTGTCTATATGTCTCAGGGTAGAAATGTGTGTATATGTATACATACCCATGTATACACATGCACGTGTATACCTGTAGTACGGACGTACCAGGATTATATGGTTGAGAATATCTTTCACTGTATTACCATGCCCTCGCAGTTCTGGAGCCGTTCACTCGTACCACAGCTTCTGGACTACTTTAGTAGCAGAGGGACTGTTTTACTTGCCCTTGCACACTGCCAAAGGCTCTTTCAGATTTGTAACTTTGGGACTCGTAACTCTAGTTTTTACTAAAACAACATCTCCTAGTTGCTTCAGACCAAGAATGAGGTTTTTTTTTTTCTTTTTTCCTTCCCCTGTGTTTCCATGAGGAGGGAAGGGAGTTTCTGACTCTATCGGTGACTTCTCCTGCAGTCTTGTGCCGATGCTGTAGTTCAGGGAAGGCTTGTTGTACCTACTACTTATTCACGGTGTTCCCCTGTACGGGATGGCTCGGAAGGGAGGACAGTGGAAAAGAAAGCTCTTCACAGCTCTGGCTTCGTGGTAGTGGTTCCTATCCAAACCTGCATTTCACAGCAGTCGCTGCACAGTGGTATCGTAGCAGAGTTGCTTATTATTCTAAACACTTCAAGTATTTCAGATAAGATGATGTGGGAAATGACAGCCTTTGAAAGTGGCTGTTATAGTACAGCATTAGGGAGTTGCACTTGTTTTGACTCTTCCTCTCCCTAAAGTAGAGAGTTATTTGTTCCATATATACTCAGAACATCCTCTTACAGAAACCATGGAAATCTTTTGTAATATTGCCTAACAATTCACTCCCAAGATATGCACTTTTGTAGCGGCACATAGCAAGCGAAGGTATTAAGAGACAAGACAGATGTGTCTGGCTTAAACAAAGGATGTGTTACTGAATTGGGTATTTTTGTTTTTTTTTTTTTTTTTTCCCAGGTCCAGTTCATTTTGTTTCGAGTTTATTGGTGGTTTTTGGTTTTGTCGTTGTTCTTGGGTGGGGATTTTTGTGTTGGGTTTGTTTTGTTTTGTTTTTTTTTAAACCCTTGTCACATTTAGCATCAAAAGAAGCATTTGTATTTTAGAATGCAGAAGACAGGGTGTACTTAGCTCTTTCGAAAATCCAGCTACGGGAAGAGACATTGGTCTGTACCTCGCAGCTGAGAGCCGTAACTCCCTGTCCAAATGGTCAACCAGTTGCTCCTCCACTCAGTCACTAGATGAAAACTGATTTAATCTCTATTCGACAGCTTTTCTAACAGTCGTCTTCTCTTCTCTCTGTGTCACACACGTATGGACACACCCGCTCCATAACCAAGGATGTCTTTTGCAATGAGAACTTAAGAAAAGTTGTAGATTTCTGTTCAAAAATTAGCTTGATATATCCTTGTTTTTCACTGGGCAAAAAATGCTTTCGGTACCTTCCTTGCCCTAGGTACTAGACCGTTGCTAGCCTGGAGTAAATCAAAATGCTGACTTCAGCTTTTCTGAAAACCTAACCTGAAAAGTTGTTTCTGACAAGTTAACCTTTTGAAAGGCTAATGCAAAACAGTTTCAATGGAAAGTTTGTTTTTTAACTATTTAAAGTTTTCAGTAGAGGTATCTGGGTTGTTTTATATGTAAAGTAAAATATTTCCAGTACGTTGTACTTCACTTTTTTTTAAATTTTTTTTTTCCTTTTAACCAAGATTTTCAGCTGGAAAATATAAACAAAACATACTTTTCTCTGAATGTTCTTTTGAAGGCAAGAATCTCTATAAATAGTTATCTAAGAATAAGGTGAGTGACAATATGGTCAAAAGGGTGTGGGCATCAAGATTTTTACCTGAACACATGGTGATGTAGAAGAATATATCAGTTTTAGAAAAAAAAAAAAAAAAACAGACAGGTTTTTAGTAGGGGCATTCATGGTTACAGACTTTCCATATACACTTCAGAATTGAGGATGTATAGGAGTCTGGCTGTCTTCCAAAATACAGGACACCATGTAAATGTTCACTTCTCTGAAAATGCTTGAGTTTTCCCACAGCTCTGCCTCCTTCCATCCCGTGCCTCCAACTGTCAGCGCTGCGGTGTCTCTCTCTGGCCTGGAAGACGGAGGTGGCACTTTTGCGAAAGGAAGATAGTGTCTGAGGTCACGTTTCCAGGAGCGACTGTGGTGACTTCACGGCAGTAATCCCTGCCGAGACGTAAAGGAGCTAGGACAGGATACCTTAGGGTGGATAGGGAGTCTCCACAATTCACGTTTCTATTTTATAGACAGTATTGTGTTATGTTTGCACGATCGATATCGGTGTTCAGTGGCTGTCATTAACAGGTGTCTGTACGATAACACCATGGCACTTCCTGGTAAATATGGGGTTTGTAATAATCCCATTGAAACACAAATCCAGAACATGCCGCACTGTGGGATGTACCCAACATCTACTACAGCAAACCTGTTGCTTCCTTTTTATGTTTTTAAGCAGCAGTGAATCCCCTGTATTGCAGTTCCAGGCTATAATGAGCTTACGTGCATTTTGCCTACTGGGCGTAGCGTCAGCCAACAAATTTGAGACCACTGAGAAAGTGTCATCCTTCCAGGTGCTTTGATAACTGCTCTTTGTACTGTGGCTGATGTGTTCGTGCTCTCTGTTAATTTCTTTGGAGAAGTAATAGCTTTTGAAAATCGGCTGAAAGAGATGTCTCTGTGTTTGGGTATAGCTGCAGCTGACAGAATAATTTAGAAGCAAATGGGTCGCATATCAATTGCTGTGTCAGTCAAATACTTCTTATGACCAAATTCAGTGTCAGAACGAAATACCATTAGTCCTCTCCACACAGAAGTGCATCCTTCTCTGCATTTGGCTTTAAGTTTGTTCTGCACTTTTTGCTTTATCTTCTTATGCTTTATGTTCTTTGTCTCTTTAGGCGATGCCAAGCAATCCATTTGTACAGACACCACAAATAGAGTCCACAAAAGAAAGAATGAATGTATTCTTGGCTTATAGCATAGATAAGACTTTGTCAAGGTAAACTGTAAAAAGAGCGTAGGATGGATTTGACGATGAGATAGCATGGTGCTGTCGTTGCTCATCCTTTACAAGAGTGTTCTGAGATGAGATATCTGCCCAAAAGGTTCAGGTAACGGCTACGATACACTTCTCCGGAGATGACAACTAGAAAATGTATCTCAGCGTAAGAAAACAGATAAACCTGTTCTAGAAATCCTAATTCCTGAACTGTAGGTAAAACCATTATCAGGTTTCACTAAAATCTCTGCTCAGTGCCCAGAAGAGTGCTCGTGCTCTGTATCTTTACCTGAGAAATGTGGTGCACACCTGCAGCTCCCATTGCATCCTGCAGACTGCTAAGTCCCGTGTCTTTTCCTTATGACTTCTATCCTAGGAGACCAAATTGCTTTAAAGAGCAAACTTGCAAAGTTGTAAAGCTTTGTGTTCACTTGCAATAGCATATTTGAAAATTTCAGGGGTTTAGAAGCAACCACAGGGAATTGCCTGCAACATTAATTAGTTTTCCAAATCTTCTTAAATATCTGCACTGCTCCATGCTTTCAGCAGCTCCATCTCCAGTTGCCTGACCTAAGTAAATGCAACTAAAAAAGCACCGACTACAAAAGCTTCTTGGCTAGCCGTGCTGCAGCGTGATATGCAAGATATCCAATGTATCCTGGATGAAGTTCTGGAATATGAGACTTGATCCTCATTTTCCAAGTTTACCACAGATCAGCCGTTTCCTCCGCTCCTGCCTGTGAGCTGCAGCATGCCTGAGGAAAGGCTGGAGGAGTGAACTGCTTCAGACACACGTGGCAACCTCCACCGTGACCAACGCGCTAACTTCAACAGTTAAAGCCCGTGTGTTAAAGCTCAGGTTTTAGAGCAGCTTTGACGGTCGCGTCCCCTGCATCTCAGATGCACGAGGAGACCTGCAATACAGCCTCGTTCGGAAATTATTTTTCTCTCTTGCTGTATCATCTTAGACCTTGGGACAGATCTGCTGAATCTGAACTCTGGTGGCACAGTGAACTTTAAAGGCATGGATCTTGGCTTCAGGGGAGAAACTCTGCGCCTTACAGCGGACTTCCATACAATTGCACATGTTTTTATGATATTGCATAATCCATCAGGGATGCTATACAAGACAATGCTGTTAATGACTATACAGACTATTGTAACTCTTTTTACAGGAGAAATACACTGTGCTAAATTTGGAACAAAGTACCTTCCAGAAATGATTTTAATAGCCAAGATAAAGAGCCTACTAGTTAATAAAAAAACCTGGAAAACTGTTGAACATGAACGTCGACATTTTTAATGGATTGCCTTTTTTATTGTGTGCTGCATGTTTTTGTCAGGGGAATACGGTAATTATAAACTAGTAACAATAATGAGGTTTTGAATATTCATAGGCAATTAAAATACGTCTCTGTACATTTTATTGGTACCCAGTGGGAAATGTTGCTCATTTTTTAGAAATAACTGGTTCACAATCCTTGGTGAAAAATACAGGACAGAAATCAAAACACCAAGTAGGGCATAACACTAGCAAAGTTCAATTGATTGGGAAGGAAAAGCAAATGTTACAGCATTGATTAAAAACATATATTTGCAGTCCTGCCTTCTCATTCACAATGAATTCTCATGTGGAATAGGAGTAATTTAGGTTTTAAAAGGTGTAAGGACACTTTCCACAATTCTTCTGTGATTATTAGATATCTGTTTAGAATTAAAGAGATAAATACAAAAACCCCAAACGAACAAAAAGAGGATAGCCCAATAACAGGCAAGAAAGCACTAAGGAGTTTTGAAGTTTTAACTAAACTGGTAGATGTACGTACTAAAAATCTTTTGAAGCAGAGTTACTTTTTCTCACAGATTTATCTTAGTTCAGCTAAAAGTTATTTGATTTGTCACATAACTAAATGTGTGGTTTGGCTTCTCTTGTCTGGCTTCTCAGGTTATTAGCAGATGACAAGGATGGTTTTGCAGTTCAGGATGGATGAGCCCATGTTTTTAATGGATGTAGCTACATTTTTTCAGTGGCTTTTTATACTATTGTACTTATTTTTGAAACTTCAATAGGGATTACTATAGAATTACTTCCTCGTGTTTGGAAATGTATTTCTCATGAGATCCTTTTTTTTTTTCTGATTCAGAGTACTGGAAATATTTATGGTGTGCTCATGTGCTGTGACATTGAGTTGTCATGAGACCAATTTTGTTGTCATGCATATCAAGGCATAATGAGAGCCTTTAGTAACTTCATTAGCAACTCTTAGCAACTTTTCAAGAGGGATGTGGAAGAACGAAGGCAGCATCAGCATGTACGTGTTGGCAGAAATCTGCCTGTTCCCAGGCTGACAGCCCCTATTGAAATGACACCGGGAGTTCTCCTGCAAACAGCATTGCCTGAATGGGCAAAAAATGAAAAGGAAAGGTTAAGCGTGATATTACTCTAGTCTCAGATTTGATTGATGAGCCTGCAGAATATGTCGGAGAAGAGTTTTCCATAGCAGTTGCTATAATCAGCTTTTGAGTGCTGTCTTTCCACTGAGGTGTGTTTAAAAACTGCGCCCTTGCCAATAGAAAGAGGTGACTGCAATGAAAATCTGAGCATCCAGAGAAATAAAAGGCCGCTGTGAAAACTGAGAATAACAGCTTTTTATCATAGTATTTTAAGTATATTTTTCCTTAGATAAATCCAATTTTAAAAATGAGATGCGGAGAGCTGAAGTGGCTTGTTGTGTGTGCCATGGGAGTGTAAGCCTGTTCTTCAAAGAACTGTATTTTTTGTCTTTCCCGCTGGACTGTTCAGACTGGGGCCAAGTCCAATTCTTCTCCAGCCGGCTGAGTCGTAACTGTGCCTGCCTTGAACCAGGATGGCCTTTCACCTAGTGGTTTTCCTTTTTCTTTTTTCCTTTAGCCCATTTTGAACAAAAGGCATGTGATTTGGGTTTTTTGTTTGTTTGTTTGGGGTTTTTTTTGGTTGGGGGGTGTGTGTGTGTGGTGGGTTTTTTTGGGTTTTTTTTTTCCTTCTGTTTGTGAAACTGCAACATGAGGGAAGCAAAATATGTTTTTTTCAGTCTATCTGACTTTTCAATCATACAACTAAAGCTTTTATTTGTCTTTTCCGTATGGTCAGGTTCATTTATTGACTCTAGTGAGATTATTGTACTAAGTGGTACGTAACTACGTATGGCAATGACAGATCTCTGAACAGAGCATCAGGGTAATACATTGCTTTAATATTTTTTGTTCAGACATTTGCCTGAATTCTAGGTATGGAGCTGATTATTTGTTAAGCTTTGCTCTCAAAGTATGGAGCTGTATCATCTTTATATCATCTCCATCTTTTGTACTTTTTCATTCAGCATGTAGAGAAAAATATTAATTTAATGAATTTTATAAATAGTGGATTGAAATTCAAGCAGGGAAACACACAATTTAACTGTATCCTTGATCCAAAATGAAACATTGGCATCAAGTATGAAAGCTTTTTTTCTCACTTACCAGCTTATTTAATAAAATACAGTAGGAATTTTTACAAACCCAGAGAAATTTTAGTTAGTTCAAGCATTTTATTTAGAAAATAGTAAATATGAATGTTTCATTATTTTTGACACTTTTAGGGTTTCTGAAGCAACAGATTTGTCAAAATCTACGTGTGCATGTGAACGATCGCTGCTTGCGGACTGGCCGGGCATCGATCGGCGGGTGGTGAGCAATTGTTTTTCATTTGCATCACTTGTTTTTCTTGGGTTTTATTTATTTCTCTCTTTGTTATTTTCCTTTCCTTTTCAAATACTTTGTTGTTGTTGTTCTTGTCATTATTATTATTATTATTATATCAGTTATTAAACTGTTCTTATCTCAACCCACGAGTTTTCTCACTTTTACCCTCCCGATTCTCTCCCCATCCCACCGGATGAGCCTGGGCGAGCGGCTGCGTGGGGCTGAGTTGCCAGCTGGGGTCAAACTGCAACAGTACGTACATAAATGCTTATATATACTGTTTGTGTTCATATCAGGGATACCCAGCAGTCCCTGTAGCTTGAAATCAAGAATCAAAAGAAGAGTATCTAGGAAGCTCTGATCTGAGAACTGTGGAGGAAAAAACCAACCAACACAGGCTACATTGATACAAAAACTTAATCAAGCCAAGCTCTTCAGATATGTCTTCAGGGTTTGGCATGTTGTAGTTTTGACTAGAGATGCCAGAACAAAGAGGGAAATCTATTAACATAGAGCAGTCTGTGTGCTGTCTTCAGCTTTCCTTCTTACTGCGTGAAATATATAAGCAAATTATTACAAAAAAGTATAAGCCAAGCCCAAATACTGATAAACTGTTTTAATTTTGTGCTCTGTAACGGTTTCCACCGTATATAAATAATAAACCTAAAAGCTACAGCCATTTGCTTCACAGCTTCTGGGAAGTAATTTTCTAGCTCGCCTTTCTTTGCCTATCACAAGTCTGAAATCACCTGCAAAGTCAACCTTTTACATTTTCCTTTAAACTTTATCCTTGATGCTTTGGCAAGACAGCTCTGAAGAAACTCTCATTTTGTCAGCAAAAATAGTAGCACTCTCTTAGGAAAGCAGCAGATACTTATAAACTCACCAGGGACTAATTTATTTAATATATTATAATACATTTTTACATGCCACAATATTACATTGTTCTTTGATGTCCCAGCATGTAGCAAATGATTATAGTTTCATTGTGGCTGTTTGCAAGATTATGAGTGATAAGGTAAGCTGTATGCTTTCTACTCTTTTTTTTCTTTGCTTCTGCTTCATAGTCCTTATAAATAATTCATGGAGCAAAATTACTGTCCCAGAAAAATGCAGTCTGTTTCATCAGCCCTTTCACACTTTATTGATCAGCACATATAATTTTTTAATGTGCAACATCACTGGAGTTTTGAATACTCGTGAGTTTCTTCGTTTCACAGAACGCTCCGGCAAAGACTTCCAGAAAACTAGGACATTTCCATGCAAATATTATCTTAGGCCAAAGAAATAGAATACACCCAGCAGTAGAAATTATGCTGGTTAGGATCCATTTTAAGTTTTTTGTTCACCAGATAATAGAAGAAGTTATGAAAAATCACATGAAATGGAAAGAGAATGATAAAGACTATTTTGAAGAGTAAGCCCTAGATTCGTAGCTGGTGTAAATCTTCACACTTTCCTTACGCTCAATAGCATGATGTTGATTTTTACCGGTTGTAAATCTGCCCAACTGATGCGCAAAAGGAGCATGATCTGTGATGAAAACAGAAGGAAAATGTTGAAAATGTTTTAAAAAGTCACGCATGTTAGCAAAACTTAAAAGGCATTTTAATATGCTGTTCTGAAAAGCTGTTTTAAGGCAAAAGCCTTATAAGCCATTAGCTTCTGAAACTTGCTCCTAAACTTGCCCCTTAAAGCCATGCAAGGTCTTTTTCAACAATTTCTTCAGCTTGTTTGAGGTCCTGTTTATCTGAAGAGGAAGGTTTGCGTGCGGCTTTTAATTTATATGGTTCCACCGTTTGCTAGAGGCAGCGTAAATGAGTGAGGTTGGTTCTGCAAGGTGGCAAACCGACTACACCCGCTTTGCCCCGAGCGAGCGGCCAAACCCAAGGCTGCTTACAGCAGCACCCGACAGCCTCTGTAATTCTGTTGATCTTCAGAATACATTCGGTCTTCTTATTTACCAGGTAGAACTGTATATCAGTTATTCCAGTGGATCAATTGTTTTCTACCTTGTATTTGTGCTGTGGTCCCTTACCCCACAAATCATCCGGCTGTTATCAGTGGATCTCCTGACGCGGCATAAAATCCTGTTCATTGTTATTAAAGGAAGGAAACGATCTCCTTTGGGCTTTCTATGGTTGATCGTTGTGCAAGTGCTGAGAGAAAAAGGCAACCTACTTTCAGATTGTTGCATTGTGTGAGAAATGATAGAAAAATGTTCTCCTAGGTGTTATTCTTACCTCTACAGCATTCTTTCTGATGTGATAGTTAGAAACCTATTTGAAAGGAGATTTCAAATACTTCGGGGTGCTAGTTAGAAGATTAGGTGTAAACCCGGTTAGAGATGGTTCAACCAAGTGTTTCATCGAGAAAGAAATGGAACTTTTGAAAGGGAGCGTTCGTGTTGAGAACTGTGTAATACAAAAATTAGAAATAGTTTGAAAGTGTCAGAATAAGCGTTTCTAGCATTTTCAAATTGGAAACAATCAACATCTGTTCTGGAACTGTTTTTATTTAAAATGTAAACTCATAATAATATAGGATATACTAAAGAAAACCCCTGGAACAGTTGAAATATTTTTATCTGACCCAACAGTAGTTCTTATTATTTCTTGCAGAATGTTTTAGAACTTTAATTTTAGTAGAAATATGATAATTTTTTTACTGGTTACTAGAAATATTTCTTTCGAAATGCGTAAACATGCCTGAATTTATGAAACTATTGTAGCATTTACATTTTGATTTATGAACATTCACAATATAGATTATGGCACTTTCTTTTCTAAAGTAAATACACTGATAGAAAAATTAAAAAAAAAAAAGTAGTAGTATTTTTCTCTTCAAAATAGTCTGTAAAGCCTGAATCGTTCAGTTACTGTAATGATGTCTTCGCAGCTCTCTGCTAATATCTCTATTACGGAATCACTGCTGTAAATCTTTACATCAGCATGTAGTAAATGGGGAAAGGATGAAATTTTTATGATGGCTGGCATAAAAGATGTGTTATAGGAGCAATAATAGAATGGTCTTGGAAGTTGCTTTTAATGAAAAAAGGGAAGGTATTCCTCATTAATACATTCATTCCTGAAATGAGGAGGGAAGATATTAAAAATAAAGACCACAGTCCTGAGGGCCAGTGCTGAGCAGTTAATAATTGCCCTCTAACTGCAACCCATAACATTTTATTTTTGATAAGTTTCTAGTCAGATAATTTATCGAAACAGCTGGAAATAATAATAATTAGGTAAGGAAGACCTCAGGGAAGACAGATAATGCATATTGCCACGGGTGTGGGATATTGGCAAGAGAGTTAATTCCCCCTAACAGGAACCCTTTTCACGTGTGCACCAGAAGTATGTGACGCCAATATACTCTGTGTCTTTTCCACCAGGAGCTGAGAAGAAGGTTCTGTTTCTCTCCCTGAAACCCAGATGGTCAAAGACCTTGAGCATAGAGGTTAACAAGACTGCTTGGTTTTTATTGTCCCTGTGGACCATGCGGGCAGAGTCTGGAAGTAACTGAAGTGCATTTCCTTTCTGGCAAGTGTGGTTTGATCGAGAGCAAAATGCCCTTCTGTATTTGGAGCAAGAAAAAGCTCAGTAAAAATCTGTGCAAAGCTTGTTAGGAGTTGGAGGAATTCAGCTGATGGCTTCTCCTGACCTGGCTGACTTTGCTCACTGCTGCTTTTATCAGGGATGTGTGTAAACTCATAGTCTGCCTCTTAGAATTTGATTAGATGGAGTTGCCGGTGTACATCATAGGGTAATATCCAGGTTTTGCACCACAGAAGTTCACATAATCCATTACACCTGGTTGTCAATAGTATTGCATTGTTTTCAGGTTCTTCTCTAATTATTTCAACAGTTTTGCCTGATGAAAGACTGTGATTTAACCCAGCCAGCAGCTAAACCAACCACACAGCCGTTTGCTCACTGCCCCTGCCAGTGGGATGGGGGAGAGAACTGGAAAAAAGTAAAACTCGTGGCTTGAGATAGAGACAGTTTAATAGGACAGAAAAGGAAGATGATGATGATAATAATAGAATATACAAAACAAGTGATGCACAGCACATTTTCTCATCACCCAAAGCTGATGCTCAGCTAGTTCCCGAGTCGTGCCACCTCCCAGCCACCCCCAGTTCTATATGGAGCATGACGTCACATGGTATGGAATATCCCTGTGGGCAGTTGGGTCAGCTGGCCTGGCCGTGTCCCCTCCCAGCTCCTTGGTCACCCCCCGCCTTCTTGTTGACAGGGCAGGGTGAGAGGCTGAAAAGTCCTCCAGTGCTTGGCAACAGCTAAACCACCCGTGTGTTATCAACGTTATTCTCACCCTAAATCCAAACCACAGCACTACGCCAGCTGCTGGGAAGAAAATTAACTCTATCCCAGCCAAAACCAGGACAAGGACTCCCTCAAAAAAAAATATAGTCATGACAATAAGGTGATGTTAAATATTTCACACTGCATAAACATTAGGGGCAACAAATTGGTAAGTGGCAATTTGTATGGTAGATACACTGCAGATAGAAGCTTGTATGGCTAGTAACATATTTGCAGAGTTTATTTCACAAGTGTTAGTATTGCAATGATTACAGATTTACATTCCATCAAAAAAACCAACCAAACCCTCAAGCATGTGTGAATTATATCAGACCTGTTAAATTTATTCTAAGAATCTCCAATATGGTTTTTTTGTGAGAATCATTTGCAGTTTTTCTAGTTTTATATCAGTATCAAAATTGATACCCATTAGAATTTGATGGCAGACTGAGAGATAAAATAGAGTCATGTTTGAGTAGTAAATTGGGCTATTAATTTAGTATTTATCATTGGATAATAGAATATTTTAATTTCTTTTTATTCCCATTGCAAAATCTAACACTAACGAGTAAATATTGTGGGTCACTGCTATTAACAACACTGACATATTCTCATCCAAACTTCTTGCAATTAAAATTTAGTTCTTCAGCAACAGAATGAGTTGACTTTGTGAAATCCAAAGTTATACTCTATCACCATCTCAGTAAAATTAATCTCAGGTTAGTGGAAGTCATCTTTATATACTCGTAGTAAGCAAGACTCAGTAGAGATAAATGCCTGCAATATGTCATTTTAGAGTGTATATATAATCAATGTTAAGTAGACCATCTTAATTTCATTTTAAATATACAAAGCCAAGAAATTTGAAGGTGTGCCTACCTACCACAGCAACACTAAATTATGTCCTCCTTTTTTACTGCCAAAAAAGTAAAAAATAAAATAAAATTACATGTTATATGCACATCCTGTTCTGTATTTCTAAGCAGACAATGAAAAAATTTGTAGTTTATTCTAGATGCATCTACATAAGATTCTGTCAGTCTAAGACTTAGGTATTTATTTAGAAGAAAGAAATTTTATTTACAAGGGCTTTGGGATGTATTCCACTTTATAAAAAGAAATGTAATTTTGAAAACTAGAGAAAATAACTGTAATTGTACTATGCATGTAATAAGATTCTTATGACAAAGCATCTGTCAGGTACTACTATAACCCTGTTGAAGTAGGCATTTTCGGAAATGGATAGTTACATTGTGCTACACTGGTTTTACTTGATTCACCAGTTACAACCCAGTTCTCATACTGCAATCATAAGAAATAGCAGTTCTGCATATACCTTAACTGTTGCCTTTATGATTCTGCGATTGGGGTTTTTTTTTCTTGCAATTTATGATTTTTGTACGCTGTGATCACATTCTACCACACACCCTCTTGAAAAATTTGTTCTCCTGAACATTCAGACAGCTGTTAGATTGCTGGTTTAGTAATGGCAACCTATATTATCTACTTAGGTCTTCATTTATTATTTCAGTGCTGCGTGGGGTCTTTAGTTTGTGCCTCTGGAGTTTCTTATAGTAATTAATTTCTGCAAATTTATTTTTAATCATGTCAGGACAAGAAGCAAATTAACGGCGTTTGCTGGTAAACATCCGTATTCCATGGTGTGTTGGATTGTCAGCACCTACCCTTAGCACCACCAGCACGCTGTTGTTTGGTATAAGGTGCTACCATTCTATTCTATTCTGTTTAAGTAACTCAAAATTATAATTTTGAAATGTTATGGTAACTTTGATCACCTCGCAATAACTAGAAGTGCTACAGAACTTTAACGGATCTTTGAAGAGCAGTAATTGGATGCTATGCACCACTTGTTTATTTTTTCTTTAACTTTGATCAAGGTCTAAAGGTATAACAAAATTAAATATAAATAAACTGCATTAAAGTAACAAATATTTGACATTGTGAAGCTCAGACGTGAAACATCTGAAAATTCCCTCAACTTTCCCGTAATGGGGAGGACAGGCAGAATGGGTGCTTTCTAACCAGAAAACATTAGAGAGGACAGGTCTGCACTACGTGGTGGCTGCTGTAGTATCCTGCTTTGAATCCAGCCATAGCTTCAACTATCTACTTCAAGGATAATCTCATCTTGAAGATGACTTTTTAGTATAGTACATAATATTTGATCCTAAGTACACGTTTATACTCTTCCACTGACCATAACATTCAGCCAGCCCAACTTATTACTATAATGAGCTTTTATAATTTTTAAAAATTGCTTTCTAATGTTTGGGATTTTTTTGATATTTCATTATCAAGCTCAAAAATCAGCCTGTTTCTACTGACAGGTTTAACTTTGTTCATTTTGTTCTGAAATTGGAAATGTCTCCCTGTGTATACACAAAATTTATTGCAAGTGAGAAAGACATTTCTGATCTTAGTAATGCTATTTCAACTGAGACTTGAGTGGAAACATGGATTTTTAATTTTTTTTTTACTTTTTTTTTTTTTTTTTTTAATAACAGTAATACCTACCAACAGAGTTTTTGGTTCAAAGAGGTTTTTCATTTAAGTTTTGGATTTCTTTGGGGTTTAGTAAATATTAATTGAATTTTTTTCAAGGAAGAAAAAACTGGAAAGTCACTTAAAGGTAGGAAGATAAATAGAAGTAGTGCTATGGAACGGTTCTTGTATATTGCTTACATCTTCCTTTATTAGGAAATCAAAAGAATAATTGAAATGATATACATCTGCTAAAGATGAGCTGATTGAAAACCAAATGTTGCAATCTGTCAGACCTGATCAAATAATAGAACATGACCTAAAGTTGGCCAGAAAATTGTCACATCATGATGAATACTATTCTCAAGAGGCTCTTTTTTGTAGTTCAAGAAAATATAACAGGTAGTATAACATAATAATTAATGTATGTTTTATGAAGGAAATGTTTCCTGACCATCTTTGATGGAGACTAACGCAGCTCTATAGGCCTGTTGTTAAAATCATAATGAGAAGTTTTATTTGCTGGGGTTAGGGACCCTGTTATTCTGAGCCACTGATGACATCCTAACTCAAAAAACCCCAAAACCCTAGTAATGCTTGCAATTTTGGTAAAAATTTGCTGACAAGATTACTAACAAATAGTTATGACAATGTTTTTCACCTTTGGGTATTTTTTTGCTCCTGGTCATTCAAGGAGCAGACTTTATTTATGGTACGGGTCACTCGTGTTCTCCTGCCATGCATAAAAGTAGAAAATTCAGGTTTGTTGATTTACATTAATACAGCTCCATGGGAGTCAGTTTTGACAGCTATTCTATTCTTCATTCTTTTCAGAAGATCTGCTAACCAGTTGTCAGACCATAACAAAGAGAGGGCATTGAATGTCTGTAGAAGATGGTTTAAGGTCCTTGTAAACAGATGTATTCAGAAGGCAATTTGGGGTGAGTGGCTGGCTTTTTTATAAGGGTTTTTTTTTTTAGTTTTGTTTTGAGTTTTGTTATTTTTTTATCAACATGATTTGACAAGAAGAATTCTTACTTCGTGATTATGTATATGCTAAATTCATTTTCAACTGATCAAAATTCTTCTGGGAAATCAAATGTGTCAGAAAGCGTTCTCTGGTTAACAGATATAACTAGATCTCATTTTGAAATGTGTGAAATATTTCAGTCTGAAAACAATTTAAGTGTATGGTGATCACGTATTCAGGTAGCATATTTAGTATCATATTTCATGAATGAGTGCTATTTTGAAATCTACTGCCAGTTTCAAAAGGAGATATAAAAGAATGAGAAAACATCTTTGGCACCACACAATTATATTTAAATAACCAAATATGTGTTAAATATATAAAGACTACGGTTTAAAATCTGTCATGGGCTCATCTATGTATTTGGCTTCTGAAAAGTAATGGTGTAGTAATATTACACCACAGCTGTTAATGATACGCTTTTTCAGAACAGAAGGTTTTTCTGGCCTTAATTTCAGCTTTGATGTGATCCAGTCCTGTCCTTTTCTCCCCAGAGGCCTGGTAGAAAGTCTATGACTTTGTCTTCCTTCACCTCAGTTGGTATAGCTTTCTGGACTTTCCTCTTTTCATCTTTTCTTCCAGAATCTCTTACTCTCATCTTTCTCTGCTGTAGCCCTGACCCGAAATCTAATTCTTAAGAACCTGCCATGGAGGTTTTGGTTTATATATTGATTTATATATTGATGCTCATACATTGATTTAATTTTTTATCTGATAAAATTTATGTAATCCTTTTCCTTCTGTATCTCTGATTGAATTTTCTTCTGCTGCCCTACTCATTCTTGATGTTCTTCAGACCACGTCAAGCCAGCAAGCATATTAGTTTTTTCATAGAGCGGTGATGTTTCTAGAGAAGCTTTATGTCTGCAGCCCTGGATAAACATGTTTCCTGCACTTGTGACCCAAGTGAGCAGATCTGCAGCCTGCGGGGTGGGTTGGGGTGCAGGACAGACTCACCGAGCCTTGCTGCTCTGGGCCAGTCGCAGATCCGTGCTCTCTCTCCATTGCTCTGCACAACGCCAGCTTGCCTCAGTGCTGCAAATTTTCAGAGCTCGTTTGTCTTGAATTGAATGTAGTTTGGCAAAGAGTGTTTTATATCAGTAGTAAAGCGCTATGTAGTGATAACGACCTACTCAAGTGTCACCGAGCTTCTCTTTCACGTGGTTTTAAGATGACCGTAACTGATCATTCATAACTTGTAAAATAGTGTTGACTATTGGTGCTAGTTATGCAGGTTATATATTGGCTCAGTGTTTCTAGATAGGATGATGGAGGCATTCATGCTTTAGCCATTCCAAATTATGTGATGCTTATCCATCATCTTCTGCTTAATTTTTTGCTGATAGTGTGAAATGTTGGTGTTTTTCGTAAGCAGTAGCACTAAGTTTGTAGTTAAGTCAGCAATACAAGAAGCCCACAGTTTTTCTAACTGAAAGTAACGAGAAAGAGAAATCCGTTCAAACTGGGACAAGTATTCTGTACAGCAGATAGAAAACAAATGTTTTCACAATAAATGGGTGACAGATCTCTTTGTGTTTTATAGTATATCAGACCCCCAAATTGAAGTCATTGTGTCTGGTGGTGTGGTCATCAGGTATGCTCAATCAGTCTGGGGGCACGGCGGGGTGGGGGATCCTGTTTGGTAGTTGAGAGTAAGTACAGGTAAGCAGAGTGTACGTATTTCTAGCGTAGGTAACATAAAGATTACCTGGCTTGAAATACCAAACAGTTGATTTAAACAAGTTTTATTTTTGAAGGATGCAGCTTACATATTTTTAGATCTACTGTTTCATCATTGTGTCAACAGGAAGAAGATTGTTAATGTCTAGACTGCATCTTCTACAAAATCATGCCTCTCTTGATTAATGACTAAAATCTGTAGATGAATTGTTTGAATTTTGTCCTTGAAAACTGCAAGAGCAAGGTTGCCAGCAGAAAACGGTATTTCTTTCTGTTAGACATGTTACTTCAGAAAACTGATCTTCTTCCGTAGTTACTGAAACAATATTTCTTTTGATTTTATTGCCCATTCATGCCTTTTCCTTGAATAAATGTGTCCAGTTCACATTTTTCAAGGAGAAGGCATAAATAGGCGTAGCACTTTCAGTAACACCTACCTAAAGATGTACCAGTCTCATCACCAGACCTTTCATGCGATCACCTCAGCCAGGCAGAGCAATCAAACTAGCTATCAAATCTAATGATTAGAACTCAGGACATAATCTTTCAAAAAACTTAAGATTTATTGAAGAATAAAATCCCTGAAGCTTTAAGCATATTAGAAACTGGTACTGCAACGGTGTGAAATGGATAAAGATCATGTTGCCATTGCCATCCCATAAATTAGTCTAAGGAATAGACCCTTCCTTGCAAGTCCTAGTTCATCAGTTTTTTTAACCATTGCTTTCTCAATATACTAAGCTTCTTCAGCATGAGTATAAATCATTCTTCCAATACAAACAGATTTCAGTTAAATGTCATGTTCAGATGAATTATAATGATCAGTGAAAAATACCAACAGAAAAAACTCTGGAGAGGAAAATTCATATAATGAATTCATACTAAGGTTGTGTTATGAAATTAAAACATGAAGTAGGAAATGTGAAAGTTAACCTCTTCTTCATGATGGAAAAACTAATATCATGCCGGGGACCACAATGGAGATGGTAAATATAAATCAGTGAATCTCGAACCATTCGCATACAAAGAAGGGACATCTGCGTAATTCTACTACCACTATTGTTAAGTAATGCTCTAGGGATGACTTGATTTAGCCTTATCCTCAGAAAAGAGCCAATTATAGATTTTTTTTCTTGGTAAAAATAACAGGCACAGGTCAGTAGTTTTTGAGAGATAGGGCATACTTGATTTTTGCAATTGTGTAGCCTGAAACTCTTTCTGGATAAGAGATATTTCAGAATACAAGTAGAAGTACTCATCAGTTTTGACAAAGACTTAATTTATAGCTCTTTACTTATACCGTGATCTTTTATCATTGAAATGTCAGGTTAAGAGGCTTGAAACTCATTGTATTGAACACTTGTAGCAGAAGGAAAAGACGCCGGTTGATGGTTTCTCTATATGCATGTGTGCCTCTGAGAACAGTTCCCGAAAACACTCCTGTGAGTAAAAACGTTGAAACACAAATGTATTATCTTCTCTTGCTGACTTCAGCTAAGAAGTAGTTACAGATATTTTTCCAGATATATTTGAGTAACCTCCTTGCTAACAGATACAGGTAGAACATAGTTAGATTGTCACTTCCAGTGAGAAAACACTGACCCACATTTCAGACATGAACATGCTATATGTAATACTACAGGTTTAATATAAAACAGACAAAGAAAGGTCCAGGCAGATTGACACAGATACTTCTACAGATGATTGGGTGTCAGATACGACTTCTTCTTAGACGCAGTTAATGCTACAGTTCTTAACCATTGCTCTACCGTAATTTACAGGATCTTTATAATATCAATTCCCACCTAACAAACAGTAATAAAGCTCTCGGATGGAAGATTAATGAGCATAATTCATGCACTAGTGGACTGAAAATGTGATGCAAATCTGGCACTTGGGTATTGCAATTATAGAAAGGAGAAGTTATAAATGTTATGTTCTTATAAATGTTTTTGTCTGACTTACAAACTTTTACCAAAGTTGTAGCTCTTTCAAAAAGCATTCTAAAATATCTTAATATTTCTTCTCATGGATGACGTAGATTGTAATTCTCCTAATTATACATGGGGGTTATGTGTGTGAATAAGTGGGAACAGTTGTGCCCGTCAACTCATTCCCTCCTGTAGCGCTGTCCCTGATGCTGAGGGAGCTTTTGTGCAGGTTGGTGAGGCAGGACCAAGTGCCGACCTCGCAGCCCTGCCAGGGCCGCCTGGCCTCCGCGCACGCATCCATGGAGCAAGCCGCTGACCGGGAAGTGCTTAGCACATCTGGTTTTCACTATTTCAAATTAAAAATGGGCTAGGAAGTTATTTTCCAGGCTTTTTAATGATGATTTCTCCCATTGCTTCTTATTTAGAGTAGAAGTTCGAATTTTAACAATCTGTCGTTTTGAGCTTTAAGGATAAAATATTGCAAGACGAGCGGGAAAGCCACCCCCTTGGCTCTGGGTGAGTCACTGCTGGTGTGAGAGGTCTGGTTTTACACGTGCTACTGCACGTGACTCGTTTGCCACGTCCCTGCTCTCCTCTTCTCAGGTAGTCCTTTGCAGAGCCTTTCAGAAACAGAACACGGATCACTTGATCCAAACCACGGGTAGCTCAGTAGGTCATACTGAACTGCTGTGCATCCAGATGATTGCTCTCCATCATTCCCACTGCCACTTCTGGGTTTGTAGCTGTTTCAAAACACTCTTTTTTTTTTTTCTTCTCAGTGTCATCATTAACAACTAATTATCCTCTTAGATACCACTCATCTCTTAAAAATATTCAAGTATATGTCTGAGCATGTTCAGAACTTCTTAATTTTTTTTTTAGCACATCTGTATATGAGGAGGGAGAGAGAGAATATGAAGAGAAATGACTTCTTTCGTTAGGGCTTAATAAACCACAACCCTCCCTGCCTAGGTCCATTTGGGCAGCTCTTGCTGTGTGCACCGACCGCGAGCGTGCGAGGCAGGAACATCCTGGCTGCTTCCCACAGCAGAGCTGGGACTGGCAGGCTGCTATGCTGCATCTTGCACGCTCACCACCTTCGGGAAGGCACCCAGGCGATCCTTGCTGGCCAGGCAGAGGTGAGCCAAGTGGGAATGGGACAGGGTGAGTTCTTTGTTGGAGCAGGCTGATTCTCAGTGTTGGTGACCTGCTGTGTCCTGCTCCCTGCGTTTTTTCTTCAGGATCTTGCATCTTCTCATCCCAGTGTTTTTCCCTTTGAGTCCTTCAGCTGCTGACTATTCCCGTCTCAATGACACTACCTCTCCCATCTTCATGGCTCTGCTCTGTACTTTCCCTTGGCTCTTTCTCTCACGTCGGTAATTTCCTCGGAACCCCGAGCCAGGGTTGTGCAGCAATGCTGTGTGAGAATCCAGCCCCCGATCGCTGGCAGCTGAACCCTGGGGGGAGCATAGGGGGTCAGAAACATTTGTCCTTTATTACATTATTTCTGTGGATATCATTCTGCATTGTGACAGCCTATTTTCTTTTGATTCTTGTTTATAAATAATCTGTCAAAAATATTTAGAAATCTTATCAAGGTTCAGTGGGTTCCATAATCCCATTATACAAGAATCATTGCTTAGTAATAAGCAGACAAGCAATAAAGAAATCAATAGCTATTCCAAAAGCACAATCTATGCTCAGAAAATATGCTTTTCCCTCTCATAACACTAATAAGAATGGTGGAGTCTATTTTGGTAGCTTTGTCCTACATGTCAATTATAACCTTTCTGTGAAAGGAAAAAAACACCACAAAGCTGTACGTCATAGAAAGGTGGGGAAAGGTGAGTTGTGCTCGTGTAAACCCCTCCCTGTTTACTTTCTGCAAACATTTGAACCAGCAGCTTTGTTACTTCTGCATCCCAACGGCCCTAAAGGCCGGCAGTACTATCATTGCCACCGAGAGACTATGCACTGCTTTTAGCTGGACTTAAAGAGCGCTAAGTGAAAAGGAAACATCAATCAGCATTACACGCGTCTTCTCAGCGACACCGAAATACCCATCTATTAAGTGTGTCTTTGTGAATGGCTGCACGGTTTTCCGTAATGCCAAGAAATAAAGTGTAGGAAAGGAAAAGGAAACACCGTGACAGCACCTCGTGTGACAGCACCTCGCGTGACAGCACCTCGTGTCCTAGCCCTGGGGCCGGCGACGTGCCGAGAAGGGTTTCCGCTGCCGTGGGGAGTCACGGCTCTCCTCGCCTGCCTGCGATACCTCCTGCGCACCGAACAGCAACCGTTACCTGAAGCTGTGGCTTAGCAATGTGTCTCACAAAGAAAGTTAAATTACTTTCACATTATTCTTACTTTTTTTTTTTTTTTGGGGGGGAGGTGTGTAAATCATGAATGTATAGAGGCATAGACATAAACTTGTTGTCTGACATAAAGGATTCTTTAAAATATGCTTGTTAGAAGCCAGTATATTTTAAACAATACATAATTTTTAACTGCTTTATAATAGAATAAAAAGGATATAATTATTTTGCTAAGTTGTGGGTTTTTTTGTGTGTGTGTTCTTCTTAATCAAAATGATTTGTTGCTTGAAACATTTATATGTTAATTTATGGTTAGTACTGATAGGGATGAAGTTTTTTTTTCCCTTGTGAAAATAAAATCTGTTTTAAATAATAATGAGATTGTCACTTTTCCTATTTTCCCTTTGCTTCCTCTTTTGTTTCTCCTTTTGCTTCTCCAGAATTAATGTTTTCTGATACTATTATTAAATACAAAACTGAGCAAATGGGGGGGGAAAACCCCAACCAATCTCATGAATCATATGACAGCTTTGTCCTGAATACATTAACATTAATATCTTATTTTTCTTTCTCCATTTTACAGAGATTATTTGCATTCATGGAGATTCATCAACAAGTGGTGGCTGAGGTAGGATGCATAATAAAGTGACGCTGACCTTCTCATATATAAAAGAATTCAGATAAAGAAATGGTGAAGTAACCATGTAATGACAAAACTGCTCATCAGCCTCTCTGTTCAAAACTGGCAAGATAGCTGTAGCCATTGTCTTTAGCTTTGTTACAGCATTCAAAAGAATCATTTAGAGAACACCTATTTTGCTACTTCTGACAAATTACCTTCAGCAAGGATTTTTGTTGTTTTATGTTTCAGGGGTTTTTTTTTTGGGGGGGGGGGAGGTTTTGAGGTTTTTTTTTTTTCTGTTTTCTCAATGATTCTGACCTTTCCTTTTAACACAGAGCACTTGAAAGTCCTAATTAATACTTCTGTTAAATTAGTGGCAGTGCCCATTTGAGTAGTTGGTTAGATGTCCAAGCCCATTCTCCAAGGTGCCACAGTCATCAGGAAAGGAACGGACATTGCAAACATAACACGAAGGGCATATCCCTGTCTGTCTGTCTTACAGCCACGAGGCAGGTAGAATGGGGCGTTCATGGCTGAATCTCGAGTTCTGCTATTTCTAAAGTCGAGGACTTTTCTCAAGGGTGATCTTTTAGATTTTCTTATTTTAAGGGACACGTTGTGGCACAGGAGGACATGAAGCTGGTATTGTCCCTTTACAGGGCTCTGGGAAAATCTGCCGTGGAGCGGATGAAGAAGGCAGCAGCTCTGCCTTGGCCGCCTCAGCACCATCTCCCAATTAACTCACCGGTTCTGTACGTGCTGACATACACGGGCTGACGCGTGTTTGAGTTCCTGGTCAGAGGAAACCGTTCTCCAGCACTCAGAGGGTCTATACCATGGATCTTCTTCTGACTGAAATCCCACGTAAAAAATCAATTTGTAGTTTGGGTTGTTTGGGGTTTTTTTTAATATTCAAGGCATTCTAAGGCAAAGACTTGACTTCTATTTGTTTCCCTACGTAGTTCAGATGCCATTATGTTGGGGTTGGTATATTTGTCCAGGATCTTTTATCCCCTCTTCTGCTGTTTCTTAATATTTGCTATACATCTTATGTACTATTTAAATTAATACTTTTTAAATGCTCCTTTATTTGATTATGCTTATACTTTACCCAGATATATCCGAAGTTAAAACCCAGCAAGTGGATATATTTTTGGTTCTGTGGTAGTATGATTGTGACATAAATGTTATAGATCCCGTCCTGTAGTATCCACCATCTTAAGAAACCAAATTCCATGGAAAAACACTGAAAATTTGTTCTGTAGAGCCTTTTGCAAATTAGCTCCAGACACTATATCTTGTCTGCTTCCTTTAAACACTTACTAAGAAAACCGACAAAATTCATACCTCCTTCTTGCAAAGATGAGATTTTAGGTAATAATAATAATAATAATGATCACACATGTCCTTTCTTAAAATGATTCATTTTGATTTGGATATCTTCAAGTTCTTTGATCTCATGATTTACCTAACAGTGAGCAAGGTTAATGCTTAATAAAGTAGGATGCCCTTTTTGTAATCACTTCATTAAAAGTGAGTAGCAAGAGGTACATTAAATTAAAGTGTTTGTGATATGGGATCAATTTTGTGGAATCCCAGAGGCCTCTATGTGCCTCGTAAAGAGCTCTCTACTTTGAACATATCTATAAGTGACCCATTGAGAATTTCTGTTCTCTTTAATTTGAGAAATTTAAATTGCTTTTATTACCTGTAATGGTGTTAAGTACTGAATGAGGAATAAATTGTCCTGGAAAAGAATTAGACTGCAGGTCTACAGCTTTAATAATTCATACGCTCACAGCATTTATAAAATAAACTACGTGATATTGGGAATAGAATTAGTAATGATATACTTTAGGAAAAACAAGTTTCCTTTCACCTCTTATAAGTGGTCAGGTTTTACGGGGAGACTATAGAGTTATGAATGAGCATATTCTAGATTACCCATGAATTGAGGAGAAATATATGAGCCCTGATTCCTTGGACCATGCTGAATCCTTACACCTTACTCTTTGGACCCAAGTTCTAAAAGCTTTTAAGTGGCCTGCTCTTTGCTGAGCAGTCAAGTTAGTTCCCCCCAGATGTTACAGTAGTTCTTCTCCTTTAGAGAAATAAAACACAAACCACAACAAAACCACATTACATGTCTGTGCTGATGTTTTGTTGTGTTTTGTTCTTTTTTTTTTTTTAAAGAAAAAGTAATCCAAAGATTGAAGCACACATATAATAGAATGAATAGCTCTGTTTTCAATAAAAAATATGTTTTTTTCCTTGCAGTTGGATCACTTTTGGTATATGGAGCATTAAAAGCAAAAACCAAAGTACAAAAGCATATCTCTTACTTATGGCTCTGTGAACCATGGAGTTTCTCTGTCAGGGTTTGACATTTATGTGCCTTGAGTATATAGATATGCAGCAAGAGTTTTGAAACTAAGTAGAAAACAGCGAACTGTAGGTAGTCTCTCAGCTGGTTTATGAGCAAGTGCAATGGGCTTTTTTGGCCTCTGGTACTTCCATGATAAACATTCATCTAATACTCTGCTGTAATTAGTGGTATTATCCGTATGAATAATGTAGTATACTTTCCGTTCACAAAGGTAGAGGAATCTTTCTCTTCTGTTGTTATAATATCACCGTATCGCAGTTCATCCTTATTTCTGTAATTAAAAGTACTTTAGATGCTACCTAGTTTCTTTTGGCTATTTCATACTGAAAGACTCCGATAACTAGTCATTGCTTTGGCCTTTTATATTTTCCACTTACTCAATTTAGTTATGACTGTAAGAAGTAATTTATCAAATGCACAATGAGAGGTTATCAAACTCTTGTTTCAGTAAAAGAAAGAGAAACATTTCCCTCATGAGATAAATCTTTCATTAAACTTTACAAAGACCTTAAGCAGTTTCTACCCTATTTATCTCTTCCAGTCTTTCTTTTTTTATGCTCCAGCTGCCAGTGTTTAGAAAGCAGCACAAGGCAGAGAGCCAAAATTAGAGCTGATTTCCTAGCCAAATGGATAAATTTCCTCTTCCATAACAAACATTTGACTTCACCTTAGGAAAATACTTTAAAAAATTGCCTAAGTTTCAGAATTATTATTTTTTTTTATGCCAAGACTAAGTAAGTTATTGGTCCTGTACAGGCCCATATTTTTAGGACACAGGGAAGGTTAAAGAAGATTTTCATTAGAACTCTAAAGATGAATTTGATGCAGAGTAAACCATTTTTTTTTGTATGTTTTTTTATTTGTTGCAGTTGCTTATCCATGCTTTAGGATCTTAATGTCTTTTGCCATTTGGTAAGGGAGATCTTAATTGTCTAAGGAATTATCAGTTGGATCACATTCAAGAGAAATTATAGACAGCCTAAGTAAGTATGGAAAATAAGTACCTTCTCACTTAACTTCTGTAAAAAGTCAGTTCTTTTTTGATTATCGATGCTTTTTGAATTGCAAAGCTTTTTTTCCCCTTACTTTTAAAAAGATGCTATTGAACAAGAAGGAAAAGTGTAAATAAACAAGAGAAAAGTAAGGATGGCAGAGGAAGCAAAATCATAGAGTTGTGATTTATCCAAGACCATGGCTGTGATTAAATATGAATTTGATTCTTCTTTGTAGAAAAGAGGCAAAATATTTGGCAAGTCCTGACTCAGGCAACACTAAAAAGCAAATTTTCTTTTGGGTCCAGTAAGTTTCTTCTCATCCCATGCTTTTGGAGGAGGCTTACATGACATCTTTTCACTTGGGAATTTCAGAGTCTCTTTGCTGTGCTTTACACACTGACAAATTTTTGAGCTGTGTGAGAATATACATGTATTTTTACACATACACACGTAAACGCACGCGTACGTTTTATGCCGTCTTATTTCCTTATTGCAGTTAGTTTCACAAAATCTTTGTTACACTGGCCAGTGTCTGTTCAAAGGCAAACTGCATATTGATAGCACTAAAGAGTGACTATTGCTCTGTTTCCACCTTTGACCCAATCTCCTATGAACCTTCATAAAGTGATCTTTTTTATGTGTATAAGCATTACAGATATTTTCAGTAGGGGAATAATCAAAGTATACGCTACCTTGGAGACTGAGATATGGGATGAGATTGATTCTTTTCACTAGACACAACGAGTATTCTTGATGCCCTATCAGAAATAAGACTTTCTGTACAGTTCTCCTCATTCTCCTTTATACATAATTCAAGGTGATTACGTTTGTGCATAATGGGGATTGGAATGAATTGCAGAGAGCGCCCTCTCCTCTTCTCTGCTGCACTTTTGCCATGTCTAATTAGATCCTTGATATGGACAATTCCCAAGCTAATGATCTTTCTTTGCAAAATTTATTTGCCATACTCTCACATAATGATGAAATATTTCATGGATCTGTATCTTCTTCCTCCTGTATGGGCTCTATAACAAGTGTCTGAAATTATAGTTAGTTGATTAATTGATTCTGTCATGAAGTTGTATGGAATTACGTTTCTTTTCAAAGTCTCCTCTTTTTCTCTGTTTAACAGTGATTTATTTAATGGCTGTAATGTATTCTGGCAAAATCCATTTAGTGTTGTAATATCTATATTGAAATTCTCTAATTTATTCATAAAAAAGAAGGCTCTCCCCCCCCTTTTCAAGAAGATAAATGAAGCTTGACCTCTGCTTCTGCATTGAGCCTTTTAAAAATTTATAATTATTTTTAATATTTAAGATCAGAAATGTTTAGTTTTCATTTAAGAAAACATTAACTAATCTAGCAATGGTTAAAAGAGAGTTGCTGATATTAAGTCACTTTCAGTACTGTAATGCCCAAACCAAACCGATGTCGTATGGGTGCCCGAAATACCGTGCTCATTTCAGCAGGAGGAATTACAAGAGTCGTAATCCCTGAAAAGTTACTCTTGGGAACCTTTTAAAATGAGGGCTGTTCAATGTGGTTTCTCTTACGGTATCTATCTTACCAAAATTCAGTAGAATTAAATTGTAAACTCGCAGGAACAGGAGGTCTCTAGATCTGACGGCGTTGTGTACAAAGACGCTGCTGTCTGGCTGAGGTGCCGCAGCGGTGATGGTGGCACAATCCCTTCTTACCGCCGGTGAGGGAGCAGTGAGCTCGCACTGCCAATTGGGTATGACTTTCCCATTCTTACCCTGGCGAATATTTTGCCACTGACTTGACTTGGGAGTTAAGTCAGAGCTGAAAAGTGGGTTCTGGGTTGCACAGTTTTAGTGTAGACCTCAGTGGGACTACCTGTACGCTTTTCCTCAGGTGTGTACTTGTTGATCCAAAGAATAGGAGTGACAAAATAATTCTGAGATTGTTTACAAGCAGTAGCTGCAACAAAGGTTGAGATGAAGCCTCTCACCTTTTCTTTCTTTTTTTTTTTTTTTTTGTGAAGTGGCTTTAATGCGTTTTTAAAGTGTCCCTACATTAAAATAACATCCAAACCAGTGTTTCTAGTCTGACTCCCTGCTCTCCCTGCACTTGTCAGAATATATTTGTAAGCTACTTTGTTGTGCCATTTAGATAAAAAGATGTTGTTTCCTCCGTCTTCTCCTCTAGCTTGCCATGTTTACTGGACAACGCTTGTCTCCTGAATGGCACTATAAAATCTTTTCTCTGTCATTTGTTATTGTGAATGCTCCGGTGAGACTCCCTTAGCAAAGTGCCGGTTCTGCAGGCAGGAATGGAGGTTTTCTGGTGGCACATCTGTTTGTGTGAACTCATGGTGATAGTTTTAGTACTTTGGGTATGGGACCAGAGACAACGGTGGCACAATTAAACGAACGTTTGTATGGCGTGGCTTTTCGTATTCTCCCTCGATTGTATTTGAATAATTGTTACTACACTGCTTTTGTCCCCAGGGAGTAAGATAGAGGTTCCACATAGAGAATAAGGAAATCTCTGGAAAGAGACCATCTGAACAGAGTTCTGTTGAATAACACTTGGGAGCCTTACCTGCTGTTGTGGCAGAGGGATGTAGTAGAGTCACAGCATCCTTGAAACTTGCAGTTTTACATGGCGGGAGAGGAGGATGCCCTTGATGGCAAATGTGTGCCCTCAGCTGCGAGGAGAGTGCTCTGAGACTTTGCTTATGGGGAAGACGGTTGGACTTGATGATCTTAAAGGTCTTTTCCAACCAAAATGGTTCTATGATTCTAAGACGGCACTGCTTTTGACTTTAGGGAGTGTCAGGGAATCTGGGAGAGAGAAGTGAGCTGGAGTGAGGTACCAGAGTCCCACAGAGCCGGGCAGTGGAGGTGTTAAGTAAGGGGAATTTCTACAAATGGGAGGAAAGAAATTTTGAAAGATCATGTCTCTTGGGAGGCTTTTATCCACATGGTCGTTTGTTTTCAAACTCTTACAATGAATCTAAGGCAACGCGGGTGGGATTAGAGAAAACACTAAGAAATGTCTTCTCTAATCCTTTGTCACTCCTTTTCTCTAGGAAGTCAGTGGCAGAGCACCGCCGACTTCAACAGAAGTCACAGACCAGTGCTACGTTCTTGACAGTTTTCCCCTAAGAGCCCAAGGCCGGTGTCATTCACCAGAGAGAACTTTGTAGTTGGTCTTTGTGAATAGCTTGCATATATTTTCAAGTGTGCACTAGGTAGCAAGTAGTAACGCTTTGGCTGGGAGACATTTAGATAGACACAATTCCTTTTCTTAAAGACTCCTAGGTAGACACATATGAGTTAATTCAAAATCCAATGGCATTAAGAAAAAGATTATAATAAGCTTTAGAGAGCTCTGAGCCTTGTGCAGTGATGTTTTGCTTGAAAACTTGGTACTTGGAAATATTTTCTGTGGAAATGTATATAAAAAGCTCAATTTGAAGCAATAAGTCTTAACTTCTCAAAACAAAGCTGACAAACGTTGTGTACTTTTTGTTTTTCTTAGGCTGTGAGGTGATTTTTTTTTCACTTAGGTCCTTTTTGTCTTGCTGCTACTCTCTAAAGCTGAAAACAGCCTTATTAATATCTGATTAGACAGCCAGCTCTTTAGTTTGTACCAAAAAGACTTAACAAGTGCAGGAAGCCGGCAAAAACTTCAGCGGAGTTCAGAGAACAAGTTGAATGCTTTACATAATGAGCTGCTTAAATAATATCAGAGGTTTTGCCATTGTCAAATTAGTCCTTTTTCTGTGCCTTATTTCAAACGCAGGGTATGTAAAATAGTGCAAGTTTCAGTTACCGAGTCCTTTTCATATTCTTTTTCTAAAAAAAATGAAGGGTGGGTCTGCCTAAAATAGGTCCTTTGGTTATAATTAATTACAAGGTAACTTTCACAAATCCACACAATTAGAAGAACAAATCCATTAAATATTACCTTCACAAATATATGACGACATAAACTTTCCAGAACTGCATTTTTTCTGTACATCCTATTTTTTGGTTTTGCAGTGTTGATGGCTTTTTTTTATGACTCCTGTTCATTATTCTTATAACAGTAAAGACCTAGAAATGTTACCATCGTTTTTAGTATATAGCTGATATTGTTGGAAGGAAATGTCTATATATACCTTTTTTAGCATTTAAGAGAGAATGGATGAAATCTGAATATTAGAAACCAGATGTCAAATTTAGTAATGTTATGGAATGGCTTCAAAACTCATGGAAGTAAAAATATAATTTTAAGCCCTGTGTGCTAAGAGATATTGTGTGTTTGTGTGTGTATATATATATAATTAGTTCTTAATTTAGCATGTCAGTGCATCTCATTGCCAGCTACAGAATACGGTAGCTTATATTGGTAATTATGAAAACTGATGTGTAAGGGCATGCTCCAGGACAGGGGGGAACTGACACTGAGTCTGGGGAGCGTTTGGGCTGGTAAGAACCTTCACTGTCTTTCTCGATGACATTTCAGTGAGGACTTAATTAGTGATCCTGAAAAAAAAAAAAAAAATTACACAGAAGCCATTTTTCAACGTTTGTGAATTGCTGGCCAGGTTTGCAACTGCTCCCAATGGTAAACTAAATGCTGTTCTTTTTTTTGCAAGTTGGAATCTTAGGCTCTATGTCAGCAAAAAAATTGGTGTTTCAGAATATCAGGATGAGAAGATAAACTTGATTCTAACAGGGCAGATCCTCTACAGTTCTGAAGCTCCTATTTATTTAATTGTTTTCCCAACAGAATCACTGAAAATTGGAAATATAACAAATTCCTACTTACTTCTACAATTTGGGCCTTAAGAGTACGGAATCATAAAGACTGTATAAAGACTTTGATTTTTCACTTCAGAGAGTTCACAAACTTTTCTTGTGAAGCCCAAGATGACAGCTGAAGACAGAAGATCCAGTGGAGTTATCAGTGAACAGACTGATGGTTTAGAGTTGGAGACCACGCAGGAGGTGAAGTGGGTGGCTATTATTTGCACATTAAAAATGTGAATAATAACAGTATATAAATTATATAATAATATAAAATAAAGAACATATATAAAATACATAAAATGACAGATGCAAAAAATAAAATGTGACCCTTTAAAGACATTTTCTCTAAACAGACAATATTATGGAAATTCTGAAGGATAATTATCCAACTAATTTGAATTTATAAATGTTGAGTTGAGACAGGGAGTAGTCTGCAAATGCTAAATATGGAATTATCTCCCTTATACTTAGTTACTTTCCTGTGATACTCAGAACTAGTACTTGTGCACCTGTCTTCCTTGAAAGCTGATAATCAGGAGATTAATTTTGATGTACTTCAGTTGAATTATATACTTTGAGATTCAACTTCAGCAAAACGCAAATGAAGGTATAACAAGACCAGTTAGTGAGGACTTTTCTGTAATTCTGCGGCGCTAATTCAAGTCGCAGTGTTGTTCCCAATGGTGAAATAATACTGTGTAGTACAAAACTGTACCCAAGAAAGAAAGTCTTCTAAAAATAAGAAAGAAGTCAAAGTAGGTTTAGTATGGATTCCAGCTCTGTAAAAAATCAGGAGGAGGAGATTTGGGCTGCGTGTTTTATAACATACAGACGCAAATGCAAAATACAAATGTTTGAACTGGCTTAAAGTTAGGATCATTATTTCTGTCAATATTTTCACATATTTTCTGAGAGACCAATTTAATTTCAAGTGTATATTTACAAGCTGCTTCTGAAAGAGTTACAGCTGATGTTTTTTATTTTTTTTTCTGCATATACCCATGATTATTTGTATCATTTACACTAATTTTGAAGGAAAAGGAGAACATTTTGCTGTACATGTTGTTCACTTGTTAACTCAAGGGTATTTGTACAATTTCTTGTTGGGTTTGTATTGTTTAGACATATATGAAAAAAATTTCTCTTGCCAGAGGTTGTACTCTAAAGGCTTCAACTTGCAAAACTGATATTCTTTCTAAATGGGAGCCTTTGAATGCATGCGAATGCTGAACTCCCTTGGTGGATATTGTAACAAATGATTGTGTTTCAGGATTTTTGATTCAGCTCTCTACTTTGGATTCTTGGTTTCGAAACGTATATTACCTAGCATGGCTGAGAGTTTACCTAGCGCTTATTGTCAGCGATCGGCATAGATGATATAGACAGGGATACAGGTTTTGATTGCCAGGAGAAAGTATAGAGAGCCAAAGAGACAGAGAAATGCGTCTTCAGGTAGTTGGGTGACTGGCCAAGAATGAATGGGAGAGCAGGACAATATCCTGCCAGAATGTGGAGAGGATGTTTTTTCACCAAAATGGTTTTAAATCTTGACTTGTTCTGCTGCAGAGTGAAAAACTGAAGCCACCCCTTTCGTGGAGCTGTTGTTTTCTGGCCATCAGTCTTCCCAGCGTGTTTGTGTGTATGTTATGGCATCATAAAGGGAGAGTGCGGAACACATGTACAACACCCCTAGTAAAATCCACAGCTAGTTCAAAACCAGGCTGTGTGGAAGCCTATACTTTCAGGGTAGAATATACAGGCCTTCAGGCTGAGAGGAAATTTGGCCATAAATCAACCGCAGAGAAGCAAAAATTCGTACAGTGCATATTTAATTTTGGTTTTAGTTCTGTGCATGTTTCATGCATTATTGCATAGTCTGCTCTTGAAAGCTACAGAATCAAACAGCCTCACATTTTTGCTACTGCGAGGTGCCAATTTTATTTGTCCTATTTTATTATGCCATAAATAATTTTTACAAGCAATTTAAAAAAAATATAAACCTTGCATAATGTGCTTAACATCTATTATCACCAATGAAAATTTTACTGATTTGCATTATGGGGATTATGCAAATTAATGTGTAATCAATCAAAATCAAACTTCCGTTATGCCCTTCATGCAATGCATCCCAAAGCACTTTAGAGGATAATAAAATTAGTAGCTTGGCTAAGTAGGAGTAAGCTAGGTCAAACAAATAAGTCTTTAGCTTACACTTAAACAGTGAAATATGGTGGTCATTGAGTAGCTTAGGATAAGCTCTCTTATATTTATTTTATACCATAATTAAAGCTCTCATTATAAAAGTCTTTCATGGTCAGAGACTAATCACACCAGAAAGAGGGAGACCTAGAAATATTAATGCAATGGCAGAACTGTCTTGAATTGCAATCATTAAAATAACAGCTGCACAGCTGACACAATCTTCTGGTTTTGCATGTAATTTTTCATTTCGATTCACTTGTGGTTCTTTAAAATGTATAATTTTTAAAAGGTAGCAATGCACGTAGCTATAAAATGTTGCTAGAATAAACTAATGGACCTAGGAATAGTGGAGTGCTTGTAAGTCCAGCTGTACTGTCTAGACACTTTATGATTGAGGATAACTTTCAACAGGTACCTTAGTGCCATTACTTTCATTCTATTCAAATAATCTTCATCTAAATGCATCACTCTTTGGGAAGGATTGAGTTAATACAAGGTGCTTTTTCATGACTACATGGAAATGTGTTGCATATGAAGAGAAACACTACAGTTAGTAAGATCCTACTGTTAGTAGTAGGTTCATGCCTTTCAGAGGTTCTGCTTGTGCAGTTTTAGTTCAAATTAGAACATAGCAATTTGAAATGTCATTTATATTGACTAAACCTTCCTGACATTTGAAGACACGACTGGTCAACAAATTTATACTTGGTTTAGTCTGAGTCACGGTCTGGACATGTGTTTTATTAAATAATAACATGTTGTGATTTAAGATACATTTGTGGGCTACAATTTGATTTTCCTATTTTAGTTGACTGAGGAACTTCTGAATAAAATCTTGAGTTTAGAGGCTTACATTTGCTTTAAATGAGAGAAGGATAGGGATCGGTCACTCCTACTTTCAGAATCAGATAGGATGTGGAGGTGAAAAAACAAAATGCCTCTACTTGGCTCTGATCATCTTGATTTAAACATTCTCAACCTTGTTCTGCATTCTGGGCTTCCTGGATTACATCAACCTGTTACGGATATGCAGTGCTACAAACATTGCAAATGTGTGGTTTGTTCTCCCTCTTGTGTTCATTCACAGCCTGTTATTCTAGTTAGATCAAGTAAGCTGATTTTTGAAGCTAAAGTGCTCTTCGCACTGTAATTAATTTCAAAATTCCTGTTGACACGGGTGAGAAAAAGATGGTCAAATTCTTGGTGAGTTATTTACATTAAATGAAGTTTCCAAAACTGGATGTAGAAGACTTATAGTAGTTTTCTGTATTAAATTATTTTTCTGCTGAAGGAAAATAACGTAAAGAAGAAAGCAGAGGAAGGGAAGTCTCTCTCATATTAAGAAACTGCTCTCATAAACACTTTCTGTCCATCCTTGGGTTTTTCACTTTGTTCCACACAAATAATGGTTTATAGAAGTGAGAATTTACATACATGCTACCTTCAGTGCAAAGTCAGCAATTTGATGGTGTTTGTTCTCTTAAAGTATGTAGCTAAGAGAAATTTTCTTTTTTTCTCCATGCCATTTATTGTATATGCTTTTTAGCTAGCTTGTTTTGAGGTACCATTTACTTATTCTTCTTTCTCATTGCTTCCAGTCTCCGCGTGGCCATCCTAGGAAGCATCCTGCTCATTGTGTGATGACTCTGGAGTGGTCCATTGAGCAATGCGTTAGATGTCAAGCGTTCTTGACAGAATTCTCCCAGATAGAATAATCTGCATTATTTCAAGTTTTCATTAATCATTTGAGATCTATGAGAGTATCACTATAACCTCGTGTTTTTCTTTGACAAAATCTGGCACTGTTCTGAATAATTATGGAAACATAGCCTGAATAATATATGGAGAGGAAAAAAAACCCCCATTTTTAGTATTTAGAACATTTTCTCAAAAGAAATAATGTCCACCTAATATATTACTTATTCCCTAAATGGAGAAGTTAAATCTGTAATTTTTAAAAATTATGAAAAATCTAAACTGGCCCAATTGATTAAGTGAACAAAACACAGTCAAATTATTTCTGCGTTAACTGATTGTTGGCTGGATCAGGCAAAATTCTAAAAGTAATATGGGCATGAGGAAGAAGCATTCAAATGAAAATTTTACCATTAGCTATAATAGCAAGTAAATTAGCTTTCCAAGTGTAAACCCTGGGAAATTTCATTATTCGTTAAAGAAAAAAAAAAAAAAGTTGTTGGTGACAAAGCTAGTAAGCTGAAGTTATGTGTAACAAACAACCAAGAGGGATTTAGTACATGTCATAAAATCCTGTATCTGGGACCCATGACAAGGCCAATAATGTCAGAGAAATGAGAGGCAATAAAGCTATGCTTTAATTTATGATTTGCAAAACATCTGCTCAGATGAGAAGCATAAACCACAGGGCACATGAATGAGAAAGTGTGTGTTGTGCGGAGGCTGTAATGAAAAGGCTAAAATTTGGTATCTTGGATCAGTGATATCAAATGTTGAATGACTTCCAATAATTCTGTGGTACGGCTGCTCGTTTCAGCCTGCTTAAGATTGTAACTAGTAGTGCTAAGTGGGGGTTAGGTTTGTTTTGCTTTCAGTCTTGCTAGATTCTTTGTTTCTACTGTTTCCCTAGCATGACTGATAAATCTGGATGTTTATTCTCATTATGTGTGTTAATGCGATCACTCAGGCAAGGGACATTTTATCTGAAAAAAGAGGTATGAAGAAGAGGTTTACAGGTTCACACATAAAGCTTTCCCCCCTCCAAAAAAAGATCAAGCGCAGGATATAAATCTTTTTCATGATTTCCACAACGAAACTAGCATCCACAGCAATGGTGTTGCTCCCAGACTGTTATTTTTTTCCGCTGTAAGCAGGGTATCCCCCACAGAAAGGACCGGGATAGGATGCATCCTTGTTCAGGTACATGACCTATTTTATTACAAAGCCATGAATTTGTATGGGGTTTCGGGAAAATTTCTTATCTGGACATGCTGTCCTACATGTAGCAGCACAGGCCCGAAGCAAATGCACTTGCAGGGCATTTACTTTTATATAACTGCTTTAGACCTTAGCCTAGAGCTATTTGTATATGGCTCATAAGGTCAGAGTTACAGTCTGAATAGTGTAGAAAGTCTGAAACGTAAATGGGATTTAAGGGGAGAATCCCTCTCAGGTTGTTACCTGCTTCCCATAGCTGTATTTTACGCCGCGTCCATGGGCGGGGTGTATTCCTTCAGAGTTATGTAAATGTCACTGCAAACACAATATGCGTTTGAAAAGGAAAGAAATAAGGAAAAATTATTCTTCGGCTGAAACACCTGAAAATGTTGTTCGCGTTAAATGTCAATGTAGAAATAGAGAGAACAGTAAAACAATAAAAATTTTGAGTGGAAACTGGTTTTATTCCCTAGGTGTTAGCTGATGAGACTAAATCCTGAGTTTAGAAAAAGTATCTTGCAAAGCTTTCTGTGAAAGGAGTTTTCTAAGATCGTTGATTTTCTTCTTCAGCTTTGGGTGATCATGCGTTTAGGAGATGTCTCTCATTTCCTTTTTCCACATCCTTTTTGCCCATTTCTGAATATTTGTTAGACTCTGGTGAATGCAGTGCAGTTAAGGGAGAGAATCATCAAGAATTGTGAAGGTCACCTTTGGAGCATAATTAGTGTGACAGAAATTGCTCAATTTGTGTCTGTAGTGAGAATGTTTTGAGATAAAGCAGTTTCATTTTAGCATTTTTTCCTCTTTCTGTGTTTGCCTGAGCCTCTGAAGTTACAATTTCAGGGGACGTGCTCCAGGAGCTGTCCCCCAGCCTGAGGGGAAACATTCCAGAAATGGGAATGAAATAAAACCTGTGGTTGTCTTCTCCACAGAACTTCATCTAGACTTTGGGGATAAAAAATCAGTCGCTCACCAATTTGTATTCACCTCATTCCATTCTACATGGGAAGGTGGACTTGTGGCCGTTGTTGGGCTCTGGAGATGTTGGCTCATTTGGTGTGACCTCTCTGACCAAGGTCACAGAAAATTTTGGACAGACATAGCATGTGGCATGGAGAGCTTCAGGAGCTGGAGGACCTCTTGATTACCCCGGTGGTTTGTTCCAGTGACAGATTGACCACACTTTTAACATTGTATGTTTAATGCCTGCTTTGAATTTCTCTGATATTTAACTTCCAGCCCTGATTTCTTGCTGTAGCAAAGACCCCCCATAGCTCCTGCCATTTTCACCTCATGAAGGTATTTAGGTATCATGGCCAAATCATCAAGTTTTCTTTCTGATAAATGAACAACACTGAATGTCCTTAGTTTTTCCCTGAGAAGGATTTTTCACGTTCTTGAATAAGACAGATATTAATGTTGAAGGTGGTACTTGCTGAATGGGTGAATGACAATTTAAAATTCAGATAAGCAGGAGGGCACCTGAAATGTTGATGGAAAATGACTTGCCTGTCTCGGCGTGGCGGTGGCAAGGGGACTACCGTTATGAATACTGCATGTTCTCTTAATTCAAGCCGTGTTTTCGTCGCTGCATAGAATCGTCAATAAAGACCAAAAATACTGAACGTGTAGACCTCCTGCAAGCCAGCCCGTTGAGCTGAAATCATCGGTTTCCCATATTTTTGGCTCGCTGAGCGCAGGCAACACATCGCACCGTGTGCGTGGCCCCAGGCCTTTAACCAAGCATGTCAGGTGCAGCGTCTGCGCTCCGTCCCTAGTGAAATGGCTGTTAGGAAACCAGCACCAGCTTCTCCAAATGCCCCTAGTACCTCTGGCATAAAATCAATCTTACTGCATTTGGAATACATGAGCATGTAGTGCTGAGGGTTTTCCAGTTTATTTCTCCTTTCTCTGGAGATTGTATGACAGCACAGACAAATAGCATTCCTGCTTTTGAAATGTAGCTTAAAATTTTAGTGCTGAAATCGGTGATTTTAAATGTCTTAAAAAAATGTTATGATTTGCACTTTGGCTATAAAAACACGGGGAATCAGTAAGATTATTTTTCAGGTACCATTGTAGGCAAATATAGAAATAAACTGTAGATTTCAAAGGCTTACATTGCATTACTTATTTTTTATATTTATTTCACTTAGTTTAAAATACTGGCTATTTTAGAGATAATAAATATTATGCTTAAGCTGGAGCTCCAGTTTACATTTAAAATGTGACAATCTTTTAAAAACTCATGTTGGATGAATACTATCTGATTAATAGACGTATTGTATTGTCCGTATGTTCTTCCCTTTCTTCAGTAAGTGGAATCTCAATAACTGAAAGTGATGCTAACATGTCTAAAATAATACTAGACATCTGTGTTCCTGCACCTGAACCCCATATTTTGTAAAGCTCTTTATTGTTAAGATGATGTTGAGTTTTGTAAGCCACAATGAAAATGTCTCTGTCAGTGGAGGGGTATTGCTTACTGATCAACAGATACCAAAGGATGCTGATCACCCTGCATCCTCATATTTCCACATTTTGTTTCTTCTGCCCAGAATAAATATTGCCAGAAATACTCAGGCTAGCTCACAATGAAATGGGATGCTCTTCCCCACATATCTCCGTTTCTTTTGCTACTGGCACATATTTAGACTCCAGACTAAAATTATACACAGCATCATTTCAAAAGCTTTTTATCTGAATGGTGTCAACGTGTAAAAGTAAATTGTATGTAACAGGAAACTCTATTAAAAGATACCCTGTTCTGAGCAGATACTCTGCTTGTCATCCAAATCTCAAAGGAAATGGGAAAACTTCAGGAAACACATTTTCCAAACAGCATTTCAGGTGGTATGGAAATAGGGAAGGGGTGCAAAGAACTGGTAACAGTAACATTTCCAATTTTCCCATAACATAACAATAGACATGACAATTAAAAAAAAAAAAAAAGGTAATAATATCGGAGAAAAATGACAGCTATGGCCATAAAGATTTGTCTGTAAATATTTAAAAGGGCTTAGTTCACTGTATTAAGCTGTTGGTCAAAAAGTCATTGCTCTCCTGTTGGCACAGAACAGTTTGGTTAAGAGTTTAAAAGAAGTGGTTTTAAAGAAATGACTGCCAGTTCCTCGTGCGCCAGTCCCACTCCACAGACATCAGTAGGTCTTTGCTTTATACGCACCCGAAACGCGGCCGCACAGTGCTCGTAGGTTTTCTTCAAAATGGTTTAGAATCACAGAATTCTAAACCATGATTTGTCAGAGAACATTGGAGATAGAGGGATTAAAATGGAAGAAGACCCAAAGATTATAAGAAAGTTAAGATTTCTGAAAGTGGCCCAGAAGAGAATAGATTGCGGGGGTGAAATGTACCTCAAACCCAACAGCATCTTGTTCTCCAAACAGTTTACTGACTTCAGCATATAAAATACTATTAAAAGTGATTTAGGACATCAGCTGGTTGCCCTGTGCTCTTTTCTTATGTCATTACACAAATTTCTGCAGACACGGTCATGTGTATAGTGCTTTTACAAGTCTTGAAAGATAAACTTTTTTTCCCCCTTTTTTTTTTTTTTTTTAAATAGTGCCAATCCTATTGGGAGAGAGAGCTAGTTTTGCCCTGTAACTAACATGTTGTATGCCTTTTTCAGTAGTACAAGTTCTTATTCTTGTATCTACAGTCTTGTACCTCTCGATGCTGTATTTTCTGATGCAGATACTCAAGCCAGGAGCAGCCGTATTTTCTAAAGATAATTGGGTGTTAAGATGCAGAGATGAACTTCTAGGCAGCTGTGGAGAGTCCCGTCCGATGTTTATCTGCATTCCCTGCTTAGACATTTTGAAAATCTAGTCCATAGTAACTGTACTGAGACAATGATAGAATCCAGCAGTGAAAGTCACAGAAGGGCAAAGAGGAATATTTATAAAAACAGCCAACTCATCAAGTTTTATTAATTAAATTTTTCAGGAAAGATTTGCCCTCCTGAAATAAAGAGATATTTGATAAGTGTGGCGCAGTCTGCATTTATGAGGTTATTCTTACTCTTGCACAGTGCATAGGTGGATAATTAATGACCACGCATTTTTACTGGTTTCCCTCTTTAGGAGTTAGGTGGCTGGGACTGGTCTCGCCCATTCTGCCTGGTTTGGTAGGGACTGGAGGAGGATGAGCTTTTCCTGATGAATTACCCCTGCGGCCTGACAAACTTGCACTGTTTTACATCTGCAGGTATAACACAAGCGTGTATTTTTCTAGTCACTGATCTTATAACATAATGAGGGAGGATGGAGACTACAATGAGTAGTATAATCATTCACGTCAAAGGGAATTTTAATTTCAGTGAGCACAGATCCAGCCCTAAGAGTTGCATGCAAAGCACATCGAAGTCATTGGTAAGATTTTTGAATCCATGTATTTGTATAAAGCCCTCAGGCCCAAGCAAATAAATTGCATTTAAATATTCTTATTATCTAATGTTCTCCTTTTCTTCTTATCATCTCTTCTCCCACCCCCTCATACTCATTTTTTTTCCTTGTGTCTTCTATTCAAAAGAAAATATCACCAAGGAGAGCAGTAGATTTTTGTAAGGTTATATTTGCAGTAGGCTGCAAAGAAAGAAGTGCCCATTATTACTGAAAACAATTCCATACCTTTTCCAGAGATCACAAGAATATTATTCTTAGATGACGCATTCTTAGCCAGTTCTGCACTTTATTTCTCTCTACGTTAAAACCCACTCGGTTTAAAAGAACAAGAGATGTTAGCATTGCTGCTGACAAGGAGCGGGTCAGAATTTTCCCAGTCTGCGTGCACACACCCCATCCCTGCCCCGTTTATACATGTCGGTATGTAATTCTATCCAAAGGGAAAGATTGCAGGATAATGGTGGCCGTACATATGTCCAAGCGTATATGTGCTTATATTTAGATGCACAGACGCGGAGCCGTGAGTTCAGCACCTGATGGACGGGTCTGCAGTTTCATGCATTTCTGCCATGATGACGCCCAGTTCCGGAGGAGTTGGCAGGGAAGGGCTGGTACCCCGGGGCGGACAGAGGTTGTAGCTGTAAATATCAACCCAGCCTTTATTTTTATGTGGATGTAGGTAAATTATCTCCTGATTTTCTGTGTTTTCTTCCCCCGAGGTTGTCAGAGGTCGGACCATGTGCGTCACGGATGTCAATGAAGAAGGCAGTTCCCGTGTTTCTCTTGATGCCGGCTGCTGTGATCACGGGTATACGCCTCCTCTTTGCTGCCGGTGCCTTGAAAAAGAAGCCGCAGGAGGGCATTTTGTAAATCCACGGATTCCTGACAGTTGTGTCTCCTCATCGCACGAGCTAAGAGGTGGAACTTAATGCAGCCTTCAAGCAGCACTGTGCTGCACCGGACCACCAAAACATGCACAAAACATGCAAATGAGGGAATTATTTTTCTGGTATTTTTCCCTTAATTTACAGCCTATATCAGAAGAAAGCATATTACATTTTGAATTCTTTTTTTTTTTTTTAACTATTGAACTATTTTCTTTGCTTTAAGTGAAAAAATAGTTTTGATACTTTTGAAGTATTTAATTTCTTTTGCTATTATCTCTGATGTATCATTTTCCTAGTTAGCTCAAATATTGAAGGGAAAGGTTGTTTTAAAATAGGAAATACTATCTTAATTTTGAAAATGTCAAAATAAAATATGCTGATAATTTGACACCTTGTGTCAAGAAAAATTGAGAGTTGTAGAACTTGTTGGAACTGTTCTATTCCTGCAAGCAGTTTTGTTTTTCAGGGATCAGGAGTATTTTTTCATGCAAAAAAAGGGAATTTTTAAAGCTCATTTCCAGACTGGTGACTTCTGTTTTCCTGCTGAAGTGACACGCTACGAACTTTTAATGACAAATACTGTCTTTAAGGCAAGTGGACTTCAGAGTTTTAGCAGAGTCCAACTTCAAAACAAGGCAGTCTATCTAGAATTTTTTTCTACAATTTCCTTCTACAATTTCCATATAGTTATCTATTTTTCTTTTATCTCAAACATGCAGTGTACTTTTCAAACTCCTAGCAACTCTCTTCTGATCGCTTTGCAAAAAGAACTGAAGAACATACAGATTTATTTTTGAAAGAGAAATACTTTCTCTAATTGGTGCTGCTACAGAAAGATCCAGGTTTATTAGCATATGATTGCATGTTGAAAGTCTGAAGTGCCCTGTTAATTGGGAACAAATTTGACAAAGAGGAGGACAGACACATTATCTAAATTAAGAAGCCTAATTTAAAACAGAGAAATAAATACACACAAAAAAAAGTACTGATGTTGTTTAAATTTGGTAGGAAATACACTGATAACAACCTCAGAATATTTCAAAGAAAAGGTACTGCCGCGAAACACCAGCTGCGTCGTATAAAGACTCCATATCATAGTTGCACATCTATTTTGAACAAATAGTATGTTTTCTGGAATATATAGGCTTCATAAATTTTCTTTTTAAAAATAAAATGTACTTGACCACCTTTGCTATCAAATATCTTCTTCTTTGGATGTTTAACAGGCACAACACGGATCTGTCCTCGCTGCTGAGATCACTGGAGCTGTCGTTACTGGCTCGGTTGGAACTACACCAGGACCTCTCCCTGGGTCCAGGGAAGTGGGTCCCACCACAGGCGTGCAGTGGTACCCCGTGCACGGGGTCCCTGTGGAGCACATCCTCTGGAATCAGTCACAGCTAGAGAAAAATGCCCCTAGTCACCTTATCTGCTGGTATAAATCAATCGTGAACCTGTTGAAATCAATAGGGTAATACTAATGGAGAAATGGTGAGACAAGCTTTAAAATTAAACTGTATGGCCAAGATAAATGTGCCTCGAAACCTTGGGCTTTTGCCAGCCGGTGCCTGAAAGATACTGTAAAGTTATCCTATCTGTCCAGAAAGATGAAATACCTGAATATTTTCCCTACAGAACAACACATCCCTGAATGTTGCCCATACCAATTCATCATCATCTTAAAACACGGTAAACCATCTCCACCACGGTGTTTTATGGAAATCTCTTCTTCTGTTTCTGAGCTATGGTAGGTGAGGAGATATATATATATCATATATCCTTTCATATATACATTTATTTGTGTGTAGGTGTGTGTGTAAAAGTCTTAAGGGAAACTTCTCAGAGAGTGATTGAACTCTTCTGGTTTTGTAACTCATCACATTGGTAAATATAGCACAGGAAAACTGAGTATGTCCTTTTAATAGACAAGTTAATTTGCTTTGGCCATATAAATATTTTAAATTTTAGCTATCCAGGCTTGTCCAAGAAATCAAATATTACTGACAAAAATGGTGAGAAGCAAAGTTCAGACTAGTCCATAGGACTATGGGCGAACTGCAGAGCAAGATTCCATGTCTTTCAGACAGATAGAGTCTGAGGTTGCATTTGAATTCAATAATTCACGGGATTGTGTCATGTATGGGACCGGAGTAGATAACCACACTCCTCCCTCTGTTTTTAAAACTCCCTGCGTTTCTGAGACACACACACACACACGCACAAACTCTCACACAAGGTTTCCTGAGCACTGACGTTGGTCATTCATTATTAACTGTTCTCCCGGCACGTCCTTGTAGCTGTGAAGCTGATCGATGACCTGGGGTCTAACGTCTGCTGAGCCTGCACCAGGTGGTGAGTCAGCTCTGGCTGTCCTCTTGGTTTCATCTGAGGAGCATGCTCTGCTCTTTGGAAATGCAACTTTGTACTTAAACCCAAGTCAGACTTGAACATTTTGATAGTATGGAATTTTTGTTGTCGTTGTTGTTATTATTATTAAATTTTATTTCAGTTCAGGAAGATTCCTGGGATGCCAACTCCCAGGAACAGAAATGGAAAGCAGCTCCTTTCTTCCCACATCTCTGTGAGCTGCTGCCGAGTGTTGGGATGCACAGCAAGCATTCTGCGCCCCAGAGGGTTCCTCCTGCAGAACTCCTCACAAAGAGAAAAGCCCTCACCAGGTACGAGATGCTATCCTCTCCCTGTCAGCAAATTCTCTGTTTCTACAGGACGCTGTGTATCATTTCAGTTAAGTTTTTTTTTCCAGGTAATTTTTTTGATATTTACTATTTTTAAGAGTTCTTTAGAATAATTTTTCTTTAGCTGCTTTCTCATAATATCTGACAACTAGAAAATTAAAGCCTAATTCTTAGTCATTCTTTCTCTGGCTTGGAAATAGGAGCAAGGAGAGGAACACCACATTTTTAATGCACTCAAGTATGCCATTTTCTGGTGTTGTCAAGCCTGCGATACCCAGTTAGCCCCAGCGTATGCTCTGACCTCCCACGTGAAACGCAGGTAGCTGTTCGTTGCAGTTAGCAGGACAGTGGGCGGCATTTGTATCGGCCAGAGATGCCCTTTCTGCAAGATGAAGTTTGAAGGGAAGTTTCCACCACTGCTATAGCAATGGCAAAAGATGTCCTTAACATAACAAAGAACCAAGAGATCTAAACTGTCTTTTTTATTTTACAGTCAGCTAAGAAGGGGTTCAAGTGTGAAACTTGGGTTCCAGTATATCTCTTGAGAAGTTCCCCTTGATTTGCAGCTAAGAAGTTTATTTTTACTAAAGTCTTTACATCTACTCCCATTCCTAAGAAAAAAAGTGCTTCGATTTGCTCAGGAGGATGAGTTAGCTGCTGTTTCTAGCCCTGATCTGGCTCTTGTGGGAAGAGTTTTTCATTTTGCTGTATTTAAGTGATTTAATTAAAAAAGTTAACTTGAAAACTGATTCTGATTCATCTTCTGTGTCCAAAAAAAGTCTCTAAAATTATCTAAAAGTGGAGATAATTGCCTTCTGCCTTTCCAGTTCCTGATTCATTAAAGGAATTGATTGACTTTGAGTGGCTGCAAAGCTGACAGCATGTAGTCTATTAATGGATTAACTCTAAAAAGGTCCTGCCCTCTGTTAAATAACTACTGCTGCTACTTAATGGGACCTGTGGCCATGTCACTAGGAGCAAAAAAGAGACCCTGGCAGAACAAATGTCAAGTGAGCTCAGCGTTGTGGTCTGCAAATTCAGTTATTCCTTATAAATGATGCAGAGTCAACGTGCTAAAATCTGCCCGTATTAATCCTGTTACCGCGTTCATGGTGCTAGTGCTTTTGCTAAACAGGTACTGTGGGTATTGTTCTATGTGCTTGTGCTATTGTATTTTTTTGTGATGTCTTAACCCAGTAAAGAGTAGGAAAATACAATCACTTGTGGAAACAGAGCCCCAAGACTGATTCACAGAGGACAGGAAGGGAGAGCTGCTTGCTTTGGTCACCTTGGAAGAGCTCATGCTGGTGTTTGTAGAGGTGTTCATAGAGCTGACCCACCAGAAAAGCTGCCATACAGGTTTTTTCCAAGGTACCCAACATAAAAATCTGCAAAAAGGACCAATAAAGAGGCTCACACATCTTTGCCTCCAAAGAAAACGATTGCTGCTCGTTGTGATTCTGGAAGCCTGGTCCTTGAAAAGATCCTTAAATAATATTACATCACCGTTACCCCTGCAAGTGCCGTTAGTGCAGAATAGCATGACTAGAAAGAGCTACAAGGAATTAGCATAACAGTTCCTCTTTTCTTTTTCTTTTTTTTTTTTTTTCCCTGCTTTTTGTTTTTAAGAAAGAAAAGGTTAAAAATCTTCCAGGTACCGCAAACTTTAGGAAGTATGCAGACAGATACAGAATGCTTTGAACTTCTGTAAAAGAGGGCTGATAAAATCAGTCTCTGTTATAAATTTATTATACAGTGGTGGCTGTGAATGTCCAAAGCTAGACTTGGACTAGATTTATGCATAGTCATACATTATGTATCAGCTATTAAAAAAAAAGAAAAAAAGAAAAAAAAAAGAAAAGGCTTTATGATATAGCACTAAATGTTTAGAAAATAAAAATTCTGCTGAAAAAGGAGCTGTGCAACATTAAAAATGCTAGGCTTGTGATCAACACCTACTCCTCCTCTCAGCTGTCATTTATGCATTTCTGTTCAGACTCATGCTAGTATGGGTTGTTAAATTTACATTTCATGTCAGAGTCAAAAGTCAACTCCAAAAGCTGTGGAGTTAGCATTTAATTATGAAACAGTTAGAAAAATCAAGAGAAGTAGGATTTCAGTCCCAGTAAATTGAAAGACTAGAATCAGTTATGTGCAAAAGGTTGATTGATTGGGCTCCATTGCAAAGACATTCAACACTCAGAATTTTCCACTCCATGAACATCTTTGATACTTGGGTGTCTTTTCTGACAAAGATTTAAAATAAATGTTCAATAACATTTTCATTTTAAAGTTACTTATTGATAATATCATTAAAATATTATCCTAAACAACATTTGAAGATGATCCATATTTGGATCAGATATTTCTTTAAATACAAATTGAACCAAGACTAGTCAGTTTGAACTTTGCGGCAGAACTCAAAGTTGTAATGAGGTTTTTGCAAGGGAAAAGTGGTTCTACCGCTGGATGTTTGGCTTTGGTTTAGAGTACCTCGAAATAAATCAGTGCTATAGGTCAGGTTTGACAGCACTGAAATTTAATTAAATTGTGTAATTTTCTTTTCAAATTACAGAAAGCCCCATAAATTGGGTAATTGTACAATGTTTCCACCATGTTGATTAGAAATCTAAATACACAAAGGAATGTATATTAAGCTGAAAGCAGAAAACTGGAGAACGGTGGCAGAATAGCAAATGTGAAATGTTTAGAGTTAGGGAGTACGGTGCGTGAGACCGAGCACGTCGCAGTACGCCAGTGGGCAGCCTGGCTCTTCGCTGTCGTCATCATTTCTGCAGGGACTTGAATCTGCTCGGCCAGACTGGCTAATAAGTCCTCTCACCATAAATGGTGCAAGTTGATGTGAAAGATTGAAAGAAAATTCAGCTTTATTCTAGAAATAGGCACCGAAAGTCATAAGCGAAGTGTAAGCTTATTTTTATTACAGGAAAATAACACAACATGGGGATCTTTGGTCTGTCCAAGTGACTTCGTTTGCTCCCCTGGCCAGTGCTTAGAGACAGTGACCGCAACCCTCCTGTTAGCCCCACCTTCCTGGATTTCTAATTTCACACATAATTGGAACACCAATTTTCGGAAAACACTAAATCAAACTGTTTGTGGTTTTCCCAACCTACACGGAGCAGTCCCTGCAGTTACAGACATTCATGGAAATCACGGAAAGCGTGCAGAGGTGGCTGTTAGCATCTACTTCACTTTCAGCGTTTCTGTCATTTTGTATTTTTAAGACTGCGTGGCTCACTAGTATGTTGGTAAGCAGCCATCTGTTTTTATGAAAAAAATGGTGTTACGCTGTTAGAACGTGAGTGTGCCATTCACCTGGACTGTTTGTCTGTCCGATACACGGCTTAGGTCACACGTACTGCTTTCTGTACGGCTGTCAGACTGGATAACTTAGGCTCTTTAAGCATTAAACTGAGGAATAATAGTCTGCAACCCTTAAAAATAATGAATACATTTGTTTGAAAGTGGATTTCTATTTCTACACTAAACTGTGTCTTTTGGAAAGAAGGGCCATTTCCCAAATGTTCCCGTGACCTACAACCGCTCGCATAAAGTCTTGAGTGTTCACGGCAGCATGAATATTGATAACGGGAATGCTTCGGATTCGAATTCGTGTGACTTCTTTTTGCAGCACTACAGCCCCGAACGGCACCTGAACGCTAAGCCAGGATTTTCTCACTCCTAAAAGCACTTAGAAACAGAACCAATACAGCAACCCTATGATGTTATTGATTCCATTTATACAGGGTAAAAGAAGTCTTAAATTGTCTTGCTCGAGGTGGCATTTCTTAAATATTCTAGTGCCTTTTCTGTAAAGGTGTATTTGTATTTGTCTCAGTGTTTTTTTTCCCCTGCTCATTCATTCCGAAATATATAAGGGTAAGATTACAGCCCTGGTGGCGGTGGTTTGTCTAAGCGTTTCCTAACTTTTCCTAGCTTTGAAAACATTAAAGAACAGAGAAAAAGAATGTAATTTTGGACTTATTTCTTCCCCAAGGGAAAACATTTAATTAAAAAATATGGAACTAACTTAACTGGAAAGAAAAATTATTTGGAAAAAAAAAAAAATCGAAATGTTTCCATTGACATTTTAAAGCGAGTGTTTCTCTCTGGAAAACTCTTCAGTGATAAAAATACTTCAGTTCCAGCTCGAGGTTTGACTTTGTCTCCACAAACCCTCCAGCTACCATCACTGAAATTCTCTGGGCATCATTGCGCTGTCCTTAAAGATCAGCCACACTCCTGGGGACTGTAGTTTTGCTGATATTTCTGGATATGCATTCCTCTGGATGACCAAGAAATACGGGTTTGAGCTGGATCAGGCGTGAGCCTGCAGCTGGTTTCCTTCCAGGCCAGCACAGGACACAATACTGCCTTTACACCTCTGCGCACACGTGAAACCAAGCGGGCTGCAGTATGACTGAATGCCTGATCCAGCATAAACCCTGCCCTTAAAAAGTTAAATTTTTTTTTGGAACAGGATTGAACACAAAGATCAGCATTGCTATTGTCTTGGTTTGATGATTTAGACTCAGTACTAACTCCTAAATCCATTTTTATGGACTCATCAGCCTCAGCCTGAGTATCTGGTAACATCCAGGCAGCTTAAGCTGAGAATTACCAGATCTGTTTCATCCTTACTCAGTTTTCAGAGGAAGGAAGACCTGGCCCACAGGAAAGGGTGAGAAGCTGTCTCTCTGAAAGAAATTTTGGTGTTGCTCCTCTGTTGTGCATTGCATTGTAATCGCTTACACTGTGCATGGGACCCGGGCGCTTCAGGTAGTAGGAAACAGTTCAGAGGCTACTTCAGGCTACCTGTCTGAAATGAATCTTTCTTTTTAAGCACTGGGGTTTATCACTCTTACATGAAAAGGCTGTGATCTTGCCGCCTTCTTACATACTTAACATCTACGCTATATTTGGACCAATTACCAAAAAATGAAATAAGCATTTTAGACCAATTTATCCACTCCTCATATGGGCATAACAACTATTCAGTGCTACACGTTGATAACACTGGGAGAGCCTAAAGTATTGTTTGCATTTACGTCCCACTGGATTTTAATGAGGTGGTATTTGCTAATGTGGTGTTTTACTATTAAGAAGTGTTCAAGCAGTTTACTATGGGAATGTCGTGAAAAATGAAAGAAGAAAACAACCCTAAAATGTTATACCTGGAAGCAACTTTTCACGCAAAAGGTCTAGGAATTTTCTACCCTCTTTGTTTTTACAAAAAGGAAAGTTGTGTCGGGTTTGTGATTGCCTAGAAATGTAAACTAATGAAAATAAAACTGTAAAAAAAATATATTTTTCATATGTATTTATTGGAAACCTTTAGTTCATTCCTGTAGTTGTTGGAAAGTTATGCCAGAGAGCAATTACTAGATTGTTTAGTGCTTGGATCTAATTAATTTTTACAAAATATGACTTTCTCAGCCTTTTCATTGGTGTGACAAATTTGCATTGCTTTTTCTGTACCCTGTACATTGCAGCTCACATAATTACTGTTCTTCCTGCTGGGCAATTAGTGGGAAGGAATCCCAAAATAAAGCTAAATAGAACTCTGCAGTTGCCCATGATTTCTGCCACGTTTCTGCGGTTGATACTAAGCGATGGCAAATCCTTACACACTTTTAGTAACAAAACTGGGCTTCATTTTTAGAGTTCCATTAATATTTTAAAAAACTAGTGAATTGTTAGGACTTTGCACATACTGTTAGCAGCAGTACACATACACTGCACATAGATCATAATGTTTACGCCTTGTGTATATATACTATGCGGTTTCACATTGTCATGGTTGCGGCATTTTTCCATAATCGTGTAGAGGTCTGAGGGTTTTCCAAGGTGAAAGAGAGCCTCTTCCTCCGTTACCTACAAGGAATCAGACTCCGGGCTGCTCTGTGTAGGTTAGATTGCTGTGCAATATAGTGCAAGAGCATGATAAACCAGAACTGTCCAAAAACCGGTGCCAGACTGCTCAGTCTCAGTCTCGCACTCCGCCTGCCTTACCCCTGCTCGAGAGGAGACCCAGCGGTTGCTGCCAGGGCATGGCTGATGCTGATGGAGAAGACCATGTACAGCAAGTCTGCCAAAATGGGTTTGCTGTGCACGCACGGAGGATTTTGTACCACTTCCGTGGTAGGTCAGAACCGTTGCTCTGAATTTGTGGTTCATGCGAACAACTTCCAACAGATTTCACGTGATCCAGTCTGCCACACAGGCTTGGGAAGAGGGGCGGCCTCCCGCTTTGCCAAAATGACCCCGCTGTGGGCAAATCTAAAGCTTCTGGGTCACCCCTGAAATGCAGCAGGCGATTTTTCTTTTCGTAGCACTGACATATTTGAATTGAAGACACAAACAAGCAAGCAAGAGACAGCAAATTATTTTTATTGCCAGAGGTATTCTCTTGTTTGTCCCTGTTTTTCTTCTGGTTAATACTAACGAAATTCTTGCTTGTTTTTATCATTTCAGGATTGCCTCTTGACATGACTCAACCTGGTTTGACTCTAACCAGCAATGTGCTGGCCATGACAAAAATTTTTTAATCGGTCTGGAGTTAATAGTAATTAGTATACAGAGGAAAAAAAAAAACACACCAGGCTGAATATATGTGTAAATTTGGTAAACTTTATACCAAAGAAACCAATCTCTTTTTAATCTAATAGACTGTTCAATTTATCATCATTCCCTAAGCAATATTGGTGACTGGACTCACTGCACATTTTTTTAATGTCCAGAGATTTTGTATGAGTATCTTGGATGCTTTTTTCATCCTGTACTGTACAAAAATAAACACACTTATTAGATAAAAATAGATACAGAATTTCATTTTAATATATCTCTTTAAAAAGCTTGTATATTCTTCCCATGTTTACCTTTTAGCTTTATGGTTCTGTTTTTCACAGTTTACTGTCTCATACTTCACTGAACGTTTAGTGGAAGGAACTTTATGGACACATAAAAGTAAAGCTAGACTATTTCTTTTGAACTGGTTATCTAAATAGGAGCTGATATCTCCTAGAACACTTCAAAAATTTATATTTAAAAACATATCTGTGAATATCTTTGCAAAATTTATTCTCTTCCTGTATGCTATCAGTTTCATGATGCTTGGAGAAATACAGGTTTTCTTTTGTTTTATTATGTGCTTCAGTTTTCTACCTGAAAGCCTGATCCCCATTCGTGATACTTAGCTTTCATGATGATATCCCAGATGGGGAATAATTTTAAGGTGAGGTGTACATTTTGAAGAAAAGATGAACTCCACAGTCCAAAAGTCATTCTTCAGTCATTTCAGCATAAAAAGACATATTAAACCCTAGAATATTTTAAGGTAGTAGCTAGAGCTGGCAAACCCATGGTTGTCTCACCTTTCCTGGCTTCCTATAAAGACTTCTGCATCTCTGTTTAATGGATCAACCCGTTCTGGGTATACATTTAAAGTATGCTCTAGACTTTGTTAAAGCCAAGCTCTTATTTTAAAATTAAAGTTGTTGACTGATACTTGCATTTGCAACACTCACATATTTCACATTTATTTCAGTGCAAACACATGTATGAAAGTAAATTTATAAGGTTTAATTTTTCACTTGTACTGATGTTGGCTTTTGCTGTTTCTGGGAGTTAGAAAACTTGATGCCAAGATTCGGGAATATCCATCTGCAAGGGGAAGTGGCTGTTAGAGAAATTGGGCGTAAGGACCCTTGGAACATGCTGATCAAAACCCATTGTAGGTGTTTATTGTTTCTTCTCCACTTGCTTTAACTCTAACTCGGGGACACGCACGCCTATCTTTCTGCCTCAGAAGGGCTTTTCTTTGTAGTGTTGGGTAGTCTACCTGTTACATTAAAAATTCATCATTCTGGCTCAGAGTGCCCAGTAATGATCACTCAAAACCGATGCACAAGTGGCTCAAGCAGAGATTAGAAGAAATGTGCGCGTTTTCATTTAATCCCCCTTGAAGACTTCTGATGCTGAGGAAATCAAGATTTATCCACTTCACAGTGAAATACTGGGGAACATAAAACGTAATAGTCAGTGCGACATGTAGCAGTTGTCCAAAAAAACCCCAACAAACCAAATCACAAGCCGAATGTTCTTCTTGCTGTCGAAGAGGAGTGAAGAGGCACACAGAGACACTCGAGTGAGATGATACAAAACCCGGGGCCAGCTCGCCTGGTCCCCTGCGCTGTGTGGTGTGCGACAGCAAGGAAGTCTGCGGATGGTCTGGGCAGCGCGTACTGTTTGTCAAATTGAGCCCTGAATTATCTGGAGACAGCTCCTTTGAAATTGCCTTATTATAATAGGAAATTGGCTTGTTATTTCGCTAATTTTCTCTGACAAACTACTTTGTCTAATGAAAAGGATATGCTTTCTCAGTTACAGGGAAAGTATTAATAACTGTAATTGCCACTTATTAGCAATTTTACAAGATGCTGAGCACATAAGCACACTTTCTAAGTTTTAACAGTCTATAGAAAAGAACAGCATTAGAGATAATATGATCATTACTAATCATTTTCTGGCTGGAAAACAACATTTTTACAGAAATACTTGAACATTTCACATGTGGTTGTATGGTGATGTGGAATGAGATCAACAGCACTAGTATTTTCAGGACAGAGAGTGAGAGGAGTCATCTGGTATAACGAAAAATTCTCCCATTTAAGTCTTTCTGCATCCTCACCCGACTCCAAGTCGGGACGTGGCTGTCGCCCCTCCGCGTTGCCTGGGTGCTCCCTCAGCCTCTGCCACTGGAACGCAAACGTGCTCTTCTTGACAGCAGCAGTTGTACAGACGTAAACTGTATGTAGATGAGGCGTGATCTTTTTCGAAGCAATTTGGCACACATTTTGCACAAGCATTTTTGCAGGCTAACTCCTTCAACAGTGTTTCTTGTAATTTGGAGATATTCTGCTTTTATTTTGTGCTGCCAGGTTCCAGTTTCTTAATGACGACTCTATAATGCGGCTTTGCACACAAAACTTAACATTTTAAAAAAGTATTTTATGGACTGGATAAGAATTGTCCTTTTCAAAGTCCAAATGCCTAGTTTCTAATAAAACTATGTGCTTTTGTGTTGGGAAAAGGGGATATGCTAATAAGGGGGTGTATATATATACATTATATATATCTTATAATACGAAGCTCTACAGAAAGTATCTTCAGTGCATGAATGGATTCTCATACAGATCTTTCGTAAATGGATTTGCCTTTGCAGTAACACCAGGCATGGAAAATTTCTCTAGAAAGTTATGAGCGTGAAAGAGAGAAAGTTGTAATGGACACTAAACTGTGCCGCACATGCATCTACTGCCAGTGAAAGTTGTATATCTGCTATCATGATCTATGACGGTTCAGACCCCTCAATTTATCCCTTATGGCCCATCAAACACACTATTTCTGTACACAAAGTTTTGTGGTTCTTTTAAACTGATACGTCCTTGGATCCGATACAGCACTTTGTTACCTCTTAGAGTCGTGTTGGAAGAATTGTTTCAGTCAGAGCATTTTGAATAGAGCACACAAGTACATTCCTTTACGGTCCTTGAGAACTGATAATCTGGGAAAGGATACTTTATGTCAAAATGTTATGGCTGTATTATCGTTACAGAAAAATATATTTTCCAACATTGATTCAAGTCAAAGAACATTTCAGGAAATGTACTTAATCAGATGAATAATTTATTTTGTACTGGCAGTGGTGCGTTAACGCAGGGAATTTCAAAGGGCATAAAGGAGGTAGGCAAGCAGTCAATGAGAGCTGAGTGCCTAATGAATTTAGCCATTTAAATGTCCAAAAGTATATTAATGGATTACTTATGAAAATCAGCAGTGCTAGTTGTACAGATTGATAATAAATTCTGTTTCATTACAGTGACTGGTATTTTAAGATTTAAAACTAAGACTGATTAAATCAAGTAAAATATGCATGTAAATTGTCATTATGTGGATGGATACACCTTACTATATTAAATTTGGATTTTATATTTGCTCCACACTTTCTTTTGCAGCTCATTTTTTATGACGGTTCATGCCTTCCACATCACAGATTATAAATTCAGCTGTATTTTAGTTCATGGTAGGCTTTGGATGTGATGGGTGGGGGGGAGGGGGGGCAAACTTTGATTCTGGTTTTTTCCCATTTTCCTGTGTCAGTATTTTATACAAGGTCAATAACAAGCTTCAGTGTGTTTACAATTACCAAGAGGATGGGATTTGTTATTGTGCACAGACAAATGTGCTGATGCTTTCATTATTTATGGATAGGAGATAAAAATCGTGCAACGTACTGCGACAAAAGGTGTATGTTTTATATCTATATTTTTGATGAGTTCTCTTAATAGACATTGGGCAATGCATGGCTCTGTGACTGTGTAATGTAAATTTTTCTTTGTAGTAAAGCTGTCAAAGCTTTGTGGGCTTTTTTATGACTCACGTTTATGCAACTTGGAAGCAAACATCTCACTTCCTATAGTATTTAAAACCAGAACTGATTGTTTTGAACTGCCTGCGGTCCAAAGGGGTACGTAAAAACAGGACGAACATGTTCCCTTAATACTGAGGGCATTTTTAGGAAACTTTTGCTGTGAGAAGTGAATTGGTTATTTAAAAAAAAAGAGCACAGTTTATTTTAAAAAGTCCCTGAAATGTCCTTAAAATCCAGACGACTGTGGTCCTTGGTTCGGCTGGCGGTGCTTAATTACGTAACGAGCATTTGGGAAGGGCTCTCGGTGAGTCCCATTGTGCCACGGGAAGGTGAGCCAGGAGAGGGGCAGAATCCAGTATTGCGCGCGGGTTGTGAGCATCCACCCCAGAAAAAGGGATGCGAAAAAGCCAGGACTTGGGTCCCAGTCGGCTCCTTTCCCTGCTGTGACAAGGTGGGACCAATATCTCCTGCCCTGGACTCCTGTCACTTGGGGTTTCAGAAGTCTGTATCATACCAATGCTTGTCTGTTGGGTAATCTCAGTGTCCAGTGATGAAACAGAAAAAGCCCATTTTCTGCTCTTTAGAAGTGGGTTTTATTCCAATCAGATTGCACTGAGTATCAATGCAATAGCCCTTTTCCTTGCCTTGATCCATCCCACATGATGGTAACGGGTCTATGCTTCGTTACTTTGTCCATGCCTATTGTTTTCAGCTGGCTGTTAAGCTGCTTTGACAGGGCTGTCTCCACTAATCTGTTACACCCAGAGATGCCAGTGCAACAGGCATAAATACCGGGGCAGCATCTTCCGCTCCTGTTTGTAGGCTGCTCTAACAGTCATACCTAAAGCTCACAAAGTGTCATTATAGAAAATAACTCTTCATAATTGGTGGAAGGAGAGGGATTTTTTCCAGGAGAAACTCAGAGCACCTGTCTTAGATTTGCACCTTTAATTGTTCTTGGGGGAGTCTCCCTCCCCTTTTCTGTGAACTCAGGGGAAACAGAGCAAGTTGTCTCCTGTACATCATTGCGGCCAGAATTTGGGAGGTATGAGTCCCTTCTTGTGTGTCTGTGATGAACAGTTGTCCTTTGATCTGCAGCTTGTAAAGCAGTTAAGAGTGGAAGATTTATTATGCTGTGTTTGCACGGTTGGGTGATGTTACTTGAATATAGATCTTTCCCAGGACCAAGCATTTGCTACTTTACTTTCCTCCAGCTCTCATCACAAGTTGCTGATTATTCTTTTTGCCTTTATTATGATATGTAACTGTAGAATACAAATTGTCTCAAATTTTCCTTGAGAATTTCTTTTGTACTGTATGTTAACAATCTGTTTTAGATGAAAAAGGTTTGAAAGTGTAATTTTATTGAGTTTTGCTTTGTGTTAAATTCAAACACCTTACTTTATTCATTCTCTAGCTAACCTGAATAGTGAAAACTAAACTGACTTGCAGAATCACGCAAAATCTTTATCAGACTGTAAGCCACTCTTGAATGTTATCTCTCACAGTGAAAGGTGGAAAAGAAGGAAGGCATCTTTCTTAAGGCAGGGAGAACATTTCTATAATTGAGCAGTGCCCTTTATTGAGAGGTAAATATCTTTTCTGTAGGGTTATTTAAAGATCTTGAGAACATCAGAATTTTTATAATTGGATGATAACTGTGCACATTGTAGAGAACAAAGCTGTTTATATGCCTTTATTTTTTCTCTCTCATCCCACTGCTAGACGTAAATAGTAATTATATTTGTTTTAATACTGCCAAGCCATTTAAATTTTAACTTTCATCTCCATCATATGTGCTTCAGATCTACCTCAACTGCTAAATATGTTGTGCGGGAGGGATAGCATAATTTCCTGGTCACCTACTCAGCATTGTATTGTGGGTATATAAATGGTTCCTGAAAGCATTTCTGACAATGTACATATCCTTTCAGACCAGAAAACAATGAACATTTAAATAATTCATTAATAACTTCTATATTGTTCTGATGTTGGTTTGGTTTTAGTTGAGGATATGATGGGAGTTCTTTAGCTAGGTTCCCCTCAAAACAATGCCCAAAAAAATGCTTACTAAGGAAACAGGTTGCCCAGAGAGGTGGTAGATGCCCCATCCCTGGAAACATTCAAGGTCAGGTTGGACGGGGCTCTGAGCAACCTGATGTAGTTGAAGACGTCCCTGCAGGGGGGGTCGGACTAGATGACTTTAAAAGGTCCCTTCCAACGCAAACTATTCTATGATTGTAAACCTTTGTTTCCAGTAAACTTTCTATACTAATCTCAGTGCCTCTAGGATTGCAACATTCCACATGTGGTTGTATGGTGATAGGGAATGAGATCAACAGCATTAGTATTTTCAGGACAGAAAATACTTCTTGACAGAAGCAGTTGTACAGATACAAGCTGTATGTAGATGAGGCATGATCTTTTTTGAAGCAATTTGGCACATATTTTGCACGAGGATAGAGATGTACTCATGTAAGGGGGAAAAGGCATGCCAATTTAAGCTCCGCGTGAACTTCAAGGACCTGTTAACCACTGTCAAAACTTGAGTAAGATGGCAAGCCCACATGAGCTGAAAGGGAGAAAAAGGTGAGGATGAGAAGAAGGTTGATGTGGTATAGCCTGGTGGCAAAGCTTGGTGGGATGAGCATGGCTCAGACCTCAAGGGTGGTCCCGGGCGGAAGAAACTTCCCTACAGGAGGTAGGAGGCACAGGGAGGGTGGTGGTGCCAGGTCTCTGCTGCTTGCAAGGCATCTTTGAATTTGAAGGTCATGTCCAGCCTACAGTTTTGGTTGAGGGTACATTTTCCTTGCATTTTTGACCCACATAATTGTTCCATTACTGAAGTCCCTATAATAAATGTGTATCTGGGAAACTGCTGCTACTGCGCTGCACTTCCCCTCTATCCAGGGCATCCGGCACGTAATTCCTTGCGGGAGTCATCACCAGCCACATTGTAGGGTGAGAGACTGAAATTCTGCCCTGTGTGAATACGAGCACAGTGAGGCTTCTGCCGAGTTCTTTGTTGTTTTTTTTTATTCCCGGTTTATTAATGCTCAGATGAGGCTGTGCAACTCTTATGTAGCCCAACTCTTAACTAGTCAGCACAAATATTCATGTATTTTGTGATGATGGCCTTGAGGTGTAGAACAGAAAATAGATATGCATTTTTAGTCTGATTTATGTAAAATTCTATGTTGGTTTATAGCTTCTAAGATAAGGTTAAATCTCCTTGGTCATGCAGTTTCCTAGAAGGAAGGTTAATTGTGGTCAGCTGAGTTTAAAGCACTGAATTTTTAATTTTTCAAAGCTCAGTAGAGAACTAATATCTGGCATATCCATTCAGCTTTTGCTGGCTGGGCTCATTAGAAGAGATGTATGCAGAATTGGGTTATTGTTTTCAAGAATCACTATATCCAGATAGAAGATCACATTTATGTCAGATCTCTGATCTCTTTAAGGTTTACTAATACTGTTCTGAGCTACAAGTAACTGCAGAAAACATACATTCTAATAAGTTATTAAGCACTGACATATAAAAACGTTATTCATTTTAGAATTAGTGGTTTATTCTATTCCAGTTAAACTTATAATGTGGGAATGAAATATTTCAAATGGAATAAAATCAGGTTTGATTATTGCTTCTTAATAATATCTTTGGTGCATTATTCACAGGTTTAAATTTCTGACTACAGTATAGCTATTATATTTTATTTTTATAATTATATATGAATATAATCTCAGTAAACATGTGCACTCAGTAATTATTTCAAATCTGTCTTTGGATAAATAGTAAGGAATGTAATAACGATGGGAAGAACATCAGTGTAGCTTAAACTTCACAATTTGTTGCTATCTTGTTATTTTTACCTTTACAAGTAGCAATCTTGTAATGGTACAGGGTAATTTCTCTCTGGTTCTCTGCAATCACAGTAATTGGAAAGACCATACCATCATCTCAAAGGCAGGGTCTTGCTGCCACTTGAACGAGTAATTTTCTGCTTGAATTTCTGTGATATGGAGGAATAAGAGTTTGTTTGGTCTCTTCATACTCTTCCAGCCCGCTTTTGCCGCATCTCCATCTGAACAGAGATTTTTCTGGTCCTCTGCAGCTTTTGTGGGTCTACAGGAGCAAATCTGGTTTTGAAGCGTGCTGTGTTTCGGGTCGTCTTGATCAAAATTGTTGCCAAAATGCCAGTTGAGGCCAAACACAGTAATTCCATGTGTTTTTTGGTTGAGTTTTTTTTTAATAGAAATCAGCGTATTGGCATTAAATTTTTAATATGCTTCAAGGCTTCTGAATTGAAAGCAGAAAATGGAGGAAAGCAGCAAGGGGAAGAGAAAAGAACCAGAGATTTTATCAACTGGGTGAGGTGGCACGAAGATTAAAAAAGAATAATAATAATTATGCAAGCATTAAGCATTGCTAACAGTTCTAATCAGCATCTAAAAGAGGTCTCGACTAGAATCTATCGCCACTCAAGTTGAACCAGTGTGAGCTCAGAGGCTTTATCGCCTGGAGCTGGTCTGTGGTTCTCCACGGGCCGGTGCTGGGTCAGTGCTGCCGCGCACCAGCCGTGCCCTGCCTGCCTCCGACAAACAGAATCGCTCCTCCGCATCTTACACATCGCTGCGTACCTCTTACCTTATAGGTATGGAAGTGCCACCAGGGAATAAAGGGAGAAACTTGGGTCTAGTAGAAGCCTGTGCTTCTAAAGGTTTTAATTTCTTTTTCTCACTTCGTTTCTGGAGGGCTGTTTATTGCTTTGGGTAAGTGGTTGAATATTTTTCACATGCTGCTGTATTTTGGATATGTATTTTAGACATTACCTTAAAAATAAGTTTCCCTAAGGTAAGTCTATCCATTAAGATACAAATTTCAGGTATGTACTTCTACAATATTCCAAGTGAATACTCTAAGTGCAGTTGCTTCATTTCCTTTCTTTATTTTTTTTTCCCCCTCTCAGTTCCGGTTTGAGCCCAAAGCTCAAGTTTCACTCATTTATAGACTGGAGAGATGTGCTGAAAAAACCCACAAAATTAATATTTTGTTCCTGTTTCTAGAACATATTTTGCTTAATTTTTCATTGAAGAAAAAATTCTTGGTACTGGAAAGTTTTCTTTTAATGTTAATAATTTTTCCTTATTTATTTGATAAGGAAATGCACTGTAAGAGAGATTATTTTGCGGTATAATAGAGATGATGAAAATTAGTGTCACATAGAAAGCAACCTTCCTTTTATACAACTTCTCAGAATTTGTCTTCCAAATATTTTTGTAAGTTATAAGCACATCCTCAAACTGTCAGTTGTTCTTGTGGATGCATGTCATGGTAAGGCTTAAATCCAAAGGTCATTTTAAATACTGAGGGTATTTCCATTAACTTTAATGGGTTTAAAATGAGACACCCACTGGCAAATCTCATCTGTAGCCCACCTCTGGCTGTTGCTCCTTAAATACCAACGCTACTGTTGCCTGCCCTCTATCTAGAATTACAATTAGTGCTAGAAAACCCATGGAGTATTTTCACTCGCTGAGATAGCTTTGACTATGGAAGTCATCCTCGAATGGTATAGTCACATGTTATTGACGGTATACCTGAGAAAAACGTGCAAAATACAGGTCACTTCAAGTGTGCTGCAGTTCTCCAAACTCACTTTACCAGCTCATCATTTCTTTTGTTAGGTTTGTGGGGTTTTTTTTATCAGATTGAATTTCCAGTCAGCCCTCACACCTCGTGAATTATTTAGCTGCAGCCTATATTTGGCAGGGTGATTACTGTGTAAAGTTTAGCCAGCTGGTATAGCATTCACTGCGAGCTTTACCTACATTAATATACCTAAAGCAGGCCAGCGTCTCTTCAGAAAATGGATAGGATGCTTTTTTCATAAATTTTTCACAGTAACATTATCTCACTCTTCGTTAGCTTTCTCTCTCATGGTGTAACTCTTTATTGTGGTCAAAATTCTATGCTTGCTATTTTGGAAAGATTTGGCCAGCACTAGAGAGAGCAAAGCAGTACGATAACCAGAAAACAGATATTTTAAATCTTTCTTGCTTTTGCATTTAATACAGTGAATGCTTGGTTGAAGGGCAAGGATCAAGCTGAATTAAGCAGTAATCAGTGATAGTGCAGAAAAGGTATAACGTGTACCTGCAATTAACCTAAATAAACAGTCAGGATAATAAATGAGAGACCCTTTTGACGTGTTAACAGCTCTGCTTCATGTTTAAGGAAAAACAAACAAAAAGTCCAAAGAAGATCTGTAAAGTACTCTTCAACGTACAAATTGTTATCCAAATTCTACTTTTGCTGAGCAGGGATGAAAAGGGCTGTTCAAAGACTGACACAATTTTCATGCCTTTCACTCTAGGAAATACTGTTTATTATTAAAAGACCTTTTTTTTTTTTTTTGGTCAGCATTGCAGCAAAAAGAAAAAAAGCTTTTTTGGAAAGTAAGTATACACTGCGATAAAGATCATTACAAGTCTTTCATACATAGAAAGGTTAGTGACAAAGTGCAAGAGGTAATAAATGTTTGCTTATAAAGTTAAAAAAAAAGTCATTCAAGCATTTCCTTGTCATAAGGAAAGCATACCCCTTAAATTTATAAAAGCAATTCCTCTAGTAAAATGAGGTTTTAGACCTGCCATCAGTATTTGGTAGCAATTTTTCAAGCCTGTCACTTTGTGCTGACTCAGACGCGTGCAGTGTTGCCACTGCTGTTAAAAACTTCTTGGGCTGGGCGTGTGGGATGAGTCTCGTATCATCCTAGCGAGAAGGAACATTTGCAATGCATATTCCTCGGACTTGGGCAGGCAGAGACTGTCTGGGACTGGAAATGAATTGTTTTTCTGCTTTGCTTTGTTGTGAATTAGATGCCAGGCAAGCCCTGCAAATCCCGTGGAGCCTCCCATTAGTCCTGGGGGGTAGCAAATACTTTGGTACAGCTCTATAGTAAACCCTTTACTGGTGAGTAAAGGTGGAATAACATCTTTGGAGAGAAATCCTTTTTTTTTTTTTCTTTTTCTCCTGCACCTTTATTGCAGTATTGAAGTTTATATGGATTCAGAAAAACAGGGAAATTATCATTCATTTAAAAGTGGATTGAAATAAAATAAAGAATATGGTATACTTCAACTACTTTTTTTCCCCCCAGCAACTTCACTGGCAGCCTCTGTAGGATCTTCAGATGCATATATACTAATATTGCCATTAGAGCGATTTTAAAAAATGTGTGCTCTAGAAATAACTCGGATATGTGGGTGTATAACCAGAAAATGTCCATCCTACGGCGCTGCATTTGCAAATGTTATAGCATGGTGATCAATCAAATTAAATCATACAGTTAGATGACTGACTCATCCATAAAGAAACCTGGTAATTATAGTCTTGAAGTCAATGGTACCAAAATCAGTCGCATGCAGCAGCCATAATTATAGAATATGATGCTCACATGATGCTCCATCATCAGAAGAAAACGTCCCCTCCTCCAGCTCCCAGAAATAACAGGAAAGTTAAGAGAATAAAATGCAGGTAAATTAATGAGTCATTATCAACCACTTATGAATCATTTTATATCATGCTCACAAGGTCAGCATATCTCTCTCAAAACCAGAATATTTTGTAATGCCAACACAAATGGGCTGGAACTTCAGAAGGAAAAAAAAAACCCCCATTTCTGAAGCAGTGCAAGATATCTGAATTATTCATACCCCTAGACATGTGTTCTGTGAATTGTTTGTTTTTTAATGCAGTTCACAGATTCATAAACTGTCTTAAAATCCAGTGATTTCTTGGTATGTCAAAAGCAGTCTCAAACTTGGCCAAGAGCCTGCATGACTGGGCCTGATAAAAACCCTGGGTAAGATCATGGATGTTTTGCGTAGGAAACAACCCGCAGGAAGCAGAATAAAGGGAATAGAACAAGAAGAGCCTTCTTTTAAACATTTATGTGCCAGTATTATGCTTTTACAGCATAAAAGTGATAATTAATGCTTGTAATTTATCCTGATGGCATTACAATGTAGCTTTTGGGTCAATCCTACCACGTTTCAAAGACTCTGGACTGAAAGAGAGAAAGCTAGAACAGAGAAGGTGATAGATGTATCGGTATATTGTAGGGCAGAGCGTTTGAGCAAAATATAGGGCTAGAGTTGCGTCTGAATGAAAAAGTTTTGTGTTTTGTAGTGGCGTTTCCATTCTCTTGCTGTTGAAATAGGTTGGAACTGAAAAATGTCTTCAACCACTTTTGTCAGGCAAGGCTGTTGATGGAAAGCTTGCCAGGCAACAGCCATCCATCTGCTTGTCATCGGTCGCTGGTCTGCTGGGGCTGTGTGTGGACCTGGCAGGCTTTCCCATGGGAGAGCACTCGCCTCCTGGTAGCTCTTCCCTCCTATTATTTTCCTCTTTGCTTTTAACCTGACCATTCCTTAATAGGAAGAAACTAATGGCCAGAAAGGAGGAATCTCCTGATAGTACATGGACAGACCTGTTATACAGTCCTCTGAAACCTGTGCGACAGGCAGGACTATTCAACAGGAGTCTTCTGGTGGTTCCCTGTACGTCTCTGGAGCGTGCAGACCTGAGGACTAACCTTAACCTTGGTCCTCAGCCTTGACTCTAACTTAACTCAGGTTTTATCACAGCAGCGGGGCTCACTGATGCTGGAAGAGAAAGGGGGGGATAGCTGGGAATGTGCCTGTCCTGGTCCCAACTCAGCTCCTGGGAACGGCAAAATGCCAAGCGCCGTAATGTTCCTCTTCCAAATGCAGGGTAGTCTCTAACCTGACCCTCCCATCCTCCTTCTGGGAATGCATCTGTAACCAGAAAGACAGACCGATAACTCCAAAGCTACTAACTTCAGCCCCTCTGGCTCTTCCTTAGGACATGTAAAATGCTGATGTCATTCTGCATCTGCAGTCTCTGGCTTTCACAACCCCCCCCAACAAACCCAAATCCTGGCCTTACCCTGCAACCTGGGCAAGTATGAAAAGACACAGCTGCCAAAAAAACCCCCCAAATTTTGGCATATTCCTCAATATCAAGGAAAATTCCTTAACAGAGGAAAGCAGTGTTGTTAGGAAGAGAGAATAACTTGAAATACATGGATCAGCTGGAGGGGATGGGAGAGGGGGCGGCTGCAGCTGTCCATGGGACCTCACCGAAGGGTGAAGTTCATCCAGACCAGGAGTCCCCACTCCTGTACTGACATCTAGTACTTTGTTTCATAAAACATACTTATGTTTCAAGTCCTCATCCTATTTTGGGTATTTGTTTAATTTACCTGTTTTCCTGCTATTTTAAATCAACATACAGGAGTGTTGGAGGGGTGGTGTCTCTCTTTTTTTTTCTTTTTTTTTTAAAACTCTCTAGTGCAACGGGTCCTCCAGATGCTGCTGTGAGGTATGTAAAGAAAAAGAAATAGTAACAGGGAAGAGTTAATATCTGCTTGCCTAGCTCAGGAAGGACAGGATTGGTAAAACACTGTAGGATAAAGGTAAAATGTAATGTAATATATTTGATTTCCCAAGTCTAATAAAGATAGAGGAAAGATGTATCTTCCTCTTGCTTTGTGCCGCTGGAGCAGCTCTGCTGAGTTTGTTCTAAATGCTATAATTGAGATTCTCGGTAAATACAGGAGTGAAATGCACACAGAAGATAAGATCTATGAAAAAACGGGGGTCTTTTCATCAAAAGCGTGTGATTATCAGTCCTTCGGTACCCCCCCAAGGCAGGCAGACGGAGCTATTCTCTCCTGGCATCACTAGAGGGCACTCAGCAATTGCATTTTCCTATTTTGCCACCTATTTCAGAGCCGTTAGCTGTTCCTCTTCTTTAAGATAAAAGACAACACACGTGTTAAATACAAAGGTTTCTCAGGCATCACAACAGGATTTATTGCTGATAAATAATTCTCAATAGAAATGTAAAATAAATGTTGTGTATAAATAGTGCTGTAATACAGCACTTTGGGGAGTGAAGGAAGTTTTAATTCCGAATAACAGGTATTCATTTATGTCTGACGAGAGACAGGATGCTTTTGAGTCATCATTGCACAATGACTCCTTCCAAACACGCTTGCAGCTGAGCAGGGCAGGAAGCAACTCTGAGCGGAATATTTTCTGAGCAGAAAAGTGCCGGTAGAGAAGAGGTTTGCCTTTCGGCACCGGGGAGGTGTGCAGGGACGATAAGGTGAGAGCAGCGGCAGGCGGGAGGGCGGCATGGCCGCAGCGCAGTGCTGCCTGCCCAGGAGGACTGCTCCCAAACAGCCGCTCATCAACCAGCCCTTTGCCTTCAAACACAAACCAGTGAAATAGAAATCGCTCTGGCTAACGAGTGCAAAGCTAACCTGCAATGGCTGTGCTCGTTTTCCCCTGAGCCCAAGGTAGACGGAACCAAAGTTGTCTGGACAAAGGCTTGATTTTCATTGTATGGCTGACGCTGTGTGTAACTTGCAGGAAAGTTTTCTGAGGAGTGGGGAGTTCTGCTGCTGGACAACTCGAGCTCTGGCAGCCCCTCTTGGGAAATACAGGACAGATTAGTAAGAGACAGTGCAGGGGCACCTGCAGGGAAGCGTAGCATCGTGCTGCTGAAGCAGTTGCCAAAGCAGAAATACTGTGGCAGTACTTTGCCTAAACTAATCGATAAATTGTTTGGATGAATAAATTAATCTTGTTGAGGTTGCCTTTTTTCAGGTATTTTTTTGTTGCCTCACACATAAATTACTTGCTGCAAATGCAGGTGGAGCTGCAGCCTTGTCCTGAGCCCAGCTGTCTCACAGCACTCGACACTAAGCAGGACTCCAGAGCAAGTCCACTTGTAGGTTTTTCATAAGTCCACATTTATTTTCTGGCTAAGAAATTGAGACTCAACTGTTTGGAGCTTCTCTTATCTCTGTTTTCCATGTGCCATAAGCCTAGCAGTGATCTCTGTTGTTTGAATTAGCCCCCTCTGTTTTCACCAGAGGCTTTCCTGGTGCGAGACAACGGTCCTGGCATCCTCTGCCATCCTCCTTGGAAGGGACATCCTGAGCAATTAGGTGTGATCTGCGTGGTCCTTCCCTCTCTGCTATCACATGAAATGGTCTCAGCTGTTCAAGCCTGCGGCAGACACCAAAAGCCAGATACAGCAAATCCCTGTGTCTGCCTCTGAACTTGGCTTAGGATGCTTATGGTGGTGGCTGGCTGAGCCACAGTGCTTTAAAGCAAAGTTGAAGGCATGAACCCAACATTTTCCATACTTATGGGGACATTTGCTTCTTTTCTGAAAAGCCCATCATTTGGCCACCACCAAAGTGGATTCTGAACGTTTTTCATAGGAAACCTATTTTAGGAGAACTACATTCTTCAGATGAGTGTGTTATAAAAAGACAGATATTCTGTGTAATCTTCAGAAAGTACTAAAAAAATGTGCCCTGACCCCAGAAATGAGCATTATTGTTTTCCTTGCTATGCTGTTCCTTTTGCTTTTGAATCAACTGCAGTGAAGGAAAAAAAAAAAAAGGTTTCTCTTTTCAGGAAAGAAAGGGGAGCTAGAAGCTCATTTATTGTGTGTCATTAACACAGCTCAATATATTTTACATCCTTAAATGCTGTAAAGTATTCTAAATCTGTGTTAGTAGTACTGTTTGAGGTCAAAACTTCTATTAAAATGCTGCTGCTTCATCTTGTACCATCCTAAACCCCACAAAACTTCAACTTTGATGTTCTGTACAGCTTTGCAACATCATAGATGGATGAACATACAAAAGATGTTGGGAGTTCATGAACCAAAAAAATTGCTCAACGAGAGTGCATATACTGATGGCTTCCCTTAAGATCAAAAATCACTGTGGCTGCAGGTAGGGATTGCCAGTGCTGTGATAACTTTATTCAAATGAAGTGGCTTTTACTAATGGAGGATGTGTCGTGGTGTTCTGGAAGAGAGCAAAAAGGTTAGGGAAATGTTTAGAAAGAAAAAAAATTCAAAGCGCTTAGTCATTTGGTATTCTTTCTGACAACAAAGGCATTATTTCTGAGAGCAAAGGCATTCTTTCCTGGTTTTGTAGGTATTGTATAGCAGAACATCAAACACATCCACCAAAGGACAGAACTGATGAAAACACAAAGGTAAAGAAATCAGGTGGTGAGCTGCCAAGGAAAATCTCATCCTTTTAAACCCACGTTTCTATGGCTGAGTTTTGCTATGATTTTTAACTGAACATAATGAGAAATAAAAGCCAAACATTTGAATTGGCGAGTGGAGCCTAGGGCTTGAATGAGGGCCTGCTGTAATTTATTTTAAAAGAGATTTCTTTTTGTAACTGTGAGAAGCACTGAGAACCCTAAATTGATGGGTGGAGGAGATTAATTCAGACAACTGTGGCTTTCCTGAGAAAAGGTTCAATAAGAGGTTGAAGGTGGGGAAGTAAGGAGAAAGGAAAAAAAAAATTAATTTGAAGATTTGTCCCCAAACTTCCATCCCTTGGCGTCTCTCAATATCAGAGAGATCGTATGTGTTTGGCATGCAAAGTCCTTAAAATTTGCATTGTTGCCTCTCACCCAGGCTCTGTAAATCTCAAGAAGATTTCCCTCTTCTGTGGCATGCAGCAATACATCAGGCCCTCGACTCTCTCCAGTTAAACCTTGTCAAAAGCTGGTTTTCCAGCCTGCTACACCTAATAATCAATGAAGGAAGACAAATAATTTGATTTGGGAAAATGCCTTATGGAAAAAATCTTATGTGTCTGTCTCTTCCATGTGGGCTGTAGCTGCTAGAAATATCAAGATAGAAAACTAATGCCGTGATACACTAATGAAGTTTTATTTAGCTTTCCTAGGTACCTCGCCCAGGGAGCAATATATTTTTCACATTTGACTTTCATTGACATAATTATAGGTTGGGGTCTCTCAACAGCTTTGATCACAACACTTGCTGCATTAGGCATCATCTGGGTGCCTGATGATGCAATTTGACAACTTGGGACACCACGGTGGGAGCTCATGGAGACGGTCCCTGCCAGGCTGTCTCTGCCTGTCCAGGGTAGGTACCCAAAAGGCAGACTGTCCTACCCCGAATGTTGACAGATAAACAAAGTGTTAGATTGATTTAATAACTGCTGCTGAAAACCCAGCCATCCTGCTGCTTTAAACACAACCTGTCTTTTGTGCCTTCAGCAGAGAGTTTTGGCTTTGGTACCTGTGTGTAGATTTTTAGGAACCTGGCTTTAGGTATGCAAGCTTCAAGACTGGCAGTTTCAGATGAGTACTGGTGGATAATTTAAAGGAATGTTTGCAATTAAGATTATCCTTTCATTATATTGTGTCTTGCATTGCCACAGCAACAAATTCCACTGTGACTGCTGTGATAACAGCAATGAACTAGCTCAGAACAACATCTCCTAATAGAGATCAGAGAAACGAAGACAATTTCTTCTCATTTTTTTTTTCTTCATCCTGGCATGATGTGAGAATTCAGAGTAATTTCCCTGCATAGAAATCAAATCTAATCAATACATTTGAATTATAGTCCCAGCATCTACAGAAGCAGGTTTCAGGATTAATTTTTTCAGCTTTGAGATTCAAACATCCTTCCTCTTTAATTGTGTTACGTATTTCAGTACGCAAAATGCTGTATTTAAATAGGAACCGGATTATTTCATTATTCAAGTTAATTAAGATGGGTAATTAAATGCTACAACTAATGTATTATGTATTTTACATTTTATTTCCATTAAAAGTGATTTTTAAGTACAGCACAAATGAATTATTTGAGACTCCAAATCAGCTTTTCTAACTCCTTTTCTGTCTTGCCCTACTCCCCACCACCCCAATAATCCAACTTTGAAACAAGAATCAGAATAAGCATTTGTGGAAACCAATGTCAGTTCACAAATTTCTAGGTCTGTATTTCAGTAACGATGTTTTAATCCAGTATTTTAGCTTTATCTTTTCCGGTTGCCTAATATACTGTGACTTACCTATATTTTCTAATTCCTCCCATAATAATCTTTTTATATGCTAATGTTTTCTCTTTTGGGCTTTTTTTGGTGGTCGTTGTTGGTTGGTTGGGGTTTTTTTTGGTTGGTTGGTTTTTTTGTTATTTGTTTTTAACTTCAATCTCTACTTTCCGAACAGAGCAATTACCTGATTTTCTTGAAGATAAACTGGTAAGAGCGTTACAACTGCCTTCTCTGAGAAAGGAGAATTCCATGTCTAGCCCAAGTCTAAAGCCACTCTTTACTCAAAACATAAAGCAGTTGTCTCTGTACAAATACTATGTTGTTTACTCAGTATTCGTTAACATGGAGAAGTCAGGGAAAAAAAGGTTGCAGTGTTGCAAGTTTTCTGGGGCTTTTGTCTGCCTTACGGTGTCATGGTGTCATCGTTGAGGCTAGGCAAGTAAACAAATTGGAAGGTATAAGATGTGATTTCAAAGTGGCACTTTTTTTTTTTTTGGCCACACCATTAACACACATAGGCCTTGGAATGCTATGATGTCATGGTGAGTTATTTGTCAATAATGAGCTGGAGAAGTTGTCTTTCAGAGCGTGAGCCCGTGGTTAGCACGGTGACGGTGACCATGTGTTTCTGTGCGTGTATCGTGACGTGTTGTTGCTTCAAAACAGCGCTGGAGGGAGTTAGGGTGAAATCCCAATGGCAATGTGGTGGGTAAGTTCCCTTGGGATCAGTGGGTAGCTTGGCGTTCATCTGTTTCTTAATCTCTTTTCTCTTCCTCAGCTGTTGGAGGCAGGAGACGGGCCCGAAGAGCGAGGTTTCAGGCAGGCTCCCGCATCTGGCTTCCTTACGGCACTTGCCAAGAGCTAGCTAAAGTGTAGTGGGTTCTGGCCAGACCCAAGGTCTCTGTGGCCACCAGAGGCTCAAGTTGTTTTCTAGAAACAATACAAAATTTGAACTATAAAGTATTACAAAGACTCCTTCTGTTTTGTCTTTTATGTAGGACAGTCGAAAACCCTTCACTAAACGGATTAGCAATCCTTAAATTTATTAAAAAACCCTCTAAGATCAAAGTTAGGTTGGGATGGGGGAGAGCGTTACGCTGAATGAGGAACAGGCCCTGCATCTGGTGGGACAGCACAAGTAGCTCCTGAAGTTTTCTCTTAGGATTTTCCCGCTCTATCACAAAATGTTCCATTTCCATACGGGCCATTGTACAGCTGCCAGGAAACTGGTCTTTGGCGCATGGCATTTATAACGTATTTCAGGAAGAACATAGGAAGCCGGGTGCTTTAATAAAAGAAATCTTTGTAGATGTTGTAAGACAGGTTTCGAGGTACTTCACCGCACAGTGTATCACGACACTGCCGACAAGGATGTTTGCTTTCCATTGTGCAGCTATCACCCCCTTGGCTGACAGAGGCCGTTGTGACAGTACGGTGCCTATCCAAGTTTTAAGGCTGGAAAGGAAGGCCGATCTCTTTTGCATGAATTGAGTTTCTGTTTGAATTTTGGCCCACTGCAAAGTTGGCTGCTCATTTTACTAAAGCAAACCCAGAATACTAAACAGGTAATTAATTTAGGTTCTTTGCCAAGAGTCAAAAGGCAGCGCTCACTAGGCGTTGAAGACCAGTGACAATTTTCATGAAACTGAGCATTTAAAAAATATATAACTAAAAAATTATTAGAATTTGTATGCAAACAACATAGGCAAATATTACTATGATATTCCCATTTTATTTTATTGGTGTCTATATTTTTCTATTTGCTTACTTAAAATGTTCTTTGTGGATGCAGTTGCATTTATTAACGGGCTACAAAGCCCTCAAATGAGGTTGGGATGTCTGGTTTACTCGTACTAGAGCAGCTTCTTTCTCACAAGTGGAAGAGAGTGAGGCAAGCAGCATCAGGAGAAGACACTGCCTTCAGAGACGTAACAAACGACCCGCGTGTTTTCTTACTAGCAATAACGGGAAGATGAACAAAGTCATTCCAGATAGAGAAGTTTTTTGTTGGGCCATCTGATCTTGACTATTTGGTCTTGGCTCTGTTTTTCTGTTACAAATCTGTTGAAGGGGAACAGGAGAGGAAAGGCGGTCTGGCCAGGCAGCTGTTTGGAGAACTGTGCCCGTTTCCTGTGAGGCTGCTCAGAAAGTCATGAGAAAAGGTGAAGCGTTGTCAGTCAAAAAGAGGGACATCTTAAAGAGGTGCAGGCATGCTGGCCAGTACTTGAAGCCCTCAGGAGAAGATCAGGCATGCTTGATCTACGTGGTGAGGGGAAATCTCAGGCTGACTCAGGCCAATGCATTGAGCTGAAGAATTTATTTGCTATTCCAAGCAAAAGAGTGAACTGGATACTTGAAGAGGTGCTAATAAAGATAAATGGCCTTGTTACATGGCCAGTGTGTAAATTAAGGACTCCAGTCCTCTGAAATGGTAAATTAAAGACCCCAGGCTGAAGGAGGACTTCTTGTCCAAGGCACAACATTGAAAAGATAATTAAGTGCTTTAATGGAAAGAAACTCAGCCACTTGGTTTGATTTCTCTCTGAACTGTTTTTTCTAATAAAGGACCCCAAACATCTGCTGGCTTCTCACTATCCGAGTTGTTATACAGCCACCAGGCATACGGGATTTAAAAGGATAAAAGAGGACTGGAAGTCCTAGATCTGTGATGTGCCCAACTTCCTGCAACTTTTGCCTTAGCTGAGAGAGAGGAGCGGACCAGACAAAGCTTCTTGGAAACACGAATGATCCAAGAGAGTCTGTACGAGAAGGCAGTTTTTACAGAAAAAGTCAAAACTAAGAGAACTCATACTTATTTTGTTTCTGAATTTAGATTACAGGCTGCTGTTTCTTGAGGATGTGTTTCCTTGTGCTTAACACTCAGGATTATTTTGACATTTTCCAAAGTGTATGTGAATATTTTTAGTACCGTGTCTTTATCAAAAATACTTTGGCTGTAGCAGGCATGTGAAGGCACCCTGCCACAAACTCCAGTCAAAAAGAAAGGCAAAGGAGATGCTACAAAGCAGCAAGGAAGAAGCAATCCAGCCCAATGTGTTCAGAAAGCACCATCATTATAGCACCGAAAAAATGAAGAGACAAGCTAGGTTTGTCTTAGCATTTTAAAGTATTAAATGTTGAGAGAACTTGGCAGCTGTCAATATAAAGTGTTTTCTATTTCACATTGGTCATCCTCTGAACTGTATGTGCACTAAAGTATTTAGTAATTTGCCTTAATGAAAAGAAGATTGTTGTCTTAAAACCTCACTAAATATCTGATGGAATATATAAACTGAATTATGCCCAGTATTGATCTAATCTTGTGAATATATACTGATGTCCAGTCACTTAAAATGCATATAATTGACTATATGAGTGCCAAGCACATTTCTGGAAGACAGATTAATGATCTGATGAAGTGATCAAGCACTTAGTGCCTTTTGGCTGATAAATCATTTCAGCTCCTTCGTACGTATGGCATTTAATTACGGTCCTTTAAACCACTGTTTATTGTTGTGCCGTTCTATAAACTAAAGCAATCAAAACATTAACTCAAATGCATAACGGAAAGTTATTGTGTCCACAGCCTTATAGTTCCTGTATGAGCGACGTCGCCAGTTAAATCAGGGTAGATTTGGCTTTGGGAGGAACGGCTTCCCTATGGGGCTGCAGCCCCTGCGGCCGCACTGCTGTCCCACAGCAGGTCTTCTGCACTTGGATACGAATTTTGAAATATTCCTCTAATATTCTTCTTCTGTAGACTGAAAAACCTTGCACTGGAACTGGTAGACTAACCAGTTTTAGCCCAGAAATACTAATTCGTACTCAAGCCCCCAAACAAATAGGTTTTTTTCTTCCCGCTGGAAATCACTTCGAGCAGCGCGGAGCTGGGAGAACCTGCCTGTTGCTGGAGATGGAAAATCCTCCGTCCCTCCCGATTTCTGCACTCCTGCCTGGGCAAATTGCCTGCCTGTTTAATTTCACTACTTAATTTCTGTTAATCGCCACCTTGTACGAACTTGTAAAGAAGTTCAGAGCGACCACAGACGGTGACCAACAGTGTGAACCAAACCGCTGCTTTTTTGTTTTTTGTTTGGTTGGTTTTTTGTTTGGTTGGTTTTTTGTTTGGTTGGTTTTTTGTTTGGTTGGTTTTTTGTTTTTATTGTCTAAATAGTAAATGAGATTAAAGATGGCTGGTGGCTGCTTTAGCAGCTCGGTGGTGAGAAGCCAGAGGCAGCTTGGGATGCTCCGCTTGTTGCAGAACGCTGCCTCTTTATAACACCACCTACTCAGCCTTTCGGTGTTTTGCTAACCTTGCTTGACCAACCTTCACCCCACCGCTCAGTGAATCGGGCATGCAATTATTCTGGTCCCCCTTTTGTTTTTTAGATGGAAAAATCAGAGTAAGCTTGCTAAAGCGAAGCAAGACTCTTCCACCCAAAAACTGCACCGGCGCTGCCGAAATCCACTCTGAGATGAGCAAACGTTACGTAATTCCCCTGGCATTTATGGGGAGGTTTTGTTTGGTTTTATGGGGCTAGCCCAGATGCCAGTACGGCCAGTGGGAGGTTTTCCACTGACTTAATTCCCTGTTGGAGCAGGCCTAGGAGACTCTCGCCCGTTAGTCAAGGACTTCCTGATGGCTCCTGATATCTCTATACAGCCGGTGCCAGTCGCCTTCAGCGGCCCGAGCTCCCTTTTGTTCTTGTGCGGTGGACTCGGGTGAACCGCAGCGGTGCTGCTGTGCTGTCCCTCGCCTTGACGCGCAGGCGGGAGATGGGCTCTTCCTCCACCTTCCCTGCGGGTCTTTGTCCGTTGGCAGGGCATCTGCTTGTTGAACTTGTCTCCGCAGGCAGCCGAGGGAAAGCAAACGCTGAACTTCTGCAGTGAGTCTTCAAAGTGTCCGCTAATTATATAACGGTTAATTTCCTATTTGCATATTCTTTTCTCAGTGGATGAATAGATACACAAATAAGCAAAACAGGCAACGCCACCAAGAACTCTTTAGACTTACTGAGTCTCCTTCCAGCTGCGCCCAGGAGCTGGCCGTGAGGGTTGGAGGGCACCTCGAGACCAGGCTGGGAGGGCAGGAAGGGTCGGGCGATGGGACCTCGAGCTGAGGTTAGCTGGTGATGACTTACGCATTAAATCCTGGGCTGCTTTGCATAACCTTTTGCTGAATGTGGTCTTATGCCACTCACGCTAGAAAGGTGCAGTTAGCACTTTGGTCCTGGTAATGTACACGTTATCTCTGGTCCTTCTTAGGTCCAGACAGAGATATCTTCCAGTGCATGCTGAACCCTGCTGGAGGATTAAAAATTACATTTCAATATTTGAAGAGGGGAAAAAAAAATTCTCAAATATTGGGATGGACTAAAATAAAGAAGGCCAGATAGGAATGAGGGGCTGTCTATCTCCTTTTCCCTTGCTTAGGGCTAGTTTTTCATGGCTTCTCTTAAATGGACTCTTACAATTAATTTCTGCTGTAAGCAGGGGGAGGAGCTGTACAGACCGCAGCTTTTGCTAAAATGTCATTGCAAGCTGTTACTATTAAGCGAGCCTGGGGGAGGAATGAGGGGAAACAACGCAGTGGTGTGCAAGGCACTGCAACGCTTTTGTTCTGTGCCAGTGCAGCATTCAGAGCCGAAGCAGAATTTTAGCCATGCTGCAGTGACATTTGTAAATGAGAATATGGCAAGCCCCTCAGTTTGGTCAGAATAAAATGCCCTTTTTAAGGGTGGGGGGAAAAAAAAAAAGAAAAAGAAAGAGTCTGGCTTAATGAAAAAGGGGAATTGGTCCAGGGGGAAAAAAATAAAAAGGCTTAAGAAGCAAAACAGAATTTAGAAAGAGCACACATGCCAAAAAGAGAGTAATCAACACAGGAGAAAGGGTCCTGCAGAGGCAGAGTGCATAGGGCTGGGAGGGAAGGGACAGCGGAGAGCGGGGGAGGCTTCTGGAATGGCACAGAGGCTTAGAAAGCTAAAACGAAAACAAAAGGCCAAGGGGGGAACATTCAAATGGATATAAGGAAGAATGAATGGCTTTAAGGCATCTCAAGAATGCGTGTTACAATCTCCAAACTGAGGATCTTTTTTTAATTTGTTTGTTATGAATTTTATCCTGTGTTCTATTTTGCCATTTGATACGAGATTCTTATGTGGAAAATACAAGCCCCATTTCAGGGAGCTGACATTTTTGTCTTGAATTTCATGGCTCTGTAACATTGCTTAATGTTTCCTTTCATTTCACTGAGAAGGTGACAGATTGATTGTGGGCATCTTTGACCCCCAGTTTGTGTACGAGGTCTCTCTGGGCTATAACAAGTGCAAATTGTAAAACATATCAGCAAATTTTTAAAAATTCAGGCTCCAAGAGAAGCAGCTACCCTGTCCCAGCACAAACCCAGCACAGCAGCCGGTCCCATCTCTCTGGAGACAGGACTGCGAGCAGAGGTGGGCTATTGCCTTTTTTTCCCCCCTCTCCAACTCTTGCTGCCTTTTGCCTAATGAGGCACCAGCTATTTGTGAGCGCTGAAATGCTCAGGCAGAGCTTGAAGCCTGCTGCAGAACTGACTCCTGTACACAGCAATTGCCGGTAAGGCGTGGAAAAGGCTATAGAGGAATGCCAGCACATCCATCCTGGAGGCCAGAGTAAAACTAACCCATTAGAAATAACCCCTAAGCTTTACTAGATTCCACATCAAGGGGGGAAACACCTGAGGCTTCATTTATCTTTGCTCTCAGAGGGGATTTGCAGCCTCCGTTCCCGTCAGAGGAGCTCTGCCAGATGAGGCTCTCGCCCCGCGGGCACGGCAGAGAGGAACCGTTTAACCGTCCATGAAATGACAAAGCGAGTCTCGGCGAGACTTACTGCTCCAGCCATTCGCAGGTAGCCCCGACTCCTTGGTCCTGCCGTGCCGGTGGGACGCGGCTTTAGGGCACCCTGGGCAACCTGCATCGCTTCTCCATCCTCCCGGGCAGGTCATCCTGCGGTGGAGGCTGGAAATCTGGGTAGAAATGGAGTCCCTGGAATGTTTTCCTGCGTTAATGAGGCTTGGAAAGCATGTCTTCCAGTACTAAACCTTAAAAGCAAAGGCTTTCACTGTCAATGTAATTATAGCCTGAATTGATTATTAAGTTATTGCATTTTTATTGGGTTGTTCTTTGATGTTTACTTACGAGAGCTGAACATGCCACTGGTCTGCGATGGCGGGGGGTTTTGTAACCGCTTCTTGCAGTTTCACTTCAGAGATTTACACATTCACCCAACGATACAGTGATTTCATTAAATATAGGGTTTAAGTAAACTCCAAACTGAAATTCATCTGCTCTGACATCAGATCCATGCAAAAATGGGACACAAGGAAAACTATACATGAGATTGGGTTATTAAGAATAATTAATACTAAATTTAATTGACAATTACTTAGCGAGAGTGATATTTGGCTTTAAAGGGCCATCTATATTTATGGTGCTACATAGTACAATAAAAAAGAACAATCTGTTTTACTGAGATGATCATAAAGCGGTAACAAATGCAAGTGCTGGGCTCCTTTTGTCCGCAGGCAGTGCTTTCTCACCGAGCGGCGCAGGTAGACGACGGCCGGTACACACGCGTTAATCACAACTTCAGAAAGCATCTTCTAATTGTTTCTGCATCGGTACAGACTGGATTTTAATCCGTCTGGGAAAGGAGGCAATAGCTTCTAGACATGGTGGTATTTACATATAAAAGATTCATCTGTTTGTGGTAACGGGCCGTGCAGTGTAATCACCCATGGGCAGGTGACTCGTATAGGCTGGGTTTGCGCATACAGGGATATTCTTTCCCCGTTACTCTGTGATGACTTTAAGTATTTTCTATGTTGTTTCCTGCATATAGTATAAACGCTGATCCCTTACAATCTCCTTTGTTCCCATGTCCACAGCATTACTCCTGATACACTACACCCTCCAGCACATCGCTTTCTTACCCATTGGCTATTTTCCCCACTCTGCGACGCCTTTAGATATGTGCATAAAGGAAAGGAGATAGAGATGAACAAAATAACTAAAGAATATGTAATGGAATGAATTTAGAAAAAACCCCCAGCAACATAAGGAATCAGTAACTAATGAGTAGGAAGTACCATACAGTATGTCATTCATTTAGCCCTCTCTGTACAGGGTAGTACCAGATGGTGCCCTGAGGGACTTGGATGTTCCCATCTATGCTCTAACGCTACTAAAGAGGTGAGATGAGAAAAGGAGATGAGATGGATAACACCAATCTGCCCAGCAGAAAAATGATTATGATTACATAACTAATGACCCAGGGAATTAGACAATATCAAAAATAGGAAGCATGCCAATTTGCACTGTGACATGTCTGAGCTGCAAGAGCAATATAATAATGGTGTAAGAAGAGTTTATTTGAATGTGTAGTGGTTAAGAAAAAAAGGAGGTTCCTTATAACGCATTCAAAAATGTTCTGTTCGTTTGACAGCTATTTCTCTAGATGTTAGTTGATAAAACTCTACTATTGTGTATTATCACAATAATACTAACTGGGATGTGCACTTGCATGTTCTCTTTTTGCAGTATTTAGCTCCACTGGGAACTTGTTAGAATCTGATTTTCCTCCAGTTACATTACGGAGTTTTCTTGTTGAACGCAGTAGTAACAGGATCGAGACCTTCTCACCGCTACTGAGAAAAAGCAGCTTGTGCCTTGCCTGCACGAGAACTGCCACACTGGTTCTTAGGCTGCTTTATGGCGCGCGGTTTAACGCAGAGGCTCCTGTTGCTGCAGGCTTTACGGCATCAGGGAATAGCTGGGGGACGGCGTGTCATGGAAGTGTGTCTGGTGTAGGACCAGGCACGGGTCTCGGCCATAGATCTTAGGAAAGAATGGGGTCATGGCATCAATGGCAACTGAAACATTCCACGTTGGAGTATTTTCTGTGGGGGGATATTGGATAAAATTTTAAATTATTCAGAAAAGGGTTTTGTTTAAGCAACTCTACTCCTGCTGTTGTTCTAATTTATTTTTTTTTAATTATTTGATTTTGATGTCTGGGAAGGGATTGGAAGCTCTTTCTATTTCTACTGTAACATCCTGCTGCTAGTGTTTAAATACACGTCTGCCAGATATTTTGATTTCTAAGATGAACTTTGGTGTGCTACAGCACAGGTAGCTTAGAGGTCTGGCTATAAAATGTGGAGCAGTCCAAAAGGATATAAAATGCAGCTTTTTACCATCTGTTGGAAAATGTTAATGAGCTGGTGATCTCATTCTGTATTTTAGACAGGTGTCCACATCCCCAAAAATGTGACTAGAAATGACATCTTTGTTGACAGTCTCATCAGATTAATTGGACTTCAGGACTGGGCTAATTCTCACATCAAGAGGCTTGAGAACATACTGTCAGGGCTGTGTGAAGAACCTTGAACTCCTGTTTCTCGTGCTGTTGCCAGATCATAACAGCTTTGATGGACTGGATTAGGAAATCAATATACACACATTGACATGCTAATCCCTTCAGGGACACTCATTAAATAGCATTCAGATAAAGGGGCCATAACGGTACGCGTAGAATCAATGGCTGCAGCAGAGTGTTAGATTTTGTTTGGTTTGGTTCCTTCAAACAATTTAACATAAAAAGCATATAAAACAATATATAACAATATATAAAAATCTTCTGAAAGCACGAAATTTGGCATTATAATGGACCTAAAGCACTAAAAGCATGAAAAAGGGTCAGGTTTTGATTGTACATACACATTAATGTGAAGAAACTCCTAGGAGTGAAAGGGATCTGCTGGGTCACGAGTTCAGTTCTCTGCTGTAGGAGATATCCATGCCGTGTAATACCTTCCATAAAGTGATCAAGCACCGTTTTAAAACTAATTAGAATCTTTCTCCTCCTGGGACTCTGCTCTGTAACCTTTCTCCAATAATGGGTAGAGACCTTCATCTAATTTCAGACTAAATTTATTCCTGGCTAATTTATATTAATTTTTTTCCCCCCTCTTCCTTTACCTTACAAATGCTTTTCCTCCTCCTCGTTGTTCACACGGTGTATTTACAGACAGGGGCATCTAGGCTCAGTTTTTGCTCTGTGAGGCTGAACTGGCAAAACTTGGTGAATATTGTCTCATTCAAGCGTTCCCATCCTCTGTTCATCACAGTAGTCCTTTTTTTTGCACCCGTTCCTGTAGGAGTTCGGTCTTTCTGAACATCAATGACACCGGGGGTTTTTTGTGCTCCACATGACATGTCATCATCGTACTCCACCATCTTCAGTTCCTTACCTTGCACAAAGCATACTCATTTTTCAAGGTCTGCTACAAAACAAGAGCTGAAAGATCAGACCGTTCCAGTAGAAAGCAAAATCTAAACCCAGGGTTTTAGGCTAAATGCACTGATGTCTGTTGAGTCAGGGAGCCCAGGATCCTCAGCTCCTGCCGCGTCCTGCAGGTCAAACCCTCCAGTCTTGCTGCAGGACAGCAGATGTTTCTCCAAGGAACCTGCTAGGGAGGTGGCTGAAATCCTGCCAGCTCGAGCGTTTTGGTGGTGCTACATTTGCCGGCGGTGTTCTGACTGCAATGACCCAATGGGTGCCGTTGGGGGGGTGGGGAATAAATCGCTGAGATACTCTGGGTAAACTCTGATTTATATTTCACTCTTTGGACTTGATTTTCAGTCTGTTATAAGTTGCTGGCCCTGTATTTAAATAAATAGAACTACCTTAGTTTTATTCCAGTCTAGAATTTGCAGCAGAGATTCAAATTGTTGTTAGTATTTAAGTACTTTGTAAAGAAGAAATATGCAGCATCATATTTTCAGATGGGATATTTTAAGCCCTCAAAACATACTTTTTTTCCCCCCAGCCCATTTATATGTAAATGATAGTGTGTATGGTACTGAGTGTGTCGCTTTTACTCTGTAAGTTACACATAATTGATTTTTTTTTTTTTTTTAAAGTATGTCTGTGAGGAAAGATAGTTCTCATACTGCTCATCTGAAATACCTGAGGTGTCACTGAATGCGATGTTTTGGAATTTTTATAGGCTGTTGACCAAAAAGCCCCAGTGCACTGCTGTTACGTAGGTGTGTTTATTGTTCACTTTGCCTGTTCCTTCCACGGTTCGTATTCTGTTCATTCCCAGAGTTGCTCCAAGTGTTTCATATTTCTTAATTCCAATAGCGTTCACTGAGAGTATGATTTGATGGAAAAGGGCTTTTTGACTCTGAGAAATGCCCCCAAATGAGTGAAACTTTGCTTTTCTGAAAGGATGTGAACTGAGGAAGGAGAGATGTACGGAAGGTAGGCAGCAGGGCCGCGTAGTCGTTGTGTTGCGCTGTATGGGATAGGATGTGGATTCTGCTCCTGCCTTTAATAGTCCTCACATAATCAGGCAAATTTTTTTCTTTCTCTTTAATCCCATTTAAACTTCCGTCAGAGCAACTCAACCATGCTGTGGATGATGGAATATCTTTGGATCATGTCTACCAAATAGGACCCGGTGTCAGACAAGGTCTGATGACAGTAATGTGTATGGTGGGGGGAAGAGGAAAGAGAGAAAAATAGTGTCAGGAGTCTGAGAAGAATTAAAAAGAGCTAATCAGGACATCGCAGCAGTCAGTTCTGGACCCCAGCTGTTCACGTAGGTGTTGGACAGTAAGTTTCTGCTCTTACAGAAATCACTGTGCCTGAGGGTTGCATCCAGTCCCGCACCTTGAGCAAGGCACTGGAAGGCTTTTCTCGAGAAGGAGAGGATCGTTCTCATCCCTCCAGGATGCTGATTGTTCCTGTTTCATGGGATTACATTATCAGTTTTGACTTCAAACAAACATCCTACAGAGTTTTCCTAACTGTAAATTATATTTTTTTTTCTCATTTGATCTCTCCGCTCTTTCTTGATCCTCAAAGTAGGCATCACATGACTCCATTTAATTGATTATTTTGCTGTTATCTGTTTCATCTAACATTATTAGCAAGTGCCATCTTATCTCATTTTGGAAGGTTTGCTAACAGAGAGATCAGCTGGATCAATATCCACATAATAGAGATGCTAATTGCTTTGTCTACAGCTATGTTAACTTTTAGTCCTCCTTGCCAATCTTGCACGCTGCTGTAGCGTGAACTCTTGATAGACTCACAAAATACGCTGCATATTTTAACTCACTGTGTTGCTGTACATTGTACATGCAACATATAGCCTCAACTGAGACGATCCCCAGAATTTTGGAGAAAATCTGCAGTTTTGGGGGGTTTTTTCTGATACGGGTAATAGACTTGATCTGCTGCTGTCTTGCATCCTGTGGTACTGAAGCGTTGGCAGAATGTTGTATAGAAAAATAGGTGATCCCTCTCGTACTCTGTAGTTTTGCCCACTCTGTTTCTACAGGTTTCACAAAATTGGTTTTGTATGGGCAGCATAGTTAAATCATTCTTGATGGCTATGTAAATCGTCTTACTCTGGGTTTAAGAGTGGCTTATTTTAATAAACAGGGAGAAACTTACATTTGTTTTCAACCTGATTTAAACTAAAATATTAGAACCTTCCTGCATGAGTTATGTTTGAATCAAGTAATTTTTAAAAGTCTATCTTAAATATGGTTCAGGTAAGGTGGGAGAGGAAAATTGTACATAAAGTTCCTAGCAAGCTGCAATGTTAATAGAAGTTCACTGTTATCACTGGTGAGGAGCAATAATTTATGAAAGAGATAGATTATTTTATTTATTATTTATTTTATAAGGAGACACTTGTATGGGGCGAGATAGAATATTTGGTAGAGAAAACCAGAAGATTATTTTAGGTACAGGTAACAGGCTGACAGATGGTATAGAGACAGCTGTGTAAATATTAATGCAGATGCAGGGAAAGGAATAGGAGAAGTTGAATGGAGGGTCTGGAGGAAGAAGAATGGATTCGTAGGCCAGGTCAAGAGCGTGGCAGTTTTTACGTGTAGCGACAGAAATTTTTTTTAATGTGTTGAATAGTAAGTCACTGGTGAAACCAAAGAAGGGGTGATAGAACCAGAGGAAGAATGTGACTAGTTTGTCAGCTCTTGGTTTTTGATTAATTTTCTTCTTTTTATCTAAATCTCTCCCCTTTCACACTAGTTGCAAACTCATCAGTAAGGAATTAAATTCGGAAGAGAAGTATTTTCTTGTATTAAAAAGGATGTCTCAACTGATTATACTATAAATCTCATTGAAAACAACAGAAATCTCTATTTTAACTTGAAATATTGCAATTTTGGATGGTACCTTTAATTGTGAAATGTCTATACTTTGATCTTGCCTTCTCATAACACACCTAGGATCACCGAGTAAATGTGAATGACGGGAACTCTGTCTTTTTTTAGTTTATGTTTAAACAGCTTATCTTTGTCTTGATACAGAACAGCAGCTAGCTTTTAAAGAGGGCAGAGAAAGCTGCAGCATTAGCTTTCCTCCCTTTCCCCAGTTTCTCAAGCCTTAGGTTTGAACAGGAATGTGTAAATAATTGGTCAGTGAAAGGGAGGAGGCGCTTGCTGACAATCACGCATAAGCAGTCTTTCAAGGTCAGATCTGGAGAACCACCAGAGATCTCCCGTGAAGTTTGTTATCTGTCTGTTCCACCATTGTTCTCTCTACTCATTTTTTAGTGCTGTAGGAAAATGGCAGACCTAACTTTATGTATTTTTTATATATATGTGTACATGCGTGGGTATTCGTGCAGCACAGAGCTTGTGTACACGTACACTGGAAACAGCATTGAAGGCGATGATCAATTTGGTAGACTGTACTTCAAAACCCATATAAAACACTCCTTGTTCTTCTAAATTATAATTGTTCTTTTTTTTTTTTTTTTCTATACTGAATAAATTGCACAGGCACAAAGTGTCATTAAATGCCCCTCTTTTACAACTTACCATTTTACCATGTCCAAATTTCAATATTAACATTGTATTCCTTTGTGAATTGAGCTTTTATTCATTACATTCCTTTTTAGTCTAATAGTTATTATTATGCTGCTCATACTTTAGCTTCAGAGCTAATTATAGTCTTTGGCTATCTCCTTCTGGAATAGAGATACTGATATATATTAATGACACGTACCTTGCTCTCCAGCCAGCACTTATTTCAGAAGGATGCTGTGATTTTGTCCTCTTACACTGACTAAAATGTCCCAATTCTTTTTGCATTATCATTTTGCCATACTGAAAATCATTATCTACTAGAAAGCTCTGCAAAGAGAGATCGCAGCCCCTCCCTCCCCCCATAGTTGGAAATCCCTTAATATAGCCATGTACTGTCAACTCGCACATAATGAAAACGTCAATAGTCCTCAGATTGGAACATTTAAGGTACTGAAACAGATGTAGCCCAATACAAAATAAATCTACTGAGCAGATGAAGAGGGAGATGGCTTGGTCACACATTCATTAAGAGAAAAAACAACAAAAAATGAAAAAACCCACAACCAAAACCCAACCAAAAACCAAACTACCCTCAAAACTAAATTAAACATGAAAATCCTGCTAGCAAGATCACATTGCTAACAACGCAAAGCGATAGACTCTGTCCCAGAAGAGTCGCGTTCAGTGCGATACCGCAGCTTGGATACCAAAGGATCAAAGGGAATGACATCTTAGTACCTGCTCCCTGCTGACGGGATGGCAAACCTTGTAATTTCATTTCATTTCTCAGCTCTCCTGACCAGAACACAGGAAATAATTATAATTTTGTTCAACCTTCACCTTTCTAAAGCTTTTGAAGGCAGGATAGAAGTTAGAGAGAGAAGTTCAGATACACGTGCTAATTACAGACACAACTCTAGTAGAACAGCTATGAAATTTTAGATACAATACTTATGGAAACTCTGGGTACCATTTTCTCAGTGTGTATTCCTGAACCGTGAGCAGGAAAACTTCAGCTTGTCCTTTCATATGGCATTCATGCTTTTGGATTGGCTTCTTCACATTAAGATGGTTCTGTGTCAAGAGGACAAGGTCAACATCTGCTCAGGAAATTTAATATCCTTTTAACAATGTTTTGAATTTTCTTTTTTTTTTTTTTCCTATCAGGTCTTTGTAGATCAATGTTGGTAATACACAATTGGTTAATACCTGCAAAACAGTGACAAAATTACCTGAAAATTACTGTTTGATAATCATTGAAAAAATTTCTCCCATTAAAGTGAGTGATCAAAAGGTCACACACATGCCATGATCTATGAACAGGGTAGTATTCACAAAATTTATGCAATTTTGGGGAGTACAGAGAAGACTCAGAGAATTGTAAAGTGGTTAGAAAATTTGTCTGTCAGAGGGAGACTGCGAGTGTAAAGTGAATATTAACAGTTCACCAAATCAGTCTCTGCTTTTCCCTATGAGAACCTCAATCCAGATAATCAGCTGCTTTCAAAAGTTACTGTAAAATGCTTGTCAGGAAAGAAAAAAGAAAAAAGGAAAAAGTAGTCTTAACAGACATGGCAAATAACCATTTCAACAACTGAATATTTTTTGTGGATTTTTTTCTCAACAGCAGTTTTTTAAAAGAAAATTACTCCACCTCCCGAAAGGCCTGCTTTAGCTCAAGCAAGGGTTAATTCAAAAGTTTTCCAGGCTGAGTATTAGCCCGTGAGGTAAAATTAATGACCAGTGTAGATATCTTCAAGGTTCCTAAACTACTCGTAGTCCCATAGAATTGAGCAGTACTCATGAATATAGTTCAAGTCCTTCTGGAAATACATCCTTAAAATTCAACAGTATCTAAATGAAACTGTGGTATGAGGCATTGCTTGTGCATGTGTTCACAGCACACGAATCAGTAAGGATCGTCTAAAACAAATGTCTCTGTCTCACGTCTTTGCACGTAGTTAAAATGAAAAAGGAACGCTAATCCCATTTTTCCATACGTTCACCATTTCCTAGCTTGCCTTGCCTGCACATGTACACCAAGATTATAATTTTCCTCAACATTTCCTCTCTGAAATCACTGAAATCTATAGTCTGCTTTTATTTACCTTCCCAATGGCTGTTTTAGTCCACGTTTTATACTACATTTATCTTTGAAATTGCTTTTCATTCAAAACCCTAATAATTCTATTTATGTGGTGACCACTTTGGTTTCCCTGCGAGCTGTATGGAGTTGGTTTCCTGCAAGGGCGTCTAGGAAAGACACAGGCCATATCTCTATTAACATGAGATAATCTTATTAATGAGTGCAAAAGGAATAAGTATGTCGTTCAAAAGGTAACAATTGAAGGCAAGTAATGCCATAAAGGAGTGTAACAGCACTGGGAAGGTTTTCTTGTTTTTCTAGAAATTCTCATCTTTTTGAAGAGTATTTACAGGACTTCTGGATAGCAGTAAGATTAAGTGGCTATACCATCAAATATTTCAGTTTTGTGGATGGTATATGTTACTCATGAGTGACATTCTTGTAAATTAGTCTTTGCCAGATGCTTTGTCTTGTGGCCTAAATTGCTGTAAAACCCATTAAGATATATTACGGACATAAAAGGGACGGAGTAGTTGCAGAATCATTGCTATAAGGGATTATGTGTTACTTGATTGTTATCCATTAAACAGAAAGAATTTCATCATCCCACTTGAATCTTACTTTAGATGCTTGTGCTTGAATCCGTAATGAAGATTAAAGGCTATAGTCGCAATCTGCCAATGTAATTTCTCCCGTCTTATATTATTGTTCATTAAATACTGGTTATTCCTTTGTGTTTGTGTTTCTGTAAAAAGGTACTACGGAAGCCCTGAAGTAGCTGCACTGATATTGAAATCACACGCATCTGGGCGAAGGGGCAGCTGTTATGGAAGGGGGTCCTTGACCGTGACCCTGACCCTCAGGTGCTGTCCTTGCCCGGCCTTCACCCGTGTGGCTGCGTGGGCTGGTTTTAGCTGGGGTAGAGTTGATTTTCTTCACAGTAGCTAGTATGGGGCTGTGGTTTGGATTTGTGCTGGAAGCTGTGTTGATAACACAGGGATGGTTTCGTTACTGCTGAGCAGTGCTTACCCAAAGCCAAGGGCTGTTCTGCTCCTCACACCTCCCCACCAGCGAGTGCGCTGGGGGTGCACGAGGAGTTGGAGGGGACACAGCCGGGACAGCTGACCCCAATGACCAAAGGGATATTCCAGACCATATGATGTCATGCTCAGCATATAAAGCTGGGGGAAGAAGGAGGGGGGGACGGACACGTTCAAAGTGATGGCATTTGCCTTCCCAAGTAACCGTTACATGTGATGGAGCCCTGCTTTCCTGGCGATGGCTGAACACCTACCTGCCATGGGAAGTGGGGAAGGAATTCCTTGGTTTGCTTTGCTTGTGCTTTTGCTTTACCTATTAAACTGTCTTCATCTCAACCCACGAGTTCTCTCAGTTTCACTCTTCTGATTCTCTCCCCCGTCCCGCCATGGGGGAGTGAGCAAGCGGCTGTGTGAGGCTTGCCTGCCGGCTGGGGTTGAACCACAACACTGTTCCATCATCTCCCCAGTGAAATACACTCCAGGCTAAGCAGGATGGAGCTTATTTATTAACAAATCAAAATGATGTTGTATTTATTTCAAGATTCAAGGCTGCAGCTCGGCATACGTTATATGTCTCTTACTGCGTGGCAAGCACTTGGTTGCAGGCTGGTGTAGGCTGGCATTTATTTAGAAATTACTGGCACTTAGATACTCTCCTAAGAGCTGAGTCAGTCAATAACACCGTAACGCTGCTAACCCTGGGCTTGTGTAGCAGAAAAGTGTAACCCAGTAACAATATGACCTTAGCACATGCATCTAGTCTTTTTTTTTTTTTTAAGTTACATTATTTAGAGTCCTTTTCAAAAAATATTTCCCAGCATAATTTTTGTGACTATCAGCTTTCTTTCCTGGAAATCCACACTAATTACTTCCTGTTACGTTACGAGTCCTTGGTTCAGAGTTAAGAAATCCAGTATGTCTAGAAGAGTGACTTTAACCTATCTGCGATCCTTTTGCCTCAGTTTTTCTTCAATTGGTTTGTTTTCACTTGAAGATCTGCAGTTTCCTTCCTTTAAATCTTGGCACTGTGATTGTTTAGCTCTGAGGAATGTCTCTGGGAACTGACAGCATTTGCTTTTGCAGGTATTTCAATTTTTTTTTTTTTTTTCAGGGAAGTGATTGCTGAACATTTCACCAAATGTTTCCGAGTTGCCACCAACCTGACTGAGCTCCTGCAGCAGGTGATGTGGCCGAGGAGATGAAGGACTGGACCCTCTCAGGCCATTGCTGCTATGGGGCAGGTCACTTCTTTCAATAAAAAAGAGCTTGTGAAAACTGACAGGCTCAGGTTTAACGTGTTCCCCAGACTCCCTGTTTCTCACCTATTTCTGTGACGGTGGAGAGCCGTATTTCCCTGTCTCTGAAGGATGGTTGACCTCTCCTAAAATCAGTGGGGGGGGTCTCTGTCTGGCTGCTGTTGTTGGGATGGGGGTGCCTGTGTTCCCAGGTAATTCAAGTGAGAAGGATTCAGCTTGACAAAAAGCCTCACGGTCAGATATCTGATCACGTCACCCTGGCACAAGTGGTCGCTTTTTAGTCCATTTTTTCCCCTGAAACTACTGCTCTGGTTGGTCTGAAATGCAGATACTGTGTGCAGCATCTTGGCTCTGTGTATCACCGTGCGGTGTGTTGAGGGAGGATGGCATCTTCCGTTGCCTTTCTCTGTGATTCACTTTTCCATGACTAAATTTTCCTTCTCTCTGCAGTTTTAATAGAAAAATGGTACCTCACTGGGGTACCCGTAGAGCCGGGGCCGTAGATCAGCGCCAGTGTCACACGTGAGTCCTTGGTAATGCAGCCTCAGCAGCGTGTGAGCACTAGATGTGATGGTCCTGTGTCACTGCACGTGCTAAGAAGCCGCTATGAAGAGAATGCAGATTGAATCACTTTCCTGTCCTTTCAGGCAGAAAGCCGATAATACCTCAGGGCTTTATTGTTATTCCGTTTTTTCTAAAAACAATATACTAGGGAGTGTGGTCTGCATCTGCTGTAACCCACCTCCTTTCCAGTTCAGTCTCAGATCTCTGTTTCTTTGGGGAGACAATGAGAGGGTGGGGATTGGTTTTAATATTAATTTATAGTCCCAACGTGGTTTCTTTTCAAACAGAAGATTGCTCTTTACGCTGAATGATGCATTTCAGCACGCAGGGCTCAGAAAACAGGCTTGTACCTGGTTTAAGCTTGGAAACTGGAAAAAAAAATGAGAAATGATGACTGCGTAGATTTCTTCATTCTTTTTGTCATGTAAGTCCCTTAGAAGATTAGATGTCGGAGTGATTTCATGCTGTGTAATATCATGTCATTGGCAGGGTTTCTTTGGTAATAGAATTCAGATTTTACAAAGTAGAGTGGCTGCTAAATCAGACTGCATGAAAAGCCAGGGTTTAGGTCTTGTAATTGCACCACTTCAATGAGAAGCTTAAAACCTCGTGTTAAAGGTAGCGCTGCTGCCTGGAAGTGTCTCTCGAGCAAAAGAGGTGTAGGCCAGAACTGCTGGGGAGGAAAAATACCTTGGAAATAAAATCTGGTTACTTAGTTTTTAAACCAACTACAGCTATAAGCAGCAGGATACGATCTTTCACTCACCTGTGAATAATCAAGAGGAAAAACTGGTGACCGCTCTTTCTTTAATTTCATTTACCTATTAAACATCAGCACTACGGATGGAAATGTAACCTTCTTTGACTAATCTTTTGCGGGCTTTTTACAAAAGTAAATTCTCAGTCAGTGTTGGTACTTTATGATATGTTCCATTTTGGGGCAAAATATATTTCACTTCAATTGAATTTTCAAAAAGCTTGGGAAGTCTACTGCACGTGGAGACAGATTGCTTTTTTCTAGGATTTTTTTCCCCAGCAGAGCTAACAGCACTTTTGCTGAAACAGTAGTGAGATCATTAAAATTTTTCACTATTCTTGCTTACACGTTGATTAAAAGCAAAAAAATCTCAAGTCTTAGGGTTTTCCCATTAAAAAGTATTTCACAATGCTCGCAAATGAGCAGCCGAGGGTATTTGTGCATGCGCTGAGGATGGAGGGATCAGACAGAGGTCCTGAGTGTGGCTCCAGTTAGAAAATGTGACCAAGAAGATGGTGGGGTTTTTTTCATCTTCAGGGAGATGGAGTTTAGTCACCTTCTCTTATGAAAAAAAACCCAAACCACAAAACCACGAGCTGAACGCAACAGGGTTTGAAACGTTACAGAGGTGAAATCGCTGTGGGACGTTCCCGTACAGGACAAGTGGGTTCATGGTGGTGTTGAGCCACTCTGTGTGTCTGATCAGGCAGTCTGGCAGAAATGGTACTTGAGGTACTTGCTGTTTACGTTCCTGAAGCTCCCAGACTGTGCACGTTTAGATTTTATAAATTTGGGTTTAGGTTTGGGTGTCTGTTCTTGGGATAAATATCTGTTACGGATCCCCATAGCCTCAGCCTCCTATTTAATGCATACAAAACCTCACTCATTAACTAATGATGTGGGCTTAATTAGCACTGTTATGCTGATGCTGTTCAGCACCACATCACCTGTATTCTTGTTGCTTCCTCGCTCAGCCCAGGCTGTTCGGCGCTCCCGGTCCTGCGTGGGGCTCTGAGCTCAGCAGCATCGCTCGCGGCCAGGGCCCTGCAAAGGGCATTTGTGCTGGCGGTGGTGCCTGTTTCCATCCTCCCGCTTGGAATGCCAAGCAGGAAGCCTTGTGGACGAGAGGTGTAGAAGATTGCCGTATCTAGGAACACCAACGCCGTTTTATTTTCATGTGATGTCGCCCGGGTTAAAGGAAGCGGTTCTGTGATTTTTTCTAGTGCCGAATGACTCTTCCCTGAAGGTAGTTTTCTTTTTAATTTTTTATCGTATCCTGCAGATGGTCATATGGGCTTTCAGGAGCGTGGTACAGGTGTTTTCTTACATTCACGCAGAGAATATGCACTGAGCCAGTTATTGCCCTACACAGCAAATATATGTGTGTGTACTTATGTATGACTGTACTTATTTTTACACTCTGTAAATAAAAAAAACCCATTGAAATTATTGGGACTGGTTGTTTAAGCTGAAATCACTCACAAAATCTTGCAAGACTGGCACTTAAATATTTATGTAGTGGGCTGAAACAGAGGTTTTCTAGCATATAAAATCACACTTATGGAATGATGGCACGCAACCTCTGCCCCTGCTGGAGCAGACAAGTTGGAAAGGTAGGCAAAAGTCTCAGAAACAGAATAATTCTTCAGAGTTTGTAAAAATTACGTTGACCATGGCTATAACAGCGTAGTCCCACCTTCTCACACAGGACCTTTCTTCACCGGCTTGGACAGGGGACGCGTGGAAACGGGACGGAGCCTGGGCAGTTTTCTCTTCAGGAGGTCTGATTGCCCTTGGGATTCGAGAACAAGTAAGTGCAGGGTTACGGCAGGTTTGGGTGATCAATATCAAGTCACCAAAATACTCGTGTTTCCTCTTTCCCCCACGACTGCCCTTGCCTTTCAATAATAATTTGTGAAGGGCTCTGTTGGCTTAGCAGATGAACTTCTTGTACTCTCTTAAAGCCTTTCCAGCCATTTGCTGGGAAGGGGGGATGAGAACTGAGGGAGACTGTGGTTCATTTGAGGTGCCCTCAATGGGCACTTACAATTAACAACTGAATGCATCAGTTGCTTTAAATAGCCTGACTACAGTCATTCATAAGAATAACAAAAGGCGGCGGACTGATTAACATTTGGTGGGGTTTGAATGTTGAACTTTGTTTCAGATTTATGGGGGGGAGTTAGGAAGTCTTTCTCTCTCCCACACACACATCTGTTTACAAGTTGGGGATGGCTATTTAGGAAGAGTGACACGAGATTTGGCCCGGACTGCTCAGTCCAGTAAGCTTTTGACTGTTTTAACTGCTTTTATTTGTAACTGAATTATCAAAGCGAAACGAGCAGAAAGCAGCAGCACTCTGGATTTGGGCACTTGCTGGTATCCCTTTCTGGGGTAAAATTGGTTCGAAGGAACTGGCCCATATTTACAGCTGTGGAGCGTGGTGTTGGATAGAGTACAGTGAACGGAAATCTCAATTTTAAATGAGTTCATACGAGACAGAAAGCTTTAATTTAGTGGGAGAGTGAGGATAACAAACTTGCTCTATTCACTTACATTGCAGGCTGTGGATTAGATGGACTTCATGTGTGACTAAATACTCACATATGAATGGCGACGGTCTGAGATCGGAACCCTGCCCAAAATGTCACTGCATCTGAGCACTCCCTGCAAACTTGAATTCAGTAGGGAATGCAGCTGTGCGCTTGTTTACAAATCAAACTAAACGTGAATAAATAAATAAATGTTAAAAATTAGGTTTTGATGAGAGAGCTCCTTTTAACAAAGTCTGTGAACAATTTGGGGGATTGTGCTGCTACGTTTCCTGCAATGAAAATGTTCATGAACTGAGGCAATTTTTGAGCGTGACCGTTTATTTTAAATGAATGGATTAAAAAAGCTTTAGGAAAGCAGAAGGTGTGGATTTAAATGCAGACTGTAGGAATTGCTGCTGCGAAATCTATAATTCAATCTTGGTTTATCATCCTAAGCAAAAGATGAATTTCTAGTAATGGACTGTCAGTTTTAAACTACACTGTATTTTTTGTAATAGGCACAAGTAGATTCTTGTCAACTCGGCATGCAATATTTTTCTACATAAATGTTTTTCCTTATAATATTCTGTACTGGTACCTGTAAATTTTAACAAGAGACCACGTTCTGTGAGGATATTTGCTCACATCATCCATCATGAGTGGAGAAGCACTGGAAGTAAAATGCTTTTGCAATTAAAATTATCCAGTTTCAGTTGAAATCTTCCTTATTTATGCAGGGCAGACGCTTATGATAATTTATTCAGTGATTTCTTTTTTTGTACCTGAGGACAGGCCTTGCAAGTCAGAGGTTATAACCCTGGGAAAAAGAAGCCAGTAATTACACCTGCCAGCATTTCCCTCTGGCCACCGGTACAATTACCCATCAAGGATAATTGACAACTAGCTAATAGGATAAGCTTTTGTTTGTTTGGGTTGTTTTTGTGTGTTTTCCCCCTACTTAGCAAGGGGAAGTCTATTAACTGGTGAGGCTCCATCAGCAACCTGCTCCTGGGCACATAAGGACAGCGCTTCAAGCAACCTGAAAGGGACAGGAATTTTTAAGGAGCCAGGACAGAGGAAGAAATAAATTTCCTTCATCTTATTTTTGGCATTAAAATTCCCAAAGCGCTTGCTTCTACAGTGCTGCACGTGCCTGGAGCTGCCCCCAAAGGAGCAGGCAGCCATATGTCCTCCACCTGAGCCGGGTGGGCTGAGATGGGCAACAGGTCTTCTCAGGGGCCAGCTCAGCAAGCCGCAGCTACGGTGTTTTCTTTCAAGGGGGCAACAGCAGCAGCTGTATTTGGTACAGTGACGCCACGGTGAGACAAGATGAGACCCCCCTAACAGCTGCCTTGCTCTGAGAAGTGTGGACTCCGTATCCCAAGAGCTCATGGATGAAGAGGAGCATCCATCATCTTTGTTTCCTGCAGCAGTTGTCTGTTCTCAGCTAGTTCGGAGCAAGCAGCGCTCGCTGCTCACAGTTGTCACGGCGAAGGCTGCAGGTCCTGAGGCCAGAAAAAGGGAGAAAGTTGGAGAGAGAGAATAATTCACTCCTCCCAGGACACTCACTGGGATGCGGGAAATCCAGAGAGCCAGCTCCAGCATCGCCGACTGGGGTTACAGTTTACATCCCACTGCTGACTGGTAATAAGCTCTCCTCCGATGTGTGCTGGAGTCTTGTCAGATGGGGAAAGGGAACATGGACCTTTCACTTCTGTAAGATAGATCAGATCCATACCAATTTATCTGCATTTCAGTCAGCCTCTGAGGATGAAGATGAACCCAAAATTGCAAACGAAAGGGACATCTTTCTAAGTCGGGCAGCAGCATGAGTTTGGTCTGTGTTCAGTGTTTGTTGATGGCTGACTCTAAAACCACACCTTGATCAGATTGTTTTTTATGTTTTTTTTGCCAAATGCCTGATTACCTTTATGCACTTTCACTGCTAGAGTCTACCTGTGGGGGCTGGCACTGCGGTGAAAGTGTCTACATCCTTCATCTACCCCCAGCTGCATTTATTCGAGAGTGGCAGCGCTCTCCAGATGTACTTCAGGACTCTCCTAAGTGGCACATTTCTCCTGTGCCTGTTCCCTAGAGATTACAGTTTTGTTCCACTGTAATCTTTCCTACACAGCTAGGTGTCTGCATCTCAAGGTACGTTCAAATATCCGAAGGGATATTATTAACTCATATTATTTGTATTAAAAATATGCAAACCCATTAATCCAAATTACCTGCTGGTTTCCTGCTGAATTTAGTTTTCAGAACAAATCCTGTTACCTTTCAAAGAGCACAAAAATTGGGTTCTAAATAGCTTCTGTTATAAAAAAATTAAAACTATGAATAAGGATGCTTTAAACTCTTTAAACCATCTGCGCACTGCCAGCTTACCTATTGTGCCTTTAATTTAAAAGGAATGCTAAAATGAGTGCAAACACTGAAAATTATGGCTCTGTCTGGAATACTAATCCAAAATATTTGAATGTTTCTCACATTTTAAAATTCTCGAGACTCTCATTTCTCCAAGTTCCCATTACAGTGCTTGTGAGGATGTTCTGCAGTTACAAGTAAGAAATGAAAGCTAGGAGGATCTCACCAGGGCTGCTCGGTGTAACTTTGAGAACCTCATGTAATTTCAGGATTCATCAGATTAAAATCAATATTTCTTTTCTTAATATTAAGGGAGGCTATATGAACGTCAGGAATGCAATAGCATTTTCTGTAATAGTTCTCTTTGCATGTTCTGATTCACATCACCAGTGAAAAGGACATTTCTTCTATAGCCAAGTCCTAAAACCAGAAAGACAAACGTGGTTCTTTCAGATTTGGATATCATCGCCCGTTGACAGTATTTTACCATTGGAATTTAATTGCCAGTCCTACCAATGACGCACAAACTAGAAAGAAGTGCATCCCTCTCTTCTGGAGAGGGCACTGGGGAGCTGAGGGGTCAAAGTGGGCACACCTTCATGCCTTTCACTAGGTGACAGATGAGGTCTGGAGGTCTGAAGATGAAAACAAGTCAGGATGAGACTGTAGTTATGCTCAAAACACCTGGATAGCGTTGTCTAGAGGCCAGAGGGTGAGAGTTTTGAGAAGAGCTTGGGCTTGTATTTGAGGCCAGATTTTTCCATGGTTTCCTCTGCCTTAGGTGACTGATGGTTACTGTGCTCTTCCCTACATATCACAGAAAGCATGGATTTTGTAAGAGTTTGATGTGGATAGAGACTTTCTAAGAGTTGATGCCTCCAAAATTACCTCCTGAAATATCTTTTGTCACATGCGAAAAATAATCCTTTTGGATTGCTAATATCAACTTCCCATATCCCACATCTGGTGTGTAGGTAGGCAATGACCTCGGCCAGATGTTCCTTGGCCTCACTTTAAGGTAGAGCTCATAAACTTGCATAGCTGGTTTTCTGGGGAATCCTGGGTGTACCGTGAAAGGCAGCATATGAGAAAAGGGATTCCGCTATCATTCTGCTGTTCACCTGTGAATGTGTTTCGAGGTGTATACTCTAGTATACAACTAACAGTGGTCCTGAGACAGCTAGAGGCTGTGTCATATACGGAAACCAGTTATGAGAACAATAAAGTGGTATCAAGCTGTCTTTGGCAGTTACGTTGGCCCTGCTTGGCTGAACTGAAGTATCTTGCCTAAAGAACAGCGTCCAAGATGGAATAGAAATGTTTATATCTGCTCTGCCCTCACTTTGCATACATGAAAATCATGATAAAAATTGAAGGCAAACCAGACTTATTATTTTGGAACCCATTCTAAACACTCGGTCCATGCAGTTGCAAATATTCCTCATTTTACCCATTTATTTACAGTGCAGAATAACCAAGGACTAGAACTTCTGCTTTCTGAAAAGACATTTTATTAGACCTTATCTTCATCATCCTCTCCACTAGCTCAGAAGGATGCGACTACAAGCAATTAGCATTTTGATGCACTCCACCACACAATTGCTAGCCTTTATTTTCTTCCCATTAAAATCATTGGCTCCGTTTGCAGATGGCTTGGTTTTTTAATCTGGTCCTTCCCATTCATATCACAACGGAATCCATGCCATAAACATTGTGCTGCGTGGAGGGGAATATCAATTATTAAGTAGTGCCTATTTGCCCTGGCCAAGTGCAGAGGGGGAGTTGCTTTTTGCTCTGCCAGAGACAAAAATTTTGGAACTTGATGTTGTTAGGACTTAATTTTGTGAGCAATCCAGGTAATGAATGAACTTCACTTAGCTGTTGGTGTGGGTAGTATCTGCGTTAGGATACTTGAATCCAAAAGAGAGAGTGTGGCTTTGGGTTTTTTGGAGGGATGTTTTGGGTTTTGGTTTCGGTGGCTTTTTTCTTTTTGTTTGGTTGGTTTGATTTTGTGTTGGTTTTTTTTCTTTTCCTTTTTTCATTGAATCAACCTTGTTTTGTATAGAGAAAGCAACATAGAGAAAATGTGTTTGAATTCTGCAGTACTTCATTGTGAGTAAATGAATAGCATGAAAGAATAGCACAGAAACCAGTGAACCTGAGGTAGACTTGAACTTTCTGGACTTCTTTTGTTGTGGATTTCTTTTCATTACCATGGAAGGCATCTTACTGTTGGCGCACGCTCCTGCAGTCATAATAACCACCCTGAATAGGCTCCGTCACAGCACTTGAGTGGAATCAGACCTTTGTTAACACTGGAAGCAAAACATTCATAGAATTTGATGAGGGTAAGGAATCTTCCTTCCCAAGAGCGAAGAAAACGCAGGAGGGGAGCGCCAGCCCTGGGAGATGCCTAGCGTTGGGGCACAATTATTTAGGGAGTTAGCAAGCCTCCCACATCACTGCCACCTGACAGGTCTTCTCCGTCTGTCTCCCTGTCCTGTTCTTTCCAATCAGTTTGAAAAGGGTGAGGACCACGTAAATGTCCGCTTTTCATCTTCTCATAGTTCTCCTTTGCAGAACAATCAGATCTGCGGGCTCAGATATTCTGGGGCTTCGGAAAACAGTAATGCAATAGATGGGAATAAATTTGCCCTGTCCGAAATCTGATTTCAAAACATGGTATGGCCTACTATTTTAGCAATTACATGGAAATTATGATATTTTTCCTGGGGGAAAAGAAAACAACAGACAAACCAATGAAGAAAACTGATAGAAAAATACATAATGCAAAATATTTGATTTTTTTTTCAAAAGTCCTGTTCAAGAAAATCTTGATACATAATTCAGAACAATGTCACATTCAGACCAATTACACAACTGGTGTGCATTTCAAGAGGAAAACACACTTATTTGTAAATCTTAGTAAAACCTGGGGTGTACATGAGCTGATTTTCATTTTTTTCCATAAAACAAGAGACCTACGGTCACATGGTCTTGAATTTTTTGGTTGGAATGTTTCGTTGCCTGAGGGGGGGCAAAAAAAAGCTAAACAGCCTGTTCAATTAAAATCAATGGAAATTTTCCCAGTGACTTCAATGAAACCTAGCATGGGCACAAGATCTGTGGAGATCACTAGAAATGGTCCGTGGAGAATTTTAAGGCAGGCAGCTTTGAACTGGGTATAAAATAAACGGGAAACCAGTCTAAGTGTCTGCCAGTGGGGCTGCGATAAGCAAATGTGCAAACGCTTCCTCTGACAGCACTGGAATTAGCTGTGATTAAGTATGATTTTGGTGAGGAACACGTTACATTTCCAGTTCATCACCGAGAGAAACATTTGTGTAAAATGACAGCTGCAGCTAACTGTTTATGAGTCTCTGCAGGCGCTTCCTGAAGTTGGTGAGCTAGTTCATTTGTGTGTACAGAGCCGGTGGAAAATTCAAGCTTCCAACAATGGGAAGGAATTGGGACACGCTAGAGCAAAGCCCAGTAGACTACAGTCTTTAAGTTCTGAGCGTGCTTTTCTGCCCTAGTGCACACAAGGTAGCCCTGAGGTTATGCAGATGTCTCCACCCCACCAGCCCTGTCACCTACCCGTGACCCGTCTCTAACACTTGTTTTACTAAAACTTGGTGAAGGCTTTAGAAAACTAGAACACCACCTCTAATGGAGGCATTTGATTTTGTCAGTCCTGTTTTTGCAGGTACCCTCCCCGCCCCTATTATTATGGAATTAGAAAATGGCAGGTCAGGGGAGCAATTCCTTAGCTACGGACTTGGACTGCAAGCTTTGCCAAAAATGAGTTTGATAAGAGCAATGAGAAACTGAAAACTAAGGACACGCCAAAACATCTGTGAGAAACGGAAAGAAGGGAGAAATGTGGAGGGCTGCAGACTGGAACGTGGCAGTGTCCCAAGCCATCGTCTGTTTGGGGCGGATGCTCTTTTTTGGGCGATCCCTGACCTCACTGATGTCTGCTTTACTGTTATTTTCAGAATGATGTTCTGGTTCACCTAATGGAAAAATCAAGGATTTGACTGAAACAGGTAGGTAGACGGGCACTGGAGCATTTCTATGCATCGCAGAGGTGGTATGCACTGTAAATATGGCGCTAAAAGAACAAGATTTTCATATTCTCTCTGTGGCTTTGTCTCTTCTCTTTCCTCTCCACTATCTATTACTTTGGTGTAGGTGGGATGGTGTTTTGCCTCACTGATTTAAAAACTGCTCCGTTTGCATGTTACTGCTTATGCAGTGCTTAACTTAGGGGATAGTACGGATCCCTTAAGGAATTCCCTAAAAGGCAACCTTGATTAATGTTACCAGCTGTATGGAAATGTGTCTGCTCCCGGCAATGTAGGGGAATGATGCTGCATGGTGACAACATTGTCCTCCTCTTGAGCATAATAACTCTTGATCTTTCCTATTTCAGCACCTGGAGGTGCTGAGCCTGTCTCGTTATGTAGCTACATTGCGATGCATTTACTTGCCCACATAAATTATATCTGTATCAATCATTTTCTCAGTAATTGTGTTTTAGGAGAAAGTGAAGAAGTAGATGCACTTAATAACGGCTCCAGACCAGAAGCATGGTGATCATCAAGGGTGTCCTGATTTTCCAAAAGCCTTACAGAAACTAACTGAGCCATGGCATTTGCAGTTAGAATTTCATAGAAATGAAAGCAGTTGAAATATGTAGTATGAATACGTCCAGGACTAACTGTATCGTGCTACTGGCAGGACGGCTTATCAGCGTAGGTGAGTAAGAGCAGGGGAAGCTTGCCCAGCTAAATGATTTCTGCCCTCAAGGTACTTGTCAGGAAATATTGTCAGCTGGTTGCACTTTGCAATGACAAGATTTGTCTTAATTCCCCCAAATAATGTGCCTGTGCGTGGGTGCATGTGCGTGGGTGTGTTTTGTAACAGGATGGAGAATATTTTAATTTGTCTCACAAATGATAGCTCAGTTTAGTGTTTGTTTTTTTGGGGGGTTTTTTTTGGAAGAAGATTGCAAGAAAAATGTTGTTGCTTAAGTCCAGACTAAGCCTCTAGATGTACGTCAGCTATTTGGGAGCTGAGCTGTGACTGCCCAGCAGTCGAGTTTAGGTTTGAATGAACGCGCTGACCCCGGGTGATCTCTGGCTGTCCTGTGGTACCATCAGCTGCTCACTGTGTCTCTGCTGCCGAGACACACTTGTTCACGTGCGGCGATGCTTTTATTCACAGGTGGCACTTTGTTGCGAATATTTGCTGGGTTTTTACCTCCTTGCTCTTCCTCTGGTCTCTGACAAGTGACTCACTAATCCTGTTTCTTTTCCTTTGCCTTTCCTACCTGTAGTAGTGCCTTTCCCTTTGCTTCCGTTGTGTTACGGAGGTGGGCTCTGCTGCCACTGTTGATTAAATAGGGACTGATGCAGGTTTCCCTCATCGTTAGGCTGTACGGTTTTGTGTGTGGAAAATTTGTGGTTTTATTTCAGCATTAGCGTTTCTGCAGTCCAAACTGTTCCGAAGGTGGGGAACAGACTCATTCCAGTCATAGCCTTGTAGGAGTTTACATAAACATTTAATTCTGTGAACCACAGAGGTGCTAAGGAAGTCTGAGGTTGGGTATGTCATACATACATGCGGACACATGTAAATCTCCTTGCACTGGCAAAAGCTTTCATGTGGATGCAGTTGTTCTTTAGTAGAACCTACTTTGGGCAGCTAAAGCTACCTAAACTGAAGTTGTTTGCTGGGATGAGCCGTGTCTCTGCTAGGAAGGCGTTTTAGGATGGTTTGGTTTTTTTTTTAGCTTAGACAGCCCTTACATAGAAATGATGAGTTAATACAATCACCAGAACTTCTTGCACGCATGCACATGGTTTAATCTATAATTTATGGTCTGATCCCAACGGTGTAGCAGCTACAGACAGTAAGAAAACTTTTGTTTCTACCTTTGGTGAATTTAGGAATTGCTCAGTGCTTCCCACCGCCCGGGGAAAGTTCCGTCTATAAATAGCTGGAGGGCCAGGTGGCTGCTGCACGGTGACTCTCAGCGGTGGCTCTTACTTCACCTCTGCAGGAAGGGAGAAAACTGAAAGCCCGCGCTCTGTACAGCTCGTCTGCAGAGCTACGGCGTCTTCGCGAGTTATTGCAAAGCTCTGATAACGTGAGAGGGTCATGCAGGGTCCTCAGTCGAGATGTTCAGGAGCGTTATAACAAAATGCCTTTCAGGGATGTATAATTAGGAGCTTGATCCCCTGGCTTTTATTCAATGAGATTACTCAAGTGAGTAAGAGCTTCAAGGTTTAACTTTCTTGCTTTTCAGTGACAATGTAATTGTATGTGTGTTTTGGCATGAGATCCATGGAGTGACATTCAAAACAGGAATGTTTTTCCTAGACTGAAAATATCTTGGCAATAATAATAACCCAGAAAAGTAATAAATGATTACATTCTCAAGTTAACCCCCCCCCACACACATTTTTTGACAAATCTCTTCACCTAAGCCATGCAATGTAGCTCTATCTTGAGAGATACTCAGCATGAAACCCTTGTGAGGAAACTGATTTTTCTCAGGAAACATTGATTGCTTTCTGAAAACAGTCTTTTCAAAGTGCCTGAGATGAGGTCACCCATTAAAATTGGCAAGCTGGCACCGTAATTTCAATGCACACCATGCACGCCTTACTTCTTAGAGATGTATCATTCACTTTTCCTCAGTATTTTATTTTTTTTTCTCAGTTGAAAGATGACTCCCAGGCAGGCGATGAGGGTCGTACCTGCCTCAGAGTGACGTGGAGGTACACGGGCTATACTGCTGGGACGGACTCGTGCGCTACTTTTCTAAGGCAGGATATATTGCACATCTAACTGGTAGGGTTGCATCCCACTTACTGATGAGGAAAAGCCACAGTGGCCACTTTCTCAAGAAGACGGATGTTAAATATTTATGCCATTCCTTAGCACTGGTGATATTGTGTAGGAAATCCTGTTCAGAGCCAGTGTTCCTTGTAATGAAGTTTAGAGACAAAGATCTGGGTCTCTCGTGGATGATATTACCAGCCTTTCTCAGAGGGAGAGCACGCTAGGCGTCTTTCTTACAGCAGTATTTCTGTGGTCACTGCTCAGTATCACTCCCCATGAAATGTTCTGGTTTTGTCCAAGGTTGCTGAGAAGTTTATGGCAAAAAACCCCAAATCATAACATCTGATCATCTAGGGATGAGAACAGGTTGAGTATTTGCTGTGTAACATCACAGCGCTACACAAAGTCAGATTTTACCAGTGCAATACTTTTTGATTTGTTTAGCAGGAGATTAATATGAAAACACTTTTAGAGGGGGAAGATCAGCAGGTTCACGAAGCCTCAGCATTTGGCAGTACAACAATTTTTATTGGTAGCTTCAGGCTACCTATATTTTTTCTTGACAATTTATATGCTACTCAACCCAAAGTAGGTGATATAATCTGTTTGTAGATTCATGGACAGAATGAAAAGTTGGCTTCAAACTAAATCTCAGGGCTTCACAGAAGGACGCTTGCTCTGGTCTGGTGTAACATTTTTTCTTTTATTAGCAGATTTGAGCTGTAAAACTCTTGGTTATAGGAGGCATTACTTAAATCCCATTTTCAGTGTTATTTATTATTATTTCTAACATTACTATTTGATGCATGATATTATTCTTACTTTAGACAGTCAGCAATCCTAAATACCACTGTCACATCTGAGCATGAAAATGTTAACATGCAAATTGCTTATATCTGGCACTGAATATGTATGTTTAAAACAAAACTCTTTGGTACTTGTGATAATCATTATTCTTAGCTCTAAAATCTCCAACTGTGTAAAAGACAGAGTTCATTAAGTTAATTACAATTTCTTGATGGCAAATCGTCTTGTTGGCAAAGTCAGTCTCTACAGGAAACCTAAACATCTGAAATGTAATCAGATGCTGCTACAGAAAGTGGTTTAAAAAGGCAAAGTGATTGAAATTAGCTCATTTTAAACTCAGGGCAAAGACGGTATGTGCCAATCCTGGACTCTGTGTCTTTCCTTTTGTCAAAAAATTGATTTTTGTGTATTGTTTTTAAGTCGGCCAGTACAATGGGTAATTCATCATCACTGTGAGATATAAATTCAAGCAGTCTCCAAAAATAATTGAATTTTGCAGAAATTCTCTAAGGGGGTGAAAAATCCATAACAGCCATTAAATTCTGCTCTTTGTAGAAGGAATCTGAAATATTACAATTATGATCAAGTAGAAAAAAAACCTCTTTAATTTTAGTTGCTGAATCTAGCAGGAATAATTTGGTGTTTTGTTATGCTGTTCTACTGTTTCAATGGAATTTATATGAAAGAATGCGATAACACATACCAAAAGAGGTCATTTACAACGGCAGGGGGAAAGCTGGTTGGGAATTCCAGTCTGACAAATGCAAGATATTTTAGTCTTGATTTGGAGCTATGCTTGTATCTGCACCCAAATTGGAGAACACCTTGTTGCTACATAAATTAGGAAGTGTTTGGCGCCTGTCCTATTATTGCATTTCTGTGGGATCTATCATTTTTAGAGTATCTCCAGATCTCCTTTAAACTATGCCTGCCCAGCTGTGATTCCCAGGATCAGCCTTGCCACTACACAACTTCAGGCCATGTGAAAGTGGAATATTCATCTTGGGAAACCCATCTGCTCTTGGCAACATCATGTTATAGGAATAGCACAAAGACCACAAGCAGGATCAAGGTTTGAGCTCTTTATCAAGTAGATATTTCAAGGATAGAGCAAGTATTATGGAAGAAACTTTCCAAAACACAAGAGGGAATTAGGACTGCATCTCCCAGGCATTTTGTTCCTTTCCTGGTAGCTGCAGGATTTGACTTGCTCATCATCTTCAAAGATGGATGAAGATTCTTCTTAATGCTAGAGTGCACCAGTAAGACTTCAGGTCTAGTGGTCATATACTGAACATTTGCTATCCAGGAGAGATATCACAAAATCTTGTGGTTCATGCTTTTAAAGAGCTCACAAATATTAGGAAATGGACCTGTGTCTTTGTAAGTGGACTTACATTGGCATGGCTTAAATGTGAAAGTAAAGAGATACTGCAAAGTAAATAGATGCTGTGATAATTTATTACAAGCTAGGGTTTTTTTCTATATACATAATAGCACGCTGTAAAGTAATAGATCATATCAGATGAAGCCATAACATGACAAGATGGATCATTTAATATATTAAATGATGCTGTTCTATGTACTGTTGTTATCCGAAGTATATTAAAAAAAATTATCAGGCAGTATATTTTTTCCAATCACCCTCGTATGCTTAGATCTGGCTTAGTAAATCTACTCCATCATTAGCTTCTGCCTGAATTCAGCTTTTAGAACGGTTTACAGTTCTGAAACAATTTCATTGTAAATTGTCATTTTATTTGTTAGTGGAATAATCATTTGTGAACAAAGGAAAGTGACCACGCTGTTTAATAGGATCCGTACCCAGATGTAGCAGGAAAATGATGGTGTTTCGGTTTACGTACAAAGATACAATTTTGTGGTGGCTATCAGGACAGGGATGCAATACTCTGCTTATACTCAGTTGCTTGGGATAACCTAACACAGCCCCATCCATAACCTCGCGGCTCAGGGTACTAGGTGTGGGCTGTCCCAGACTCATGAGAATAGATGGCATTATGTGAATGCCTCTGATCGTGCCCCTTTAGAGCAGCCCTCCAGGGATTAACGCAGTCTGCGCTGCAGGGTATTCTCTTTCTGCATGGTCCCATGGCAGTAAAAGGCAACTTTAAGTCTCTGTATTTGTCCATATTTTTTTATTTCCTGGGATGAAATAGAGCAAGCAGGTTGCTCCAGACCTTTTGAAAGCACACAAAATGGAGTTCTTCATTTTATTCCTCTGCACAGCTCAAGCCAGCATCAGAGACAATTAATTGCCTGTATTAAACTTCAAGGAGACCTTAGGTATTTTTGTTTTTACAGAAATGAAGTAAAAAAAGTCTGGGACCGGACATGGAAAGGGAAAATTACTGCACTGCTTGGGGGCATTGCTGAATGCCGTCAGAGCCCCTGAGAGATCAGGAAAGGTTTTGCTGGGTCGGTGAGTACTGGTGCTCACGTGCAGCTGAATCGATGCATCCCTGATGCCTCCTGACACGCGCATGTGTGCACTGCGAGTCCGTGATTCCCAGTGTGACCTGTACCTTCTGATTTCCCGTCCGTATGGAGATGAGACAGACCCTTCTCACTGAGCTGGGTGATGACCGAGCATGCTTGCCAGGTGGGAAGGAGGCCAAGAGGAGAGGAAGAGAAGATAAGCTGAATGCCTGGGGGTGTCTCAGGTGGCAGCTGCAGCCCAGGGAATTGAGAAGAAATAAGGAGAATTTAGGAAGTTTAAGAATTTTATGAAAATTCTAAGAAGATAAAAAGGAAATTTTCAGAAAAGTTTGAAGTAAGCAGAACCCTTAGAAGTCATGAATTCAGGTGTAATGGTGACTCCTTTTGTATAACTGGTATAGAGCCTTGTCCCACCATTGCGATCACTGACCTTGCCCTCGGTTACCCTTCAGTATTGTTTGTCTCTAGAGACACGCACTCACCCCCCCACACCTACACACATTTTAAGCTTAGTGCTGTTGTCAGTGCTATGTCTTCTGCTGTCTAACAATTGCAAGGGAGTTGAAATATAATTACTTCAAAGAGGGTAGTAAGGGAGAAAAATGCCAAAGGATCAGCCCCTTCTTCCTTTTCCCTTCTCCTCGTTCTCTTCTCTCCTGGTTCTTACAGAAATAAGTTGATGGGTTTTGTAAAGGCTTGTGTTAATTCCTTGCAGGGTTCAGATCTCTACCCTTGCTTCTCCTTGGCTTGCACGTCCCCTCACTGTTGGCGCCCTAGGAAGGCACTTAGGTTGGTGAAGGAGGAGCTGTTGCTCTTGCAGTAATTCATCTTAGCCTGGAAAGATGTTTGCAAAGGGGCTATCGGTGCCCTGAGATGGCTGGCACAAAGGAAACCTGCTCAGGACAGAAAACAGATAGGTGGATTTTAGAAATGAGGGATGGAAAGAGTTTTCTAATGGGTAACATTTGATTTGGGTACGTCATCACATCTGACTTTGCAAGAGTTTTCTGAGCAGCTAGTCTTTGATGCTGGCTGTGGTTTAATTTATGGGCTGATTTATGGCCAGGTTGCTTTAGATCCCGCTCATCTCCAGAATCACCTTCGGAGATATTCAAAACCCGCCTGGACGCGATCCTGTGCGACCTGCTCTGGGTGATCCTGCTTTAGCAGGGAGGTTGGACTAGATGATCTCCAGAGGTCCCTTCCAACCCCTACCAGTCTGTGCTTGGACTGATACCTGAGGGCAGGACTTCTGAGCTGGGTACTGCTGTCACCAGCGTAAAGACGATGCCACAGTGAATGGCTGTGGCTATCCTAACTGTTTTGAACAGTAGAGTTTCTAGTGGGAAAACAAGACTGCAGAATTGTTGTTTGTTTGGGTTTTTTTTTTCCCACAACCCACTGGCAACTGCAAGTATTAGCTGTCAGAATATGCCACAATATTTAATTTAATTTAAACCCAGACTTACTTATAGGGTAGCTAAGACAATAATCACGGAGTTTGATGTTAGCTTCTCAACCTTTCCCTAACAATGACTCTCAGTGCTGTTTTGGAGGGACTGTCACAAAAGGACTTTCACTGAGTTGCCATCCTCGCTGCCCCCGGTAGGAGAAGGGGAAGAGTGAGTGCTAGTAATACCATTGGGTTTATGAAGTGGAAACATCTTTATTCACAAAGGGCATCGTGATCATAAATTCTAGGCAGCGTTGATGGGGGTGATGAGCTGAGTTAGTAACCTGAGGGTAGAAAGCACCGCATACTTCTAGCTATCCAATACCCAACTGAGCCTGGGTTTAAGACAATGAATCTTTTCTCTTCGTTAAAACTATGAGCTCTTATTTTTGGCTCTTTCCAAATTTTTCGGTGACTGCCTTTCCCTTTATTTTCCTGCTTCTTCTGTCTTACAGCATTTTGTATTTCTGAGATGCATTATGAGGGGCGGGATTGTCTTCCACTGAAGAATTATCTACTAGCCAATGTTGAAAGAAGGATATAGGATTTCATGGACCAGTGAACTAATGCGATGTGAAATCCTATTTTCCTCTCTTCCAAGTGTCTACAGAATTCCAAGTTAATGTACTTTATATTATATGGTTGCCACCTGTTTATTTTATCAGTAGTTTGAATATTTAAGCATTGCACACTCTATTTCCTACCAATTTGTCTGTATTTCAAGAATGGTTTTGCCTAGTGTTTCCATACTTACTTTTTTTTCCTCTTTTTTCTCTCCAAAGTGAATATTGTGGCCTAGCATGATTACATGTAAATTTTCATTAAAAAATTATATAGTTCACAGCACAGATTTAATTGATCACACTCTTACCTGGTGTAAATCAACATAACAACATTAATTCTAACAGGATTTTTCACCAGCTGAGGATCTGCTTCTCCATATTTTTGTGTTACTCTCAAAGCCCAGAAGAGCACGTCTTCAGAAACTATCTTTGAAGCTGGTTCACTTTTAACAGTTCAAAATCGCATTTCATTATCATATGCACATTTGAGAAACATCATAAATCTCATGTAAACAGCCTATAGTTTCAGTGCATATATTTAAATATATGATGATCCAAGGGCCTATCGCATGCTGGCGCACAGACGTGTGGGTGGGTGTAAACACATCGGCTCATGAGGGGTCGTTGGATCATTTCTGCATCTGGACTAATAAATGGCAACTGCAGTTAATGGAGAACAATGAATCTTGGAACAAAGGGAAAAAATAGCGCATCTGCTAAAAGGAAAGATGTGTCGAATACTGATTAGGAAAGAGATCTGGGAGTTGTAGAAAATCTCTAAAGCATTCAGCTTAATGTGCAACTGCAGTGAAAAGGGCAAGCAGAATGTTGGCTTGTATTGCTAGAGGAAGGCAATATAAATCAAAGCAGCTGGCTTTGTTACTATCAGGCATTGTTTTGACATCACCCAAAGAACTGAACTTTATTTGCTATTGGACACTACAGCTTCAGAAGAGTGTATTTTTTACTGGAGGGGATTTTCTGTACAGCAAACTACATTACCATCTTCTGCATTTTAAGATAATGCAGAAGAAGAAATAGAAAGGAAAAAAAATCAGCTCATTAAGAAGTAAAGCGTATAGTCTGATTGGTGCAATTGTTTGTTGCCAGCAAAGAATGGTCTACTACTTGACCTGAGTTTCAGTTGCAGAAAAAAGGACATGGAAATATTACCTAAACCATGATGAATTCAGATTGAAAAATAAATGTTTTGTTGAAAACCTCATTTCATGACAGCTCTAAAATGATGTGAGTTATCACTACAAAAACAGCAAATGATAAAGAAAAATGTAACTGCTAGTGAATGAAAAGCACAGACATAATGAGCTCAGTGCTCTTATCTGCTCACGAGCATTTGAATTTTGTTTTGTTTTAGTTTTACAAGATTCTCACAAAGATCGAAGGAGGCATTATGCTTAAAAAAAAAAAAAAGGAATACAAAACTTACAGCAGAACCCGTTGCAGCTTTTATGGGCTGTTCTCTGTCAGCACTGCCATCTTGGTTCCCTGCATGCAGAAGCTGATGATTCAGCCATAAATAATCACTGCTAGCTGGAAATCTGGTATGCAAAATTCTAGCTAGAATACTGTCATAGATTCTGTAAAAAAATACGTAAAGGAGGCATTTTAAACAATAACAACAGTTTGTCACTTCTGTTTACATTCAATGGGAATATCTGAACCTAACAAAACATTTTTATTGGATTTGAAAAAAAGATCTAGAACATTTATCTACTTTTCCTCTTTGTACACTTGGAACTTGAAGTCCCTCCCATGGGATTGTTAAAAGTGATTCTGCTTCAGCTCCTTCTCTAGATGCAGCGGGAAAAAGAAAAGGCACGTGAGGTACGACATCTCTGAGCACCGTTCGCAGCTGCAGCGTGTTTGCAGCAGAGCCATGAGAAGCACAGCAGCCCCGGCTTGCTCCCTGGTTAACTTTTCCCATGGGCCGTTTCTAACCAGCCCCAAACACTGTCAACAACTTCATATCACCACAAATTTCCAACGTCCTCATGAAGAGACGTCAAGGCATTTTGGACTATGGCACTTCTGGCTATAAACCTATACCTAACCAAAAGGGGCAGGGGGAAACCCCAAATTTTTTGCATAGTGAAGTCATTTTGCGCTTGCTAGTACCAGGCTTTGCGTCCTTTTCTCTGCAGATGTTGGGGCCGGCTCTGCAGGCAGTCCTGTCTTCGTGTGTCTCGGCCATGTGCCACAGCTGTACTTGTTCTCAGTGTTTTTTCCGTGAAGGTCTCATGCGGCCCAGTGGACAGGAGGCTGGATCTGGGGTAATTGTGTCTTTGTTCCCAGCTCTCTCATTGGTATGCTGTTTCACTATTACTAGTTCTCCCGCCGGCACAGTAACCAGTGTAACTTTCAGCAAATTGTTTTGCTTCTCTGTAGCTCAGAGTAAACATTTGTAAAATGTGGATTAATGTTTACTTACTTTGGAAAGTGCTCTAGTGCCTTCTGGTGAGGAGCGCTGTGCAAAGGCCAGGATTTGTAGACACTAGGCATGCAGATAGGAACCAGCTCTTACAATAAAAGCTGCACGTAGTCCTAACTGCAAACCATACGTGCACACTTGTTTTGGGAGGTGCTCTATAGCGCAGGAGTGGACAGTATGAAATACCAGCTGGTTCGACTGGCACACAAAGTCCATCAGTCTTGTCCTCAGGGCCATGCGCAGAAGTTTGCTCGGTTCCCAAATCTCATTCCATTCTGATCTGAAAAGAATTCAGAAGTAATGTTTTCAGGCTGTGATCACCTGTCAGCTGGAGTGCGGTGGCGATAGTTAAGAAAGATGCCTTCTTATCTTTTCCATTAGCTGTACCCAGCTCAGGATGGGTGATGTTCACCTTCTCTGTTATTCCAGTGAGAAGGTGATCCAAACTGATAGTCAGGTTCTAATCTTGGGAAATATTTTCAGTGCCTTGAGCCTGGCACAGTGCAGCAGATCCTCAGGTAGTCCAATGCCAATTGAACTCCAATGACTCCAGCGTAGTCTTCCAGACTCATCCCTTTGCTTGTTTGCTGGCCTTCCTATTGTGCGTCTTATCCAGTCCTTACTTTGTTGAAACTAGGTTTTTTAAGCTTATATTTCTGCATCCCTGATGGGCTTCCAGAGTGTTTCAGATGTTGCTGCTTGTCAAGGTAGCCCTCTTAGCACCGTGACTTGCTATGAACACCGATAAACTCTTTTCCTCAATAAATTTATGCACTTCCTAAGATACAGACACAAGAATAGATTGAATGCCAATATATATGGTGATATGCATGCTGCTTCCTAAGGATTCACAGAATGGTGGCTTCAGTAAAGCATAAGAGGTACTTCCTGCAACAATTTTAGCACTTAAAAACTTGTTTGTCTATTTTCTCTACCAGGCCAGTGTAGTTTCCCAAGGGTGCAACCACCTCGTCAGCAGGCTACGTCACTCTAGCGGACGGCTGTGAGAGCAGGTAGCAAAGGAAAAGTCTGTGTCAGGTGTATTTGCTGAGAGCGAATTCCCTGCCGGGAATTTCTCGGCACCCTCAGTTCAAGGGTGTATGGCGCTACTAGTGCCGCCCTGAAGCAGACCTACTGTCCGGAGGCAAAAATCAACATTTCATGGCCATGTAGCCCCGATGACGTTCTGGGATGCCAGGCCATATCTGTACAAAATATAAGGATACGCTCAGCCTTGTCAATAGGACACTTGTCTCTGACGATCCATCCCGTGTCTCAATTTCTAGATCAACCGTATTATTTTGCAGTTATATTCCACTTGAAATCAAACAACAAGAATAAATTAGAGAGAGGTGTGGGGTGAGCTGAACAATTTTCACTTTAACAGTATTTTAATAATCAAGAAAGTCAGCCATGTATAGTAATGATAAATTGCTTTGCTACAGGGTGATATAAACTTTAACAAGTATAATAAATATTTCTGCTTGGCCAAGAAAACCGAAATACTGGAAACTGTTTAAATATGTGCATCAGAATGAATGAAGATGAAAAGCTGGTGAATATTTTAAAAATAGCATATGTTTTTGTAAATTAAATCTCAACCTGTCTTTATAGAAACAGGAATTTGGGGCACTGATGTGTTTATGGTCTAGCTGAAATCAATGAGATTTTGGTGTCACGTAGCTACAAAACTCAGATTTATTTCTTTTCATATTGCTGTTAAGTAAGATGGGATTAAAACATTCAAGGTTATTTAAGAGATAGGTGTCCATCTTAGATTTTTCAGCTAGAGATTTGTTTGTGGCAGACTACGTGTTCCGTAAATAAAACCACTTTTTTTTTTTAATAGGAAAGCTGCTTTTCTGAGAGATACAGATATGATCCATACCAAAGGCAGTATGTATCAGCAATACTGAGACAGAATGAAATTTTTATATCAGCCTTGCAAAGTTAGTTTCTCATTTCCCATCAACAGCCAAGGGATGAAGGAATTTAATATCATGGGACTGTGAGCCAGGAATAGCTTCTCTGTATGAAAATACAGGTTATAAAAGTAGAAAAAGATAATAACTTTATTAGACCCTTTTATCCCATTTGTGATTAGTGGAAAGTTAACAGGGGCCAGAGGGAGAGCTTTGCACCTCTTAAATTAGGATTTCAAGCTTGCTTCAAGCTTTGTTTTCAGTGCTTGTGGTAGCAGTCTTTCACTCATTCCGTAGAGAACATTTTCTAACTTTATTCAATTTTCTTTCCAAAGCTCTTACATTTTTTTCTCCTGCTAAGAAATATCTAACGAATCAGAGCATCCAGCTGCAATAGCCTGTTTTTCATCTGTCTTTTTTCCCCATGGATATTGTCAGTCGGTCCAATCTGAGCAATCCTTTATATCAGACATATCTAATCCAGGGTTTCCTAATATTTTAGGGAAAGATACATTTTTTAACATGACTTTAGTATAAATGCCTGGGCGTTCCTGCATCTCTGTGTGTGTTTCCTACGTGTTTTTCCCTTTACTGACTTGTACTGATTTTTCCTGTGCATTTTTTTTTGTTTTGCTTTGTTGGTAGAAGATGGCGAAAAGTCACACTGCTTTCTGTTTCTATTTTTATTTTTTTTTATTGCCTTTCCCCTTCTTCTTTCTCTTTGCTTCCTAGCTATGTCTCAACAGGAGGGACGAGGCATCGCTGAGGGTAGATGTCACCAGTATTTACACTTCCTCTGCGAGGGACAAATGTCATGGAAACAGGTGCAGAATAATCTTCTGACAGCACCATAATCCCTATTGTGGCAGATCATTGCAAGGTCAAATTACAACAAAGAACGTATGTAACTTCCAAATCTAGCCCTGGAGAAAAGCGGCATAATTCATCCTATCACTACGACAAGAAGAGCTGGAAACTTGAAGTTGACCTTTTGATCTTCAGGCTGTAAGTTTAAAATAAAATCTTGCTGATTGCCTCCTCCAATTTTGTTTTATATTTCTTTCTGTATTCTGCGATGTATGGGTGTAACCTCTGGAGGTGCAACTCATGCCAGGAAGAAGCAGCATTTTATTTTTGCATTAGATAAAGGGAGGATGTTGTGCTGCAGGAGGGTTTTGGATATTGCTCCGGTTTGGTTCACCGCACTGTCTTGTCCTGACTTTTCAACTCTGCCAAATAATTTCATTCGTTTCTGGTTTGTGTAAACGCTCCTGACAAAAATTTTTTTCTGAAACACAGCAGCTCGCTAATTCCTGTGCGGCTGCTGTGTGCTTTTAGAGCAGACATTTCAAAATGCAGGCACTCAGATCTCGGCGGATAAAAAGAAAAGAAGGGTTACGTGCTGAGGTGAGCAACCTGAACGAAACGGCACTGCAGCCGTGAGCGCGGGCTGTCTGCGCGCACTCCCATGCTGTCACTGGTTTGGGTAGACGGTGCTCAGTACCTTTTGTAACGCAACTTGGCTTACGTGTATGAAGGAGCGTATTCAGGAGTCGAATATAAAAATAAAGATGATTAAATGAAACACTGCGACCCACTCTTTCATTTTGTAATAGTACACATAGACGTGAAGCTTGATTGTGAGGGATGCTCAAGAGGTACTCGGAGCAGCTGTAAAATCGCCTGTGCGTGTCACTGATGCTCTGGGGATCAAACCAGCTCCCAGTTCATCTCCGGGCAGTCTGAAGATGGCTGCAGAACGAGCCAGCAGCTCAGGCGGTGGATCCTGCCAGGCCTTGGTAAATTTTGGTGCCTGCTTCTGTCCCTGCCCCCTCCAACCACAGGGGTTCCCCAGCTCTCTCCCGCTGCACACCCTGTGAGTGGTGGTGGGTAAACCCAGTGGTCAGCCAGAGCTGAAATTTGGTTTAAGACAGACTTGGGAGCCTACGGCAGGATAAAGAGGATTTACCAAGAACAGAAAATTTAGCATTTTGTTAGGGTGAGGAAATTATTTTATGAAGTTCTCACCTGGCATAAAACATAGGGATCTCTGTATTTTTGCTTGGACAAGCTATTGGATTCATTGCTTAAAACGTCCTGGTGGAAAGAAGAAAGGTTGTCACGCTGCTCTCTCTAGAAAGGGCCTGTTACAAGTTTTATCACTGTTTTTCTCCTTGAAGCAGCAATTTTATTAATATTGCTGGCATAAACACTTCTGGTATTCTTGCTTGGCGTAGCATAAGCATTTCCTAATAGGACACTAACAGGTTCCTACAAGAAGGAATTTGCAACATCCACCACCCATGTTGGGAACACCTCATGGCCCTTCTCCTCTATTTGCACAGGAGAATCGTGCAGGCAGTGGGGAGTAATTAGGATTGATTTCTGCTGTCTCGGTCGCACACATGGATTCTCCTATAATTGAGAGAGATTTCACTGATAGAATTGAGCTGATTAGCCTGAACAAAGTAATGTTGCATCCACATGCATCCTGCCTTCATGTAATTATAATTGTTGGTCTTCCAAGAACAACTGAGAGCAGAACGCTGCGAACTAAAGGACTCTATAGATGCGTAGTAGGAGATAGTTCCTTCTCCAAAGTACGTCCAGTCTAAATGGAAAATTAAAAGGTAAGAATAGCAAGAGAGAATGAAGGAGGTGAAGTATTTTGCTGGGATTATATGGCAGGAGAGTCACTGCACTGGATAGAACAGAAATATCCGCGGTCTCTGATCCTGCATTTATCCACTGTATCACAGCCAATATCTTTTCAAGCCACTGTAGTACAGCAACCATTTAATTTTATTTTATATTTTTTAAAGTGTACTCTGTGCCTTTAAAAGCAAAAATAAATCTACTGGCTTGTAAAGGGGGACTGAAAGGACGTAAAACACTCCTGCAGGTGCATCCATCCCTGCATGATGTCACCTCTGGTTTAAAATTAGCAAATTGTCAGTGGAAACATAATGGAAGCCTTCTCACACAAGCACATGCACACGAAAATTGATAATTGTTTGCAATTTACTGCTTAGGAAGATGCTAGCAAAGCTCTTTTTTTTCCCTGAACAGTGCTATCCCTCATCAGTCCTGGACAGGTGAAATCCCATTGAAAACCTCCTTAAAAGAAAGATTTTTTTTTGTTGTTCTTCATGATTTATGGAGGTATTTGAAAGGTTTACTGTAAAAGGAGCTCTGCCATCCCCCATTTACATAAGCTCCTTATGTCAGACAATACCTTTGTTTGTTCCTGAATACACCATGTATTTTTTCCTCCATGTTTAAATGTGGATGCACATTTAGGGATGATAAAAGGGTTTGAAATTAAGCGGTTCCTGAGTTAACTGCAGCACCTTCTTTCAATTAGGCATTCAGACATTATGATAATCCCTATTTTGAAGACTATTCCACTATGCAAATGAAAGATTATAAGCAAGAATGCCCAAGAACAGCACCTCTCCCCTACCCAATTAATGATTTATCCTCCGAATATTTTCACGTAACACCTTTCGACCTGCTTGGATCTAGTTCTGTCTTTACCTCCCTCAGTCTCCCAAACATTGCACACTGATAAAAATCAGCGCTGAGAAATTTTTCGAAACAGTTGTCTTTTGGTAAAATGTTTCTGTCCTCATCAGCACCTGGGATATGAAATACAGTATGATGAACTGTTAGAGCAAGCTATATAATGAGCAGCTGAAGAAATGGTATATGGTTCCCTGAGGACATTTTTATCTTATCAGTATTTTCTGGAAAATGCTCACACTGAATTTACTCTAACTAGAAAGAGGGGTTTACATACAACACTAGTCTGTGTATCTGTTTTGGTTTCACTCTGATTAATAAAGGCAAAAATATATATTTATTAGAAGATACTACCTAGTACTCATGGCCTCGTAGAGCCCTGTGGAAGGGAATAATCCCTGTATTATCTTGTCTTTCTCCTTTGCCAACGTCTGTCTTTTCTGCCTTCAAATGGCTTTTGTTGGCGCAGCTGTAGAGACCGTATCTTTGCATCTGCTGACTGGTGCACGTGTTGGATAGCGATGTACTGCCCTGAAGTAGAAAAAAACCCCAGTAAATACATGACACACGTTCATGTCGAAGAGGCTTCCTCACAGAAGCTGAGGGGTGAGTTTGTGCGAGGAAGACTTGAGGAGGCAGCGTGAGCCATGGGGAAGGGACGGGCCCTGATCTCTTCCGCGTGGCTGCACGTCCCTGGCATCTGCTGCAGAGCCATGGTGGGAAGTTTCTTCTATGTCCTATGGACGTGCTGTTAGAAAGGCTCGGGTCACGTTGTGCAATCAGTGAAACAAACAGCTATGGAATTATAACACTGCATGTTACTAAAACACCTCCTCATCTTGCACACAGCTCTGTTTTCCCAGTCTCTGGTACTTTCTTTCAATACCTATTTAATGCCAGCTTCATCTGTTTTAATTCACTCCAATACTCCAGAACAGCAGCAGCTGAAACACCGATTTCTCCAATTAGTGCAATCTTGGTCCTGCATGATAATCTTTCCGCCAAGCTGGTGCCTGCCCCGAGAAGTGTGCTTCCAAGAGAACTGCTCCTCCAGTTTAGCTCAGACTAACTGAAGGCAGTGTAACTTTCGGGAGCAAACACTGATGGAAAAATGCGATGTGATTTCCTTTTCAGATGGAGGCAGTAAGGTAGGGGCAGGCTGTAGAACAGCAGGTTTCACCGCTTCTGTACTGAAATTCAAGGTCTGATACACTATCAGGTAATAAAAAGCTGTCTATTCATGACAGGCTTTTCTTCTGTCATTTGTGCTGTAGTATCATAATGCTTTTCTTGTGAATTCAGTAGTTATAGTAATGTTCTTAGCTGATTACGCCAAATCTTCATGTCTTCTCAGGAATGAGAACACTGCCAGAGGAAGGAGCTGTATCCTGCGTATCCTGTAGGTAAGGATGGAAGAAGTTGGCAGCAGCTAATCTCTGTGAAGGAAAGGTCTTTACGTTTTCTTTTGTGCCCACAAGATCCCTCTGTCATTCATATCTACACTAAAGGTCTAACACGTGTGGGTAGATTTATTTAGGTAGCCCCTCCATGACAGTAGCCCAGACTGTAAGCCTGTGTCTCCTGTTTGTGAGACTCCTCACACAAGCAGTCCCTTCCACAAGACCTACGAGTCAGAAAGGGTTTTGGGTTGATCTACATCAGGCAGTGCAGAGCAGTGCAAAGATAGCCTTTAAGAAATCAGCTTCAAATCAAAAGAATTTGTGTTAGTTAAAAACCTGGGATCATTTCATGGACCTGAATGTATGGCTATGGTACTTCCAAAATCAAATGATATGCCTGTGTGTCACCACAGTATCGTTCATTTGACTGGACAGCCTTGGCACGGTGAAGCATCTCGTGTCTTTGCTCAAGTTCCTTTTCTCACAGCGCGTGTGGTTTGCTGATTTGAATTTGGAGGTTATCCTAGACACCAGTAAATAAATACCAGTATCTAGTGCAAGTCTACTACCAGTAGACCATACTGGTGGTGCCTCTGGTATGGAGGAGGTGGTGATGCTCTGGCACCAGGAGAGGGCACCAGAAGCCCTGACTCTGTTCTAGTGTGCCCCAGGACTGGAAGCGCAGGGGAGGGAATTTCCTGCAATGCAACTGTTTCTCTTCTGGACATATTCCTCTGTCCCCAGGTTCAGAGGTACCTCACAGTCTAACTTGGAAAGACTGGGGTTTTTACCTACCAGAGCTTGCAGCACCTTTTGTGAGTTAAATTTTTCTCCAGGCAATACTGAACGGCCAAATATTCATATACAGAATGACATTCAGAGCTGGCATTAACTGGTACATTGATTAGCAGCTTTAGCAAAGAGCTGAAGATATAATTGGGAGAGGGAACTGCAGACAATCTCACTTTTACTACAAAGGTGTGAGGTTCATTAGTAAAACAGTGTTGGCGAATTTGTCTTTCCTCTTTAATCCTGTGGAGACTGTGAATTGGCTTGTGATGGTTTTGTTCTGTGCTTAAATATTGCTGTCTGATTTACAGACTTTGAATAGTCTTAGGCAGATTGCACAGCTGAATAAATAGAGTGGAGCAGCGAGTGAACCAAGCGTGCTTGGGTGAGAAGCAGAAAGGAGCCTTCTTTCATTGACGGCCTGCAGAGAAGTTGGGCTAGAAAGCCCGTGGAGAGACTAGTCATCTCTTTTGACCTTTTTGCAATATCAGATACATTTCCCTGGCATGTTCACGCAAGTGCATGCATCTAACAGTTGCCTCTTGCAAGTTCATTCTTGAAGGAAGTAATTGAGTCTCTCGGAGAAAACTGTCTTGGCTCACAGGCTGAGAGCATCAAATTGACTATACAAAGGACTGTAGGTCCAAAAAACCCAGTCTGGTTTGCCAAGCAAGGAATTAGAGGCAGTGGCTTGGATGATGAAATAACACACTTGGAATGATTATCTCCAGCCTTAGAGCATCGAGAGTTGCTGAATTATCTCAGGTGTCAGATCTCCTTCTATCTCCAAATCACCACTGTTCTCCTGGCGCGGTTTGATTATCTTCAGGTCTTTGCTCCTGCAACTCCAGGTTGGGTACAGCTTTGAAATTAATTGGAGAAACATAAGGCATCCCTTAATGAAATCTGCACCATGTACAACCGTCTCTGGGTATAACCAGGTGTCTCCTTAGGCAAAACCTTTGGCACTCAGCACAGTGATGCTGTACATGCCTACAGGTGGTTACAGAAATTCACACCAGCCGGCTTCCTTTTGAACATTGCCATCCTAGAAATGCCTCCACGTTAGGGCTTTGACTATATGTTTTTATTTAATATGTATGTAAAATAACATTGGCATCTTTATTCAGCTTTGAAACTACACACAGCGATCCCCTACCTGCCCGCCCTCATCGCACATCCAGGATTCAGAACCTCAGCAGCCCTTCGACAGGCTGTTTCCATAACAACAGAAGAGAATAAAACCTGAGAAGCAGTCTGTCTGTAGCTGCATGCAAGGCTGGTCAGTGTGACCTCTGGAGGTCCATCAGGCCTCCTGAACCCCACAGCTTCCCTCACGCTCGAGGGAGACCCCAGAGATTTCCCTTCTTCCCCAGACTGATATGTCTTCTGCAGGACTCGAAGACAAAAACCAGCCCCCTCAGCTCCAGTCAGGGAAACCTAAATTCTGTCATCGTCTGAACTGAACTGAACTCAGCTCTGCGGTGCAGATCCACGCCATCGCACAAGAGGCTAATGCCTTTCAGCTCTACCAGTCAGTTAATTTTTATCCATTATCCTTTTGCTGTGTGTCCTCTTTCACCCTGTCTCCCAAGGGCAATAACAGATTTAACTGCCCTGAGCAGACTCACCAGGACCTGCACTCACACACCTTCTCCCCAAGGACCCACGAGCTGTGTTTAAGCTCGGGCCTGGGCACCCAGGTGGTGTTTGGGACACGGCACCGGTGTGGTTGTGCTCTGCTCTATCCTCATGGCCCTGCCTCAGTGACCGGTGAGCCCTGGACCTGTGCTATGGGCATCCTGAGGTTGGACCTCAGAGTCACTCTCTGAGTAGCCTTGTCCAGTCTTGTCCTTGACCCCCATTTCCTGCTGGTCCTGATTGGACCTTCTGGGTGCCCCAGATCTGACTTGCCATCTCAGCTTGGGGCTGTCCTGGGGCTTGTCCCCACCCCAGCCCCACTTGGGTGCAGTGGGACAGCATGATGTTGGCCCAGGCGGTGTCCCTGCCAGCACCCACTCATCATCCACCCCTGCCCTGCTCCTTACCCTTTTTCTATCCACACTCCTCTTCATTTTTAACATCTTAATTTTTTTTTTTTTTTCACTTCAAAAGAGCCTTTCCCCTCCTGTCCCCTGAGTTCCCCTCCATTAGAGAAAATAGCCCAAAACAGCTATTATAATGCTACAGTATGAAAGGATGAAACACTTCATGCTGTTAAAAAAAACTGCAAAAAGAGCATTAGTCTATGAAACATACGGCTCGATTGCCAAAATTCCCCATTACATTGTCATTGTTTGTGCCACTCTTTGTCCGATTTCGATCTTTTCGAACGTTATCTCAGGAGTGTGCACACAGCCTAATATAACACTGAACTCATAGTCTTTACTGCAATAGCAATAATGATAAATTATTCTGTGAGCAAAACAAATCTTGTGCAAATTGGATAGCAAAAGTTGTTGCTCAAGCAGCTTTAATTTAAGGCAGTATTATGTTTCTATCCTGATTCAGAAGTGACTTGTTCACATAATGAGTTGAGGTCTTGCTCCGATCACATTTGCTCCTCTTTCACAAAGGTATCACTCCCTTGCTCGTTGGCTTTACTTCTGATTTATACCAGCAGTCAAAATGTGCTCTTCTCTTACTCTGGTGTCTTTTTTTTTAATTAATTCCAGCTTGTCTTTGCCCTTCTTGGGATCCGTAACTCCAGCAGACACAAGTGAGAGCACTCACACAGCACAGGTGAAAAGGCAGCTGCCAATTAAAGCCCCATTATTCATTGTCATTCCTACAGGAGATAAAGACAACACAGTTAGAGCAATCCATCTTATCCACTCTTTGGGTCGCAGTCCAAGCCACTAACCTCATCAGTGTAAACACTCATAAGCCTTCCTTATCCTCTTCATCACAGTTTAAGCCATATTTTACTTTCTCTTGCCTTTTGGTGGTTTGCATGCTGAACTTGCAACGTGACTTTCTCCGTTGCCTCGCACTTGTCACACTGACTTTCCAGCTGAGAAATGCTTTTGTCAACCTACAGAGGTATTGGAAATCTGTGGCCTCTCACTTTTCCACCTAATAACCTTATCTTCTTTGGTGGACCAAAGTAGCATTTTCTGGGAAATGTGTAAGCAAGTTTCCCTTGTCGTGAAGGGTAACTTATGCTTAGGATGAAGATTAACTGTATATCTTGAAGGATAAATTCTTGCCATAAACAGATACCATAGGGAAAACACGTTATTGCATCTATACCATTGTCAGTATTATATTAATGCCATTTGGAACGAGCTAATACACATCACAACATATTTTAAAGAGACAGCATTTCATATTTAAGACTATTCAATTTTTTAACTACATTAGTCAATTAATATGTTAGTAGCCATAATGGATGCCCACAGGGGTAATCTGGTATACTTGACTTTATTACAGAGGTATTTAAAATGAGCCTTGGCTGAGTGGTCTGTGACCACATCCAGATCAGCTGTGGTTTAAAAGAGGCTTTGTCAGCACAGGGCTCGTCACAGTATTCAAAACCCTCTCTGGAGATCCACAGCCATAAATATGCTGCAGCTTGCTCAGTAATTTAAGTTCAAATAGCATCTTTTGATGAGAAAATGTGAGTCAAAACACACAGTAATACAAATATTTCTGGGGTTTTTTTCCCAGTGAAGCACAAAGCTGTATGAACCAGCGACAGCATTCACATCTTCAGCCATTGCTTTGAAGATTTCAGTGATTTTTTAATTTGAAGACATGATTAGTTTTTTTAATTTTAATGTCTCTCAGCTGCTCTTGACAAACACAATTTGCTAGCCCATTTTACATTTCAACGTCAAACATTAAAAGTCCTCAACTGTTTATGGTAAGTCAATACTGTCTTCTCTTTAAATATATAACCCGATCTAAAATGCAACTAGCTTTTTAACTTTTTAGAGATTTTTAGCAGCACTATTAATATTTAAATTAGCAGTCTAATAATATTAAACAGCAAATCATTCCCTTGCGCTTCTCCTGGGCTGTATGGGCTATGCTCAGTCAGCACGTCAGCTTTGGACACACGATGACACCATCACCATTGCTGGACAAGGACCGCACAGCGACGTGTCCCATCTAGCCACTTAGTGGGTGAATTTACATCTCCAGCCTAGGCACTATAAGAAGCTGACACGTAAGACCCCAAATCTTGCCAATTCATTCATCTTTCAGTTCTTTTTTTTTTGAGAGTGTGGGCTCGGAGATCTGCCAGAGTGCATTGGTAACAGGGTAAATTAAATTCCACAGCGTCCTTTCACCCATCTGGAAACAGCAATTCTGGCTGTTTCCCATTGACCTCACAAGATTAATTGGCAGTTGATAGCCTTTATATTCTAATTTTCCACCTAAGGGCCCCATTATATTTCGACCGCTGTGCCTGAAGAAATGCATCTTCATGTAGAATTAAAACTTTTATGTGTGCAAAACCTCAGATCAGAGGAAGTCATGCCTATTTTGAAGTCGTCTTTTGTCTTTCCATCCCTGATTACTCCTGCCTCGGATAAGACAGGTTATCTTATAAGGATTTCCTTTTTTCAAAGGCTCGTGTTAGGTTTTTTTTTCACTTTAGTTTTGCTGCAGTTCTGTTGTTTAACATCCCTCTCTTTATTTTCAGTCAGTCTAATCTCTTGGCAATAAGGGTGGAGAAGAAAATCATCCATTTTCAACAAATGCCTAAGATTATATCTACTGATTATTGCAAGAAAAGAAATACAGTCCCTTCTACAAATTAGGGGATAAATTAACCAATGAATCCAGCAGATAACTACGTAGGTTGGAATGAGATGTAGCCACACAGAAAGAAGTAAAATTTGACACAGTCTGGTGGGGGTTTTATGGTTTGAAAGAAAATGGTAACTTCTTCTCCCCTCCTGTTCCCTGTATCAAGAAGCATGTAAGCCTTTTAATGTATTTCAGTGCATCACGGATGGCACAGGCGAAGGATCCTCGTTCTAGCAAAGGTAAGAGAAATATAACCTGTTTGGGTGTTCACATCTTGGACAGAGGATTGAATATAGCTTTCTAGAAACAATTCCTTTTAGAAAAGTTCCTTTTGTACGTTGGTGATTACTGTCATCGTGGCAAAATTATGGGTGACTTGCATTCCTGTCCAGAGTTTGAATGTTGGCATGGGGATTTCTTTCTTCGGTGGTTGTGTAAGGGATGTGTGCGACTCTTCAAGTGTGGAATATATGCTAGGCTGTGTTCACGGACCTTGTGAGAGGTCGGCTTTGTCAGCAGTCTGTGAATACTTTGCAGAGAAATTTATACCCAAATGTAGACATATTGGCTTTTGCTATTTTTTAATCATTATGCATTTGTGATATAAGTGCATTTAACTCCCAAATGAGGGAAGACACTTTAAAAATATACTTTCTGATGTGCTTTTCGCTGCTTTAGTACGTTCTACAGAGTCACTGCGAAAGAAACACATGTGAGCCCAGTAAAAAAGCATATGGCAGAAGGACTGAGAAAGCAGTTCCAACGAAGTTGAAATTTGGGAGCTGTTAGAGATGATAGATATATTTAGAAAAGTATATACAATAAATTTTCAGCTGATGGAAAGTGTCACAGCTATATTAACTTCAAGGAGCTGGAAGTCAGCTCAGCTTGAACTTCAAGCGAAGCTATGATAATTCTGTATTGTTAAATCCGTATGTAACGTAGCACACCTGCGTGAATCTAAACACGGGTGAATTTGACAGCGCTTTTTCTCTGGTATTGTTTCCCCTCAGTGCTGGATTTAACATCGAGCCGAACCAGTATGCACGGAACAGGAGGACGACAGAGTAGGGTAAGCCTGCGTAGTCTGCTACAGAGGGAGCCACTCCACAGCTAGACAGGTCTCAAACCCAGTTTCTTTTTGCTAACAGGACTTGGATTAATGGGTTTCTTTTGAGGTCATCTTCACAACCTTGGTTCATTCCAGGGTCCTGTTGGCCCGGACCTTGGGCTGAGTTGTGCTTTCCTCACTGCTGGGCATCAGCGAGGGCTGCAGTACAACCTTTGGGATTAACTCAGATGAATTTCTTATATTATACATTCCTGATTTGATCTGTTTTCTTGAACTAAAAAGTATTTTTAAGAAAAATATGTAGTCTTGGTGTTAGAATGGCTCATGATGAATAATTTACCATAACTAGGAAAATTTTGGCAAAGGGTTAATTAAACTCACTGTTTAGAAAAAAATTAATAAACAATTTTCTCATCTGCCAGTCATTAGATCTTGTTATACTTTTTCAACTGGATAGAAGAGCCCTCCATTACAAAATACCTGTTCCCTCTGGCACCACAGACTGGGATCTAATCACCTCTTAAAGCGCTACTTGCTGAATTCTTATTGATCACTATAAGATGTACTTTCCAGTGCTGCAGTTGTTCGCCTGCCTTCTTTCTGAATCCTAACAAGTAGTTTGCTATCCATCCTGAGCTGCAGATGGCAGAACCAGACACTTTAATTCCAAAATACATACCAGCACGAAGCAGAAAAGCAATAGGGACTTTTTATACCTACTTAATATCCCCTGCTTATACAGCTATGGATTCTGTAGCCCTCCAAATAGATAAGGTTCAACCTATGGTTCTTAAATCCCTCTCAGACTTACGTCCCTCTCAGCGTATAGGTTCTCCATAGGGATCCCAATTCTATGGCTTGCGTTCCTTGTTCCTTGCTCCACCACGGTGCGTTCACTGGCTGTTCTGAAAAAGTGTGCTGCTTGCTTACAGCCAGCTCGCCAAACGGTTAAGGTCACCCTGCGCCGCAGACCTCCAGGTAGGGTCAGTTTTGATGTGGAACTTTCAGAAGTATTTATCCTTTCAATTTAGATACTGAAAAAAATGCTAAGTATTGCCTGTGCAGTCTATTAAAACTATTAGGTTTTATTGCTAAAACACCTTGCAAGTATAATTCTGACCATTTTGGTAATCCCCAGACTTTAAAGGGAGTCCTTAGTTTCATTCTTGTAAGAATGTAATTTTTGACTCATACTCATCACCTTGGCCTTGTGACAGTATTTCCAGTATTTACTGAGTGATGATTACTTTTAATAAAATTTCCTGGATCTCCATAACATCAATTTTTATATATATTTTTTTATATATATATAAAATATTATATATATATCGGTGAAGGGTAAGACAGAAGTATGCCTGTTTTTAAAGAGTGTTTTCCCAATTATTGTATCTGATATTCACAGTACTATTTTTTTTTCCTTGAATGTCTTATCTGAAAGACATTGAAGAGGGATAAATCATTTATGTACTCTGTTACATGAGAATTGCCAATATTTTAAAAAGAAATATTTTGTTGGTGATCAAGCTGTTGCTTCCCTGCTTGCATTAATGATTTCGTATAACTGCTGATAGCTTGACTGTGCAAAAAAAATTGTTTTAATATTCAGTTATTTCTGAATATATTCTGTTGTTTCCTATGCCTTCTGTTCTTCATATAACTTTGTCTCTCTGGTAGAATTCAAAAGCAGTCTGAAATGTAATTGGAAAATGTGTATCATACGATGTAGTATTTAGAAGCAAATTGTCTGGACTGAAATTCCTGATGCAGGTGACCTATTGAACACCCTGCAACCCACCAGTCAGATTAAATTGGTAAAAGGATGCAGGGAGCACCAAATGGTTCAGCAGCAACCCATCTAGTGTTTTGTTTTTGATTTGGACTTTAATGTAGGTTATTTTAATAAAATCAGTTCACTAGATGGACGTAAAAAATGGAAGAATACAAACGATAGCATTAGCCAAGACCGCTGTTTGTCCCTGTCTTAGAAGATGAGTTTCATTTCTTCTTTTCTCATGAAAACCAAATGAACGCCTCAGTAATCATCTTGTTCATGTGTCTGCAGAACTTGGGAGAGGGGTCCCTGGTAATTCTGAATTAGCTGTTTATGTTCATAACTGTGACTGCTCGGTTTCAAGGGTAGCTTTATTAATTCTGTAAATGTTACCTGTTATTATACTTGAAATGGGTTTGACTCTCAATGGAAAAATGTGCACAAACCATTTCTTTAAAATACTTGGGGTTTATTTCTGTATAGGGGAATATAGATAATCAGGTTGTGTTATATCAATATAGGGTTTTGGCAGTAGACATTTTGTGCAAATTATGACAGTTGGCCTTGACACAATTTATTCGGTTGGTGAGCAATAGGTCTCGTCTACATCACTGGAAAAGCTTGACTGTGTTCATGGGTTACCCAGGCAAAGGCTTCGCTCTACGTATCCCACCTCCGCACTAGGCAAGGATAAGAACAACTGTGGGGACCTTGTTGCTGATGTTTTGTCCAGTGACCAGTAGTTATTGTTCAGGAAATAGAAAATCTTTATTCCTAGGCCTCTTTAATCTCTTCCACAGATGAATGAGATCAATGCCATTGTCCCGATGTGAGTCATGATTCCATTTCTCTAAATATTGTGGCTTGCTCTTTCTGGGCTTCATGCCAGTTCTGCGCAGAGACCAAAGATACATTTTCAGATAGCATTTTTTGTGAGCATGGTACTCGCTTTTCGTTATACATGAACTTGTCTCGTTGTGTGGTGGATGACTGGGTGTGCGCAGGTCTGCCATTCAGGAACAGCCTTGCTGCTTGACTTACAGTTCCTAGCTTCATCCCAGAAACCGGTACACGCCAACTAGATAACTACCAAAGGAGAAGGTGTCTACGGTGGAGTGGCCAACTGGACTGACGTGGCAGATCTGTACCTTCAATAAATGTATGTACTTGAAACCTGTGCTGTGGAGTCCTGCTGTGAAGTGTTGTACCTGGGAATGTCACTACTGCACAGTGCAAGAACCAACCCAACCCAAACCTAAAACCTGGAATGATAGAAGTCTCACTTAACAAGCAATGACATCAAATATGGTAAATTATGAAGATATTTATATTATATTATATTAATCAGAAATAAACTCTCTAGACAGGTTCTAAGCTCTTTAGTGAATGCTTGAAGGAAAAAGCCTGAATAGTGAGTTGTGGCACCACTGGAGCTTGAGCCTGCCTTCCACAAATGTCCTAACAAAGGTGAGGCTCAGTTTTACTCCGGGTTGGGTCCAGTGAATCTTTACTTATTTTCTGCTTGATGAAATATGTTCTACAGAGCTCAGTCTATCTGTCCTGGAGCAGAGTGCAAATTTGTGTGGGGCTTTCTGGTACAGCTGGGAATTAAACCTAAATCCCCATCTCCAGGGTGAGCTCTCTCATCTCTTGCTGTGTCTGTTTTTCAAAGAACGGAGAGCATGGCCTCTTTTTTAATGGAAATACATGGTTGTCTTCAAAAGCAAGTTCTCACAAGCCGGCTGTAGGAGGTTCATGGGTCCGCCTGGGTGGTGACTTGATACTCTATGAATTGGTTGGTTTTCATCCTAATCTTTGGATCTGAACCTAACTATGGAGGAACCCACTTGCCTAACTTCGGTCTTTATGATTCGTTGTGAGATTCTTGCCCCCAAGTTTTGTTGGGTTGGTTGGGGTTTGTTTTTGTTTGTTTTTTTTTAAGTCTGGACCTTACTGTCGTCTTTGAAAAGAACTGTAGGAAAGTAACTAGAAAATAAGAACCAAATATTTCACTGAATTTGATCCTAAATATATTAGTGTTTGCAAAGCAGATAGCTCGCTGTATTTTTTGGTGTCGTATTTGTTATTACGGATTAGATCAATTGTCTAGCGCAAGTAGCAAACCCTCCCCTTGTAATGCACTTACTCAGTTGTGAAATCATGTACTCAGTAGTGGGGAAAAAAGAAAAACCTCCATAGTCCCTTCAAGCAATCAATTTATGCCCTGAAGCATGAGATTTGATTACCATTGTTATTATCTTAGCTTGCATAGTTACAAATGTTATTAGCAGTCATAAAATTATCCAGCCTTTAAAAAATTATATTAAGGAAAAAAAATCCCAACATTTCACTCCAGGTTCTTCAACGCCTAAATTCCTGGGATTGATTCGAACTGCGAAAAGTGGTAGTTCCTTTAATTAAATTTAAATTTGCTGTCCTTTGATCACGTGGATTTTTCCTGTATTGTCATTATGAAGGAATAGATGAGTATTTTCTAGCATGTCTGTAGCTTCCCTGCTCTGGTCAAGACCCATCTAACTTTCAACATTCCATAGCTAAGCATTGATGATGTATACTCAGATACATGTTTAATAAACCATTAGTGCAATATGCATCACTCTCATCTAGGTTTATCCCTTTACAGTTACAATCTTTCCTTGTGAGCTGAAGGTTTCTAATGCAGCTTTGTGCTTCTCAATATACATCTCAGCTGGTATAATTTAAATATTCTGAAAATTCCAAAGATAATGAAAATACTGTGAAATGTTGCAGCAGGACATAATTTCCAAAACAAATTTTGACATGGAAAAATGCTAGTTGTCATGATGTCAATTATTTTAGCCATTTAATTTGTCCAGGACTGAAAGAGATTCCCAGAAACTTATTCTTTAAAAAAAAAAAAAAAAAAAAAAAATTGTGGCTCTTGATATTCAAATACATTCACATTTTTGCATATCTACCTAGTCAAAAAATGACTTCATCGTTAGTAACGAGCTGTGGTGGTGGGATATGTTCTGGCAATTACAAGCAAAATGAATTTTCTCTAAAGAAAATCTAGGCAATCTGTTCTTTTGTCCTGAGTGTTTCATGTATCTTAAATGGCATTTACAGTAAGATTGGAAATCTTCTGAGCCTCCCATCAGACTCTGGAACTGATTTTAAAATGCTAGGTGTTTCTTGAGGGAGCACGTTCAGCGAATCGGGTAGCAAGTGAAAGTTCCAATAGGCACAAACACACCCTGTATTCCTTCTGATTTCTTTAGGCAATTCCCGAGATAAATGTTCTGAGGGTTTTTTTCCTCACACTTGATTTGAGACAATATTATGCATTTAATATGTATTTTAAATATGTCACCGGTACCAGCCTAGAGAGATTTAACAAATTTTTCCAATGTTTCCAGCAGTGTTGCGCTCTCATCTCACATCACGTAGTGGGTTTGATGAAAAGGCTCCTTGATTTTCAGCAGGAAATGCCAAAATAAAGAGCAGTTCTGTGGAGACACGGAGAGGACCGAACTGTGCTCCTCTGTCTTTATTTTTGTTCTGTGCAGACTTAAGTGCTGTGACATTTGCCCTTTTTCATTACCCAGTGAAATCTGAAACACAATGGATTATGTCTATTTACACTTTACCTAAGGCAAACCCTAGTCTCAAAAATAGACGTGATTAGTGCCATGTCTTATTACGAACGTGGACACATTTTATTTTGGAAGTGTGGAGCTGTTTTTGGTAAGCTGACACACTTTGACTTTTCCATCAGCTGACTTCCTAGTGGAAGGAAAACTATTTGCATGATTTTGTGTCAAAAAATTAAAATAATTTAATGGTTTCCATATTACGGGCCAAAACCTGAAACCGTGAGAAGATCTTAGTGAAATCGTGTTGCCAGAGAGAATCTAAAAGTTGGGTCAGCTAGGCAGGGCAATGAAAGTTTCATTATTCAAGCCCAGCTCCTCTCTGTTTGCGGCACAGCGGATCTGGGTAGTGGATGGGGCCACGTAGGTGTGGGCAGGCAAGGAAGTTGGCTTTGGCAGCGGTCCTGCCTCAAGCAGTCACTGGAGGTAATTAAATTGTTGTCTCTCTTCTTCATGGCAGAGCCCTGCAGAAATCAACCTGGAAACTCCTGGCACTGCTCAGGCATCCCGGGAGGAGGGTACCGTTGGGCAGAAACGGGCAAGAGTCGTTGCCCCCTGTTTTTCATCCTCTTGGCAATGGCAGGAGGGGCAATGCCAGCTCTGTTATCTCTGCTCCCAGATGAGCAGGACACAGCTTCCCAGCCTCGGTGTCTTCAGTTTTTGCCAAGGCTTCAGTAAATCTCCGGTCATCTCTGGGTTTTGACTGGATATCCTACGGCCACGTTTATACTGGGTCAAACGGCTTTTCAATACGTCGGCAGCCCCGACACGTTTGAGACATTCCTCTGCAGCTGTCTCCTTTTCCATTTATTTTCAGAGGTTTCCGCTGCACGGGGGCACAGCCCTGTTGCTTAGCTGTTGGTTGCTTTGGAAAGCAATGTGCTGTAAATATAGCATTTTACTGTCTTTGGACGAAACAGTAAGTCAATTCAGGATTTGGCTGTGCGAGTGGGATTCAAAGGGAGCAGTCCCGGTCCCTTCTGTGTGCTCTGGGCTGGGCCTCCGCTGCACAGAAATCCGACTGCCCGACGTCAGAGCTTTCTAAGCAACCACAGCACACTTTCCTTACATAATAGAAGCTTTTCTCCATACATTTGGTGAGAAGTTTGGCATTTATATTGGCACAAGTTGATTTAAACGTAATTTCATATGAAAATTTTATCTACTAATTGCCTGACTTTACACAACTAAAATATCAAGCGTAACATTACTTTAACAGAGCATTTGCTTTCTTAACACAGAACAAGTATATTGAATAATTCTACCCTTTTCCCTACTAGTTTTCAGATTTTTTTCTTTTACTACTCTTTAGTTCGTAATATCTTTCTTTAAATTTGATTATTTATTTCCTGTTCAGAAAGTAAGCTCACCTACCTAATTCTGCTGAAGATGAACAACACAAGTTTGCCAGTACATCAACAAATTCTGATTGCTACTGTCCGAAAAAATCTTTAACCCAAATGATAATAATCCCCATGAGTGCTAACTGTGATTCGGTAGGGTGGTTTTATGGTTTAATGCCTGTGAATGTTTCTTTATGATTATTGTTCATTGCATTAGACAAAGCTCAGAGAAAAGAAAAACACCCAAAGGTCAGCAGTGAGACGGAAAACGGTCTGAGAAGTCCGAGCCCTCGTGAAAATGATTACGTCTGACCTTCACCACCTCCACACAGCGTCTCTGGATGGAGTGCTTAAGAAAATGACTGGCGGATTTGTGACGACTGTCTTCATGAATCACTTAAAAATTTAGCCCGTTCCACAAAGGGATTGCGGAAGTAAACCGTACAGGCAGAAAGTCCGAGTGGTCAAGCGTGCACACAAACCGATCTGTGTGCTGTAGAGCATGTGCATCAAAAATTAAGAAGACAGGCGTTCACAAAAAATGAGGAAAAGAAAGATTTTCAAAGGTTTGAATATATAAAGCATTAGATGTTGCAATGATGAACGCATGGGCTGTTAGCAAGGGACAGCACAGAGGCGGACTGGGTGGGGAGGATTGTCCCCATCTGAGGTTTTCTGACTTCTCACCCTTTCCTTTGGGAAAAAAAAAAAAAAAAAAAAAAAGAAAAGACACTTCTGCACCCCGACAGAGGGGTAAATTGGGGCCGGGGGGACTGGCCGGTTCCCCGACAGCGCCTGTTCCCTCCATGGCCAGATTTGGAGGCCCCCGCCTCTCACGAAGTGAGAGCTGCAGAGGGTCTTGCCGGGGCGGGGGGAAGTTCCCCCCAGTCCGGCCATTTCTTCATCCCCTCCCCTGCCCTGGCTCCCTCGGCTGGGAGCTCGGTGTCCCCCGCACCTGCCGCCCTGCCCCGGCCTGCGGGGCCGCTCCCGTTGCCGGGCGGGAGGTGGCGGCGCGGCCCCCCCGGGCGGGAGGCGGGCAGGGGAGGTGCGAGCGGGCCGGGTCGGGCCGGGGCCGGGGCTCAGCTCCTCTCCCTCCCTCCCTCTCTCCCTCCCTCTCTCCGTCCCCGCCATCCCCAGGTGCCGCCCGGAGAAGCGCGGCGGGGCGGAGGCGCCGCTGGCTCCCGGCTCTCGCCGAAGGGGCGTCGGATCGGGCAGGTGGGAGCCGCCGAGCGGGGCCGGGGCAGGGCCGGGACGGGGGCGGTTCGGCCCCCCGGGCGAGACGGGCAGCGGTTTGGGGAGGTGCGGGGGCTCGTTGCCATGGCTCCCTGCAAGCTCTGCCGGAGGAGATAGTGATGCCAGTCACGGAGGGACCCCTCTTCCTTCTCGTGGGTGTGTAGCGGGGCTGGGGTGGTTGGGCTTTTTTTTTTTTTTTTTTTTTCCTTCTCGGGGGGTGGAGCGATTAATTTGGAGACCCGGGACGGGGCTGCGGAGACGCTGCCGCTGCGACCTGCAGGTCCGGCCGCCCCCTCGCTGCCGGCTCTGCCCGCGCCGGGCTGAAGGTAACGCCGGGGGGAGCGGGGCGGGGGGGTCAGGGCCGGTCCTGTCCCCTTTCGGGGCTGCCGGGTGGTGCAGGGCGCTGGGACCGCGGGTGCCCAGCCGCGGGGCTGCCCCGGCCGCCGCTTCCGCTCGCCCTGCCTTTCTACCAAAAGCCTCTTTAATTTTTTAATTATTTTTTTTTTCCCGGTACCGCACCTGGTCCGGTACGGCAAGCGCCGGGCTTCGCCCTGCAAAGCGATGAGGAAGCGGAGCCGGGCTCAGCCCCGCGGAGGGGCGAGCAGGTGCCCGCGGCTCGGGGCGCAGCGCCGGGGGAAGCTGGGGGGTCCCCGGGGAGCAGGTCCAGCCCCCCCCCCACCACCCTTCCCCACCGCCGGGTGTCAGGGCTGCCCCCTGCTCGGGAGCGGGTCCCGGCGGGCGGAGGAGCCGCTGCCCGGGGAAAGTTGGCCGGAGGGTGCGGATCCCGGCGGGTGGGGGTGGAGGGTCCGGGGGGGCAAACGCGTGCTCGCGGTGGTCTTGGCTGGGGGATGGCGTGCTCAGTTTCATGTTGGTTTAGGTGGGTTCAAGTTTGCAAGCCCGGATGTCACGCATCTGTGGCAAACACTTGTTTCTCCTTTCCTTTCTAATGATTTTGGAGAGTGTTTTTATATATTTTTTTCCCCTGCAATACCTAAATAATTACAAATGTCCCCAGTTGTTGGGTTTTTTTGGAGGAAGTGATGTGATTGTGTGGCACTCCAGGAGAGCTGTAAGAATCGTTAAACCTCAGTGTCGTGTGCTGTGTGTTATTAATTTGTGTTGCACAATCAGAGCATCAGTAGTCTCAGCTTGGTTTAGGTTTTTGTAACGCGAGAAGATTCTGTTTTCTAATAGTCAGGCACAGTAAATGTGAACAGACTTTTCATCTATCCTTTCTATGACAATGTTACTTTGCTTCTTATTTTTGGGTAGAAAGGAGCTAAGCTATGATACGTTGGATAACGCACAGGCATTCAACCATAACTCAACAGATGTAAAGCGAATAAATTAATTCTCAGCACTATCTAGGAATAGTTTTGCTTGAAACATGTTTTGGAAAATTTCACCAGAGACTTGACAGGTGGTATTTTTGCTTGATTGTCAAGGGTTCATTTGATGTGACTGAGTTAAATATGTGTTATGTAGCTCTCCCAAATACTGTTCTATAAGCAAAAAAAAAAAAAAATATCATTAGTTTAGTTACAGGTCTGAGGAAAGGAGATGAGGAGAAACCTGCACCTTAAAATGAATATGTAATTTTTGCCCGTTTGTGAACATGTGTGACGTTGCCATGTGGGAGCTGTGCATGTGATCCTTTGCCCATTGCTTCCCGCGATCCTCTGCTTGGCTTTTACTGACGCGAAATATTAGAGTGCATGACTACTGCTGTGTTACCGCTTTTCTGTTGCTTGAAAAGTAATGAATTTTCTTTGTCTTTAAAAAAACCCGCAAAACCCCCACCCAAAAAACACCTCTCCCAATGGGTCATTAAAAAATTAGAAAATTCTCATTAGCCATTTTCTGCAGTGCTTACTTAGACCGCACATCTGCTGTCAGTCGAGTTTGGCTTACAGAAGAGCTACAAGACCAGACTATGTTACATTAAAAAAAAGATGCAATAGATAAGATACCAAGGTTTGCAGGAGGTAATGGAGTTCCTTCAGGAATATTGCACAATATATGTGAAAGTATCAGTAAATATCTTTAGTAAAAAACACCTGTCAGCAATCCAAGAGTTGTAGAAGTTTTGCCATGTGCAACACATAGCTTTTAAACCAGTTTGTTCTCTAAACTCTTGCAATTTATTGTTGATTTTTATCAAAATAGGAGTAAAATGAACTCTGAAGCTGAAATAGACTGTACTTCAGTACAATATACTTTGATTACATTTAACTCACTCTCAATGTGAGTGAATGTAATTATTATGGACATTTAGCATGTGTTACTCCAGTAATTAAATTTAATGAATGAAAATACAACACTCCACTTCTTTATTCCAAGAAACCCAGCAGATAAGCCTTCATTTAAATGAAAGATTACATTATTCACAACATTTATGTGTACCTTGAGTAGCTTGAATTGTAGCCATCTTGTTTGCCAATAAAGATATACTTTGTCACTTACATTTGGAATAATATTTTTTTTAAAAAAAAAGGTAGCTATACATTACATAAAAGGATGTTGTGGACAGTTGCTTCTGTGATAAGGAAGGATCCGTTCCTTTCCCCAGTGGGAGAGGACAGGGACTACTTTAAACACTACTAATTATTTCAGTTTATCTTGCATGTTTACAATGCTGTAGTTAGTTAATTATAGCTTTTCCCATTAGTAGTATGTTAAGAATAATGAATTAACATATCACACAGATCAAAAGAACATCTACAAAGTTTATCTTGGAGGAAAGAAAGTGTTATTGTGTGGCAGGAAGTCCCCCTGGCTTTCCCAAGGCACAGATTTGTTGGAATTCCTGAGCTGGTGCTTCAGAGCCAGATGAATGACTTGAATTGATCACAAACAAGTGACACTGGAGCTCTTGGTTGCTTAGCAACCCACCAAGATGCCACAATTTCTTTTGGTATAGTTGTCCAGTAAAGTAGAAATTCTGTTTTGTTAAAGATTTTTTTTTTTTTTTTTTTGCTAGCACAAAGCCCACCTTACAACCTTTGATTATGTATAATTGAAATTGATGCCTCAGTAAACCATGTTCTGGTGGTGATGTGCTCAGTGTTTTATAACAAGTTTCAATTGTCCTTTCTCAGTTAGACTTGTGTTCAAAAATCAAAATCATTAGTGGGACAAGTCAGTCTTAACAAAGACAGTCATCTACCAACTGCTATTTGAACAGTTCCCCTCATGCTGTCTGGAGGTGTGAGATCCTACAAGGTCTTGCGGCATTACCCCACACTCCGTTATGAGTAAATGAATTGCAACATGGAACGTGGGGTTTGAGCGTTGTCTGAATTACGTCGGGGCAGTCTGGCCCATCCGATAGCCCATGTGGCTGGACATCTCCCCAAAGCTGTCCTCGCAGAAGACATTGGTTTCTTAACAGATCTAATTTGTGTAAGGAATTACAGATTTAGTACTCAAAGAGCAGAAGGAAGATAAATGTTATCGTGGTTATATATACGCAAAGTACCAATATCGGCTTTAACCAGCTTGTGGCATCCTGCATTCAGTTCAGATATGCTGAACGATGGTTTTGTGTCAGCGAACTCTTTACTGTTACCCTTGGTCCATGTATGCTGGTGTCTTAGTCCTGGAGTGCCCCTTGGAAGGGAGTTGTGCCGTCATCCCATCCCCACTTACAGTGCTTTGGTTTGCGTTACGGGGAGACCACGCAAACCGGATTCATTTCAGATGAACCTAAGCCAGAATATCTGTTTCAGGAGTTTACTTTGTGCGCTTCGGCTGTTAATGGGTTTTTCATCCATGGACTCCTGACGAGAGCTGAAGTGAAGCCTTTGCAATGTGTGTGGGTGGATTTGGGGTTCCCAGCACCGTTTTGCTCTACTTATCTCTGCCCTTCTGAGCTCTGCTACTTGCAAATGTAGACATATCCTTTTCCTTCTAAAATTGTAACTAGGAAAAAACACACTAGGGCTAGGAGAACTGCAGGCTGCCATGGCATTTATTTTACTTAGATAGTAGTTGGCATTCTGGAAGATTTCTTCCTCCCTCTTGGTGACAAGAAGGAATGCAGGTATTTCTAGTCTTTCCTAGGCAAAGAGCTTGGGTACTGCGTGATTTACTGGCGCATTGGACTAGAAGGGGATGTCGTAGCAGTGCCTGTAATAACTGCTGCCATGTTGGGACCACAGTGAACCAAATCTCAACTCATTGTCAATATTCGTAGGCTAAGATTATGACAGTTCATAATCTGTGTACTTGTAATTGCCTTTCTAGGCTTAGGCAGACTCAGGTAAAGATTTAGGTACATATGAGCTGCTTTGATTTTGTTGTGGGTTTGGGGTTTTTTTCTGTTGTTCCTATGTAACAAAGTCAATGCCCAAAACTCAAGGTTGCTGTGTTTGGTTTTTGTTTTTTTTTTTTTCCGTAGCTACTCTCCTTGTGTCTGTTTTATGCATTTATTTCTATAAGTGCATTTGCATACCCAAATGCTGATTAGCACTTGCCATCGTAGTGATTGCCTCTGTATTACAAATAGATGAAGGTACAAGGTAATATTTGGCATCTTGGGTTTCTCCTCCCCGCGTGTCCATGCACCCCGTATGAAATGCACGGTGTGGAGCTGTGACGGCTCTTGTGATGTGTTATTTTCTGAGGCTGCAGCGTTCCCTAGCAGATGTTTCCTTCTTCCTTCATTACACCTGAGTGTACAAAACTCAAAAAAATGCAGATGGAAAACAGTTCATCATTAAAATTAGTGTTTATTGTTACAGCTGAACTAGTGTCAGTTGTTTTGAGTGTGACCTCCAGGTGCAGATCTATGTAAGAAGGGTAAGATTTATGTTGCTTTTTTCATTAGGGCTTTTAAGTCTTAATAATTTCTTTTGACCCTCACTAGCCCTCTCTTTTCTCCGTTTATCAAGAAAATGGCCAATTTCACTTTTCAGGTGTTTTTCTCCTTTTGCTGAGTCAGCAACAAGATGGAATTAAATTAGAGGTGTGGTGGGGATATGACTCGGGTTAGGGAGGGTGAAGGGCAGATTGGGGATGACAGGGATGAGCCTGCTTGGCTTCATCCTCATCTTTACTCCCGTTGTCCTGCGCAAAAGAGACAGAGATGTCTGGATCCAGGCCTGAGCAGCTGGGGAAGAAGGAGCTGACGGTCGAGCCTGGGCAGGGTTGTTTCTGTGATAGTGCAGCTTTCGAGGATATTTTTAACAGATGGTTCCTGGTCTGGCTGTGTCTGTAATAGCCGGTCTGTCGGTCAGGCTGAGCTGCCTCGGGGACAGCCCCACGCCGAGCTCCCGACAGGTAACCTCCAAACAGCCGCTTTCACTGGGGCAAAACCAGAGCTTCTCGTAGGGTCCCCTTTTCATCCTCCCCATGTTTGCAATCAAGGAGGTGGAGAACCTTGTGTACCTGCTGAGGACTTTGTTTTCCCCTGGGCTGTCCCAGCGCAGCAGCACAATGTGCGCCGGGAGCCTTCGCATCGCTCTGTGAACGCTCTTGGATGTCAGCCGGGAGCCCACCTACGCTGCTCTCCCCTGCCTGGGGATGCTCCTGCTGCACCCGCCACTGCCGCCGCCTCCTCTTCCTCGTGGGAACGTGGAAGGCAGCCCGTGGGTTGTGTGTTCACAAGTGCTTGTGGCTGCTGGTCTACTTTTAGAGGTGGACAGGGCTGTAACTTTAAAGGTGGGATGAACCCACGTGAAGGGGTCTGTAATGGCTGGTCCTCGTGAATAGAAAGTTTAACTCTAAACCAGCCAAGCAGCGAAAGCACAGGACTCCAGGTTCGAAGAAGTGTGTCTAAACACTTCAGTAAGCCAAAGTCCTCCTACCTTTCAACGTAGTTTAGTCAGATGACTTTAGTGCTTTTAAAAATCTCATTTTGAGTGTTTCCTTTTTTTGGGACACCCTTAGAGACGACTGTGAAAGGTTGGCAGTCGCTACCCAGGACAGCCTCCCGGCTGAAGTTAGCTGGCTAGGCAGTGATCTCCTAAGAGGAGCAGGGAAAAATAAATTGCAGAATCAGGCCCAGCCACCTTTCAGCCTGTCTCCTTTGGTGACTTTTCGAGTGTGACACAACCAATTCCCTGTCAGCCTTTCCCGCTGGCTGACACCAAAGAGGTGGCTTTGAATGCTGCCTGCTGTGCTTGTGTGGCACTTGAAAGGAAGAGAGGACTGCCTTTAAGGGGTGTGTTCCCACAGCTTTAAAGTATATTTGAAAAATGCATCGTTCAGTTGTGTCGTGCGTACTGCAGTATTAAAACTGATGGAAACCTGGAACAACGTTTCAGTAAAAAATGGCCGGTGCCATTGCTGTATCCCCAGTGCTTGAAATAAAATTAGTCTTGATGAAAGATTGCTGTGCTTATAGGAAAAGTAAAATTATTATTCCAGGGCAGAATTTTTCTGTTAGAAAATACCATAACAATGCTTTCAGCTAACAGTGGTGATTAACTCAATGGCTTTTTTTTTTTTTTAGATGTATTCACAGAATACACCATTATTTTTATTTTTTTTCAGTTCACTGAAATCAGAGGATTATTAATAATAAAAGATCGTCTGTAGATTTTGAAGCATCTACAAATTTCCTCAAGAGTGTTCTCATAGCCCAGCGTGGTCTGTCTGTCACATCACTAAAATCCCTCCCTCTGGGGTACCGGGGTGGTTTGTGTTGGCTGATGCGGGTCTGTGTGCACTCTTGCACCCGTGTCTGTCCGCTGAATTTGTTGGGTTTGCTTCTTCATCGGCTAAATACTTCAAACCAGAACATCCTTGCTGATTTCAGTGAACTTGTTAACTAAAATTGGTACGTTACTGGGTAAGGGCCCCATGCTTTATTTGTCACAGGTTATTCTTCCATATTATTCCACCAATGACTTTGTTTTAGTAAAATTTCATCGTAGGCAATAGAGGATTTCTATTTTGACCTGAATATGAGTCAGAGAAGGGTCCATCTGATCACCTTGGTCACGAGACAGTTTTACAGCTGAATAGCTTGTATTCAGTACTTGCTTTGTATGAGTTCTGCTGAAGCATCGACCAAAACTGTAGCTATCTTGGTAATTAAAATCCAAAATACTTTGAGATAGATATTCCTTTATATTACATTTGAGCAGAAGAAAGTAACACAGAACTGAACTACTTGTATCTGGAAGTACTAATGGAAGATTTTTATTTTATTGTATTTTTTGGGAAAGTAATAAACCCAATACACTGTGGTGACTTTCAGGATTAATATTGCACATGAAAACCACCGGTGAAGTCATGGCGCCACTGAAATAGATGGCCAAACTCCCACTGACCTCAGCAGAGTCAGGTTTTTGTCCCAAGAGTGATAAAAATCTAATTTACAACCTAACCAGTTTGAGAAATAGGCATAATGGCTCGGGTCCCTGACTGATACAAATTACTGTGGTTCAGCTGAGGATGATTGAGTTACACTGACTTACGCCATCTGGGCTTCTGGAGAATCGTGCCCAACGTCCGCACGGGCTCGCCGTGTCCGTCGGTAAGCACGCCGTAACAGGCTGCGCGCCCGGCTCGCTGCAGACAGGCGTGTCAGGAGCTTTATGACAGTGGCTCCTATCAAGTGGCATATTCTTGTATCATATTTTGACTGGAAACAAATAACCAGGAAACAGTAATGAATATTCCTGTTTTCTGAGTCATACAAATTACGAATGTCGTCCTGTAAGCTATAGAGTAACAGCGATTAAAGGAGCGTCCCAGCTGTACAAAGCTAAGGCATACCTACTTCATTAAATTTACAGGGCTACCACTGAAATCCGCAGTAATTGCTCAGGGTTTACCACCTGCATGACAAATGCACCTTTCTATTATTGACTGTACGACGTTTGACTTGGGCTTTCACCTAAATCTGGGATTTTGATTATCTCTGATTATCGTATCGAATTGCAGCATCCCTGCTGTCTGTGGCCGTACAGCGCTCAACCGGTGATTTTTGCCCACCCTGCTGGCAGGTGTTTTTTGGTTAAAACCTGCCCAGACAATGCCTACCTGCTGGGAAACACTCAGACTCGTCTTTTCAGCATCACGTTACATCCCAGGGAACTGCTGATAACTGAGAACTGTTTGAGCTATATTACGGCACAGAGCTTTAGTAAAGTGCAGCAAGTGTGGTGGCACCAGAATGTAATACAGCTGGTCTGGCTGGGCAGCCCCTACAGAAGAGGAAGTTTCTCCCATTAATTTGCACGTGTGCAGGATCCTGCCTTTCGGAGCGTTGTACCCAATTATCCTGCCAGTGCAGCAAATTTTCACTGTCAGCCATTCCCCCTGTCAGACATCACTGTGCAGTGAAACCTCACATAATTCCAACTGCATAGCAAGATGAAAATTTCATCTTTGATGCATAAGAAATATGCCTCAGTGTTTGTTTAAAAAAACCCCACCAAACAAAAAAAAAAAAAACCCACCAAAAAACCCAACAGGCAACAAACATCAAGGGCTATTCACAAATCTTATCATGTGTATCACAAAAAAAAAAATTGGAATAATCTTTGTATTCAGCAGATAAGCAGCATTCATACAAACCATGCATACAAACCTCTTCTGCTGTCATCCTCCAAAATGTATGCTGAGCTTGTCTGTGCACAAAGCCTCTTGTAGTGGGTGGTGGTTAGACCAAATTTTTTATCCTTACATAGGATGGGATATAGGCAGGAGCACTATATGTTTGCAGTGTTAATTATATAATGCACTCACTGAAAAGGGTAACCTATGCAAACTTTTGAAGCTTAGGCAATGGCAATCCATTTAACCATTTATAGCTTTATGTATTTTATAATCCCCAAACCCAAAGGTCCCCAGAGAAGGAATGCGCCCCTAAAAGTTTAAGGCCTTTAAATTAAGTGAATTTCAATTCACTCATTTGCATATTTTTTCCTTTGTTCTGCTTGAATGAGATATTACTTCAGGAATTGAACTGTAACTTTGCTACAGGTAAATAATGTAAGACAGCTTATATTCCAAATGCTTGATCTCATTAGGGTTGTGCGGTGCTAATCTGGCAATTTGCAGCGCACCTTTGAGAGGAGGCGGTGTCCAGTCCACTTAGGATCACCCGGCACTGGGCTGGCGTTCAAGTTCAATTAACGTGTGGTACTAAATGTGCTTCTCGAACGGGGACTCTAAAGGATGCTGTGGGGTGATGAAACAGGCATCCCTGGAATAAGTTCTCACTGAGTTAATATCATACAGACAGACCAAAGCTGAATTCTCCTAAAAATCGAATTTTACAGTTAAAATGTAACACCAAGGTCTCTGAAACTGCTTTCACAAGCAGGCTGTGGTGATAGCCTTTGTGGTCTGTGTTGTTCTCAGTGGCTGGATTTGGCATCTCCGTACCTGTGCCACAGATTGACTGGGGTGGGTGGACAGAAGCGGTGGTGGGAGGGAGAGGCGAGACTGATCGAAGGGATAAAATGTCTATTGGAAAAAGTCTTGGTTAGTATCATTGGAAAAGATAGGGTGATATATCATGCGAGGATGGCAAAGTATTTTTGGGTCCATTATCCCATGCGTCTTGGTGTACTGCGGGAATACCGGTGGAGCCCCTGTACAAAGAGAGAAAGCAGAAGGAGGCAGGGGATGATTGTCTGGAGAGCTTGGCACCAATCCCAGAAAAATAATGGATGAATTGATAGAGGACTGAATTAATATAGAGTTAAAGAATAGAGAGGTAATTCAGGCTGGCCATTATGGTTTTCTGAAATGGGAGCCCATTCCTGATGGGGTTACAGGTTTGATAGATGCGGGTAACTAACCACTGAGGCAGAGTTTTCTAGCTGTTAGATTCGGTATCTCACAAAATCTCAGTTAAAACCAACCAACCAAACCCAACAAAGTCAGTATGCAGTATTAGTAGCAGTCGTGTTTAATGGATTACAATTTAGCTAGCAGAGCTGCAAGAATGAGAACTAGTCCTGAAACTGTTCAACATCTCTAGCAATAATCTGGACACAAAAATTAAATGGCTGCTGCCAAAGTTGTGGATGAGGCAATATCGGTAGTGTGGAAATAAGAAGTTTTATGGAGCAGACTGGCCGGCTGGCAGGATGTTGCCTCTTCTCTTGTCCTCCCAACAGTCTGCCTTAATCTATGCACTGCAAGAGGACATCCTTGAGAAGTTACCATGAAAGTGCACGGAGGGTCACAGTGGACGAAGAAAGGAAGACGCCTTCCCAACGTGACGCTATGGCTGAAGGACTAGTGGGATCCTTTGACGCAGGGGTTTTATCTGACTGCGTGAGAATGCTGGTAAGTATGGCCAGTTTTGGTGTCAACAGCTGAAAACAGAGTTTAGAAAACTGAAGAATCAAGAAAATAACCACAGTATTGATTCGAAGAGTGGAGAAAATTCCCTGCAGTGAGAGATTTAGAGAGCTCAATCTGCTTAGCTCATCAAAAAGAGGATTGAGAGGGGACTTGATTACAGGGACAAGTATTTTCATGGGGAAAGCATATCCAGCTTTTTAATCAAGAGGAGAAAAGAATAATAAGATCCAATAGCTGCAAGCTGGAGCCAGACAATTTTAAATTAGACATTAACCACAATTTTTTTTTATCTGTGATTAACCACTGGAATGAACTACGATGTGTTCAAATCGAGACTGGATACCTTGTGTGATATGATCAGTCAAACACAAGTCACTGGATGTGATTTGCAGGCGATAGGGAAAAGCACGGCAGCCTGTGATGTACAGAAGGGTGCAAAGGCCTTAAAATCTGTGAGCGTTGAAAGGGCAATCGAAGGGAGAAGATAAGGAAAAGGAGGAATATACATGGGAAGCATCAAAAAGAGAAAAAGAAGCACAAAAGGGCAAAGGAAGGAATTTCATCTGGAGAGGAGCTTCTCTTTCTGAGTATGGGAGCATATGCCTCAGCAAAGTGAGTTTTGGCATTGGAAACACCTTGAGCGTTGGCAGAGCTGGAGTCATCAGTTTCGTAGTCAAAACAGCAATTCTGGATTCTCTGCTTTGTTAATGATGATGAAGAAACCTCCCATTTGTGGTTTGGGCTGTTGGCACCGTTGACTCCCTGTGCCGCTGCTGCGAGGGAAGACAGTGCGATCAGCTTTGTTTAGCCGTGATGGAGCCGAGGGCTGCATCCCGCCGCGAGAGCCGCGCCACGCTCCCCGGAAGGGACGGGCATGTCATGTGTCGCCTGGGCTATGGCACGAGTCACCTCTTCAGCAGCGAGCTGTCACTGTGCTCTCGTGTGCCCTTCACTTTATTGACATCAGTGTTACATATACAGGTTTTAACAGAAATCGTGAACCCTATAGTTATACCATTAAAAACAAATTCTTGGGAAATCCAGCAGGGAAACCTGAGTACCGTCTGTGTATGTGTTTATCCTCTTGAAATAGTTTCACCAGATCAGTGACTGTCTTTTTTCCTTCCCCCCCCCCCCCCCAGAAGAAACATACTGTATTTCAAGTGCTCACAGTGCCCAATAACCAGGTAATCATTAATTTAAATGTAGTATTGTGTCTTCTGTGGGGAAGTGCAGTGGTTCAGTCAAGATCACGGTCCAGGTGAATTTGCTGCTGTTTTTTTCTGTGGATCTCCAGTTATAATGGAAGTGAAAGAGATGCCTTAAGGACTGTAAATCACTTTGCTATTGTGGAAGCTCTTCAGCCAGGACTGAAAATCACTTTTCCAGAAAAATTTTCAAAAGCGCTGTCTTATGTCGACAGTAGAGAACACTACCATAATTGTTATATGGAGAGAAATAACTCGCATATGTCATTTTTTTACAACTCCACCACAAAGGTATTACCTTTGTTTAGCAATGTGTCCTGTATTATTTTTGGATTTGAAGAAAGTGGTTATTTCTCTAATTGGCAACGTGTTTCCTTTGGACTATTTAACAGAAACATAAATTCTTTGTGGTCAAGTAGAGCCCCCAGTTACCTGCAGCTCTGCCTGGGTCAACTATTTGTGCCTCGTACGGCCGTAAACATTTCACATTGCCAGCAATACCGAATAGCGGTTTTCTGACTTCTGGGCCAGAGTGTGGATATTTTCAGGGTGACGCTGGAACCTGAGCTTGTGATGCTAATATTCTCCTTGGAACTAGGAAGACTGATAAATTGTAATAAACTGTTTTCTTGTGGAAAAAAAAAATATCATGCAAGAACGTTTGCACTACCTGTAACAATTGGCCAACTGGACAGTAATTGTTGGAGGTATATTGACCTTGATGATCATTTTCTTTCTCAAAGGACATCTGAATAATTGTCTTTGCCTAAGGATTCCCTAGAAGCTGTTCTCAAATCAGAGCAGCACTTCAGCGTTTAACTCAGGGCATTGTGACAGCCATTAGGAATGCAGAGAGGTAGGAATTACCCTATTCAATCCCATTAAAGATCCAATTAACTTAGAATCCTATCTCTCTTAGTAACTAATACTAGGTGACTCAGCATCCTGGGGAAAAAAAAAAAAAAAAAACAAACCACCAACAATCCCAACCCCAAACCTTCCACCCTCCTTCCCTGAACTCTCATTATCACAATTAAGGAACAAAGTGTCCCTGAAAGATTTATTTTTTCTTTTTTTTTTTTTTTTCTTCTTACCAAGCACTTACTGCTTGCCTTCCATCCTGAAACATGAGATCAATAGCCCTTATAAATTCTTATCCTGGCTTGGGAAAGTATTATTATTAGCACTTTAAACATCTAATCATTCTCCTAATCGTTATGCCCTTTGTATCAATAACATTTTTGTGTCAGGGAGTTCACAAAGTTAATTATTGTGATGTTCTTTCCCATTTTAAATTTGCTATCTCTTAATTCCAGTGTGATCATTAAAGTGACTATTTGACCTTCTTTCACCTGTTTTCATAATACTTATGTCTGTCATGTTCATTCCTTGAAACACTTCATCTGCACATGAAATACTGATAATTCTTTTCATTCCTTTCTTAAAGAACCTTTAATATTTTCCTTATTTTTGACCCTTTCCGTCCTTTCTATTTCTATAATTTTTGAACACAGTTATACTTAGCGTCAAAGGTAAGAATATATTAGCAACACATCTAGATTGTTAATCTTGCACTATACTTATTTTTAGTCCTTTCTAATGCATTCTGTACAGAACCTCCCATCTCAGTTGCATCTGACCACCTTGGCCTGCTGAGCAGATGCTTTCTATTGAAGTGATTTTTCTTTTTTTGTAGTAAGAAAACAACCTGATAGCAACACTATTCTCTTTCAGCCTTCCAAAGGCCAGGGGCTATTTGGTGAATTTAACATCAGTTAAATAAAATGAAACAAATCTATTATGTCCCTCTGAGAAAGTCTCATGTTTTAGATCATAGGCCGTTTCTAAATATAGGGATGGGAAATTAATGTCTCCCTGGATAGATTATTCTGTAACTGCCTCCTGCAAGGTTTTACACCATTTCCTTTGAACTGAGTCTCTTGGCCATTTCTTAAGAGATAGTGGTTTGAGTGAATAAAGTGTTAAGATGATACACTATAAGATATATATACACACACACACAATTAGTTAAATTACTTACTATATATGTATGGTTTTGCATGGAATTGTTTAACCATCATGGCAGTTCATGGAAAAAGAAGATCATTTGGGATATATAAATATATAGCATATGTATTTTTTTTTTATTAAACCATTTTGTGCAATGGGCAATAGCTGTTGCCTTGGGCTTTTGAATCTGATATTGTTTTATCATCTTCCCTGAAAATAATCAGAGTACCAGCAACATCTGATGTGACTGCAAGGGAAACAAACAACAGTGAAGCAGCTCAATATGGAGCATATCAAATTTTTAGATTTATTCAGGAGACACGAATATTGAAACTTGAAATTGCATACCTATAATGTGTGTGTTTGCATGAGTATACACACACAAGTGCACGTATACCTTCTGTTTATAAATATATGTGTATGTAATTCAGATTTTTGCCTTGTGCGGGCACATGAGAAGTGCTGGAAAGCTTTTATACTAATGTTGGTTCCTAATATTTAACAGTTGGGTCTTACCACAGCTATGGAGAAGTGATTCAGATCCCTTCTATTTTGGGGTATTGCTTTTATTTGGCTTCTCTCTGTAGAACATCTTCCTGTATTTGGCTGCAGACACTCACTGTGGCAGATGTTATGACTCAGAGCAGTCAAGAAGGTTCAGATTTTCTTTTTTTTTTTTTAAATTTTTTTTCATAAGTGACTTGCCCCCAGGCATGTTTTGACAGGGAGGATATCATTTCAAATTAAATGTGAATGTGGAGGCTTTCCAAAGCTACAAATTGCAAAGATTTCTCAGCGTGACTCAAAGAAAAAAAAAAAAATGTTGTGCATGCTGATCACTTGCTGTGGTGGGAGGGTGCTGCTGTGCTGTAGCTCCGTACTGAAACCCGTAGTTTATTGCCTTGTTACAGATTTGGACACAAGAGAGGCAGCGTCCGTCAGTGAGCTGCTTTGACTTTGTTCCTTTAATAACCATTTTCCTCTGTAAACTTCATAAAGGCCAACACGGCAGAGCTGGTTTTTCCCTGCTGCCTTCAGGTAGGCTGGGATGGCGACTGGTGGCTTAAATCTCATTTCCTCTACTTGGTGTGTATGACCAGGTGAATGTCTAGCGTCAGTGAGCAGAAGATATTTTTAAGAGGAGAAGGAATTCGGTCTGAAAGCAGGCAATCCAGGGGACGCTTCCTGCCGAAGACTGCCGGAGGGCCACGAAGGGCTTTTTGTCTGTACCGAGATGATTGCTTTTCCTCTTTCGAATGGGGAGAAGTGCAATGAGGACAGGACTTCCTTCTTAATTGTGGTGGTGGGTGGGGTTTTTTAATATTTCAGGAAAATGAATGGAGGGAACATCTGCAGTTCTGAATATCATCCCATGAGCTATTGGTGTCTGTGATCTGCGTGTCTTTTGAAGGAAGAGACCTTAATACTTCAGCTCTCCAACACTTCAAAGTTTTTGCTGAGTTTCAGCAGAACTTTTTCTTTCTAATGAATCAAAGCAAAAAGAACTGCCCCCCCCACACCCCCCCCCGTTTCTTGCCTAACTCTCCAGTTTTATGGCACAGCCGTAATGAAGGTCAGATTTGTATCGTTTGAACCTGGTACCCTTTGAGTGGTTCTGGTTTTCTGAGGATATTATCTGTCTTAGAGTTTGTCTTTCATTCTTCCCACCTTTATTCTCTTGTTCACCTTTTGTTCCAGCTTTTGACCTGTGTTTCATCTCTTTCTCTGCTACTCCCTCTTCCCTTTTCCTCACCCCACCACTGCCGGGTCTCGGGGCAGGTGTCCTTGGGCACGAGGTGTTTCTGCAGCCTCCAGGACAATCCCAACCATGGCGTTTTGGTGTTAATACGGTGTCAGTAAAAGGAATGGTGCTGATCAAGGACTGCTTTTGTCTGTGTGCAACTTCAGCTGGGATCCGTTAATTTACGCTTCTCTTGGAAATTTGTATGCAGGCAGGATCTGGCCCTCTGCCTTGGCTGTGTGGTCCGTAGCATCTTATGGTCCCTTTAGGGACCTTCGTGTCGCCATGTTCACAAGGTTTTCCTTCTGTGCTGGGAATACAGCGTAGGAAAGGAACGAGAGTGAACTCTGATAGCTTTAACCCATAATAAGTCTGATGTCCTCGGGGAGAACAGAGATTAAAGAGCCAAAATTCTCTGGGAGATTGTCACTTGGCTAATGATGACAGTAGCCTATGGCAGTCGGGGATGATATGGCTGATACTTAGCAGGGGTTGTGAACAAATTAGTCTGCTCAACAAAATACTTGGTCCATTGGGTGCAAATGTTAAGAATATTTATAGGGCTGGTTATGGAGTCAGCTAATCAAAACTGGAGAAAGCTACTTAAGAGGCTGTCCTGGGCTCTACAGAGGCTCTGAGATTACACAGCTGACAGATAAACAAATGTTTGCCCATGTAAATATTAGGACTTTTTCTCAGTTTCCTAGCATGGTAAAATCAATTAAAACATGCTAGAGTCCGCTTCCCTGCAGAGAGCTGCCTTCAGTGGTGGCCATCTGTAGGTGATCTCCTGCAGGTTGGCTTCCTCCAGCTTTGCTTTTGGTGTGTCTCAGATGGTCCAGGTAGGAGCTCGTTTCCATGGTGGCAGAGGATGTCACATAAGCTGGCCCAGGTAAAATGGCAGCAGCACAATAATAATTCTATAAAACTATTGCAAATCAACATTGGTATCACAGCCTGGTCCGTTATTTTAGTCACGTCTGGTCCATTATACTAGTGATGTAGGGAGTTGCTACTTACATAAGGTCTGATAGTACAATTGGAGAAGAAATGCAGTAATTTACCTAAATTTACAGGGTGGCTTAAAGGTTTATAAGGGTTTCTTTCTTGGATCGTTTGTTTATTTGCACTTCATGTTAAGCGCAATTAATAAAATATTTTTGTCATTTTTTTTACCCCTCTAATCTAAGGCATCGCTTAGCAGGACCACTTCTGTTAAACAGATAATACAGTGAAAAAATTCACAGGCTTCACTGGAAAAGCTTTTCGAAACCTGAGAATATTGATTCCTCAGATTTAAGACGTAACTGTGGTTGTACGTGTTTTTACAGAGAATCTTCAAATAAAAGAACAGCTTCTAACCCTGCTACTAAGCTTCTGATCAAAATATTCTGCTTTGCTGTTTCACAGCTGTTATTTTACAGCAAGCAATCAGTTTGAAATACAGCCATTTTGAATTTGGTGCTGAAGGTGGTTTTCTCCAGTACTTACTTAAAAAAATCAGATGTTAAACTGGGGCATTTATTGTATTTGGCAAGCTCGACACTAGGTCTTTACTTATAGAAAAATAAAATATTAATAAAAGCCATGCTGTAGATTGTTCTGGTAAGCACTATGTGTTTTTTTTTTTTTTTTATTATTATTATTATTATGGGTTTTTACACCCCCCCTGTGTAAAAGCTTTCTTTGTGCTACTGCTATTCTGGGTGTAGGTGGTTTTAAGTGCAGTGGGTTTTAATATACAGATCTTATTTCTGATGGGTAATATATATTGAAAATGGCGTAATGTCTTTTTTGATCCTGAAAAGCACAATGATTATTGGTACTGATAATTGTATTAATAGCTTTTTTCTTTTTTTCTTTTTGTTCATTCGTGTATCAGAGATGCAACATACTGGCAGTTAAATGGGGTAAAAATGGTCTTTTCAAGAGGAAGATCCAAGTCCGTGGAGACTCTCCAGGGATCTCATTAAAGCGCTCTTTTCTTAATATAGTGTACTGCAATAACAGCTATCAGAATCCCCACAGTGTGGTTTCCTGATAGGTTAGTTTACACAGAATTAATTGTCTAATTTTGCAAGCAACCAGTGTAGTGCACGTTGATTTTTATTTATTTATTTTTAGTCTGATGTGTCGCTCTCGTGGATTCTGCTTCATAATTTGAACTAGTTTTTACAATCCATCTTTACTTATACCACTTTGTCGTAATACATCTTACGTAGGAATCATGATTTATTCTTACCATTCCTCTTTTTGTCCTTCCATATATAAGAATTGCTGTTAATTTAAGCAATAATTTTTTTTGCATAAAGTGTTTTTAAACAACGCAAATAAAAGGGTGCATCAGAAAAGCAAATTCAGATTTTATAAGGCTTCTGTGGTTTAGATGCTCCAGAGACCAATCCTGAATGAGGAGAGTGGATTTCCCGTGTCCTCAGAGGTGAGCTTGCTGGTTTGTGTGGCACAGGAACAGCAAAAAGAAGATGAGCCTTGCGCAGAACAAAGGACCAGCGAGTTGCAGTCAGTTGATGCAGAAGCATAAAAAAATGCGTTTGAATAAAATCTCCTAGGCTGTGCTGAGAATTTGGCTCGAGCAGGATTTTAAATGTATTTGGAGGCTTCCTTTTTAAAGTGAAGTTTTTTAAAAATAATTTTCACGCAGACAGAAGACTTTGTCTAACTCCCCGTGTTGTTCAGCAGCATGAGAAAGACAGAGTTATACAGAATATTCTTCACCTTGGCTTGGGGCGGGACGGCCGCTAAAACAACTGCTGGTCTCACCCAGCTGCTAAAACCTGCCTTCCAGCCCGACCGCTCCTGGCTGCTGCCCTCGGGACGTGACTCTCCTTCCCTTACCTGCTGAGGCTTGGGCAGGCAGGGAGAAGACGATGGGCTCGTGCTGATTCCTCGCCCCCGGACCTGGCTGTGCTCGTACAGCCTGCTGATATTTTTACCCCGAGGAAAGGCTTTGCTCTGCACAGACCATTGCTAAATGCAAACATCTCCGCTGACCCTGTGGCTATTCGCTTGCGATCAGCACGTTGGCTGGAGGAATTGGTGACTGCGTCCTCAGCTACTGTAAACTGGAGAAGTTATATGAGTAGCTGAAAGAGCTTTCTGGATGGAGTCTGGAAGCAATAGGGAGTGAGCGTGGGCTGGATCTGAGCGGGAAAAACCACGAGAATCCAGGGACAGCCAGAAGAGATGTGGCCTGAGAACGTTGTGCAGAGATGAGAGGATAGTCCTGAGCCAAGTGTGTGTGTTTGTGGATGCGTTCATACCTGCTGCTTTGGTGTGGTGAGGGCTGTTAAAACATCTCCTGTTTCTGTGGGATGAAGAGCTGGGTGGAGGAGGGAGGGCTGAGGAGCAGTGTGGAAGATGAGCAGGTGTCCATCATTCCGGTGGGGAGTTCAGGCAAAGGGGGTCATCCAGCTGGAAGTGAAAGGATGCGAAAGTGAAACACTTTGGTTAATGCAAGTGAGCTCGCTAGCTCAGTGACAGGACAGGTCCGAACAGGGAGGAGGAACCCAAACCAGCAAAGTTTGTTGTAATTCAGAAGCTATGTGTTTGTCAGCACTTGGATTTTATCTTTAATGTTTTATTTACTTGAAACATTCTCCAGGTGAAAACTATGACTTTTCCTGTAAGAAGTGAGCATTTTGGACAATGCTGCTGTGCTCCTTGCCAGCATGTGTAGGAAATAGAAATGAAGTCGGTGAAAGGTGAGATTCGTTTGCCTTCTCATTCATCGCCTTTTTAGCTCTTGTCCCTATTAAAGAAGTTAAGGTGCAGTGTGCGCTGTGAATTTATATTGCCATAGCTATTCCAAACCGCTTTGTAGACGGGGATTGTACCTCCCTGTTAGGCACAAGAGCTGAAAAAGCCAGCCTACAGGCTGCAGTATGGACCCAGCCCACCAAGCTAATGAGATGTCTTCATTGCATGGCAAAGTAACGGCTCTTCCCAGGCATTGCAGATCATGTTGTGTGCACTGGGCTTGACCAGACGTGAGACCATTCCCTGTTGGGAGGCACCTGAAATGTGAATGTACCACCATCCTGGCTGGTCCTGAGACAGGGATTTGACAGCGTGCAGAGCCTTTGAGTGCTGCGTCCCATCCTGGCACTGTTGGTAATGTGAATGTTGTTCTCGTGTCAGTTGTTATCTCAAAGTGTTGACATCATATACTAAATAACACTTAAGCAGGTCTCTCTTAATGGAAAGATGAATTCCCAACACAATTGAAGTCAATGGGGCTTTTGTCACTGACTTCAATAGGCCTCAGCTTCCACCCCGTGGCTCCATGGGAAGAAGAATAAATTGCTGCCAAAAATGCAACTGTCTCTGACATCCAGTGGGAAAGGATAATTAGCAGTCAGTCATGGAGCTGCCATCGTGGTTGTCTGATGAATAATAGAACTGAGTACTAGTGATATGTTGCCTTCCAAGTGGGTAAAGTGATTTTAGCAGATTAGCATGAGTGTAGGCAGCCAAGAAATATGGTATGAAAACCAAGTGTGAGATGAGTTCTAGATGGTAGACATCAACTTTTCTGTCTGCCTGGCATCCGACACATACCGTGTAGTTTTATGTAAACACTAGAACAGGGAGATGTAGAGGATCAAGAAGACAAAGTCTTGGGTTACCAGGCTTTATTTCTTTTTTTTTTGTTCAAGTAGATTAATGTTCTTAAAAGAGCATGAGAGAGATTTCAATGAAAGCTCTTGTCCTATTTTGCTTCTTGTCAAAAATACCTCTGGAACTGGTTAGAGCAAGGTTGGACCTCTGTTGTAAGGATGATGGTACAAGGGTGAAGGACGATGTTTTACGGACTTGTGCGGCTTCCATGCGTTGAGGAAACCCTGATTTCTAACGGAGAGACGGTTAGACCAGCTGGTGCAGTGGGCTTCTGGGATGAAGCACAAAGATAGGTGCTGGATTTGTAGATTTATACCCTTTGAGCAAAGCGAACAGCAATTAAAGCAGAAGAAAGCTAGGCCAATGTAGTTTTAATCATTAGTTTCAGTTTGTAGTTGGTCTTAACGCTGCGTGCGGCTTTGTGAGAGCATAAAGACGGCACTGTAATACCGCGGCTTTCAACTAGGCCTGTTTATGTATTGTGATTGGCAAACCTATTGACTTCAGATTCTTTCATGTTCTCTATGTTCCCTTCTGTTTTGATGTTATCGTGCAGTCATCTTAGCTACGTATTAAACAAGAGACTACTTCAATATAAAATGATCAAAGGCGTAAGGGAACACAGGGCCATAAAGAATATATGGAGAGCTCTGGGAGAATGATAAGTTGAATTTAAAGGCTTTTACAAGCTGCTTAATTCCTGCTTAGATTTCTGGTGCCACCAATAGGGGACAGTCCCTTTCTTTAAATCTTTTACTAAGGATTGACTGGCAGAATCACTGTTTTACATGGGTTTTAGAGAGTAAAAGGCCACCCTGAAGGTCAAGCCCTAAGAGATTTCCTCTAAGAGCTCATTGATTCTCCTAGATTTGTGACTTGAAAAAAGACCACTCCTTCCTAGATCTGCGGCTTGCATACAAGTGCCTTAGTATGTGTCAGCACAGAAGGCAAGAGCAAAAGTGTAAGTGCAGGGAAAAAAAAAAAAATAGAGATGCTGTGAGGCAGACAGACAATGATTTCAGTCTCTCGCTTGTACAATTCAAACTGGTGACATTATTAGCTACTGGTCCATGAAAAAAGAAAGCATTATTTTATCGGTTTCTGAAATGGATTATATTAACAGTGAAATTGGGCAGAATAAAGATTTATGGTCACATCCTCAGCTTGAGTAAACAGGCAGAGGACCTCTGCTTGTAATGGGGACAGGAGGGCTCGCTGCAGCTGAGGAGCTGGGCTGTAAATACCGCGGGTCTGGTTTTCTTCACATATATAAATGAACGCATGGTTGCTGCGAATGCATATGCGTGTAACTGTCTTTATTTTGCGCAAAAATTAAGATGAGCATGTTTTGCCTCTCTAACCTCATTATAATATTGGCTTTGTAGGTTGCCCAGTGCTGTGGTAGTGATTAGCAAAATGAATCTGAAAGCCTGCCCCATAAGCAAACTCTGTATTTGCGCTATTACCTGCTCCTGTGATATTTCAATCTGATTCATCAGAAAAATTAGCATTTTTATGGACTAATTAGGGGAAAATGTTGCTTGTACTCTTTGTGATATACAGAGATTTTCACAGCTTAGTAAAGCCAAATGGAAGCAAAACATGATTTTTTTCCCCCCAAAAAAGAAGAAAAGTAAAAGGATTACTCAAATTAACTCAAAAGATTGGGGAGATTTGAACTTTAAAAAAAAAAAGAATTAAGAGAAGATTAGATTACTATACTATTGGCAGTTTGTACAGTTTTTCGAATTCAAAATTCCAGATTTCTTTCAGCTATTTTGATTCTTCAGGCATAAAAATATTTTAAAAGCTGTCAGTCAGTCACCATATTTTTTGTGATGGTTGCAAAATGAACAGTAATGAGAATGAATAGTAATGAGTGCATTATTCAGTATCTATAAATACCAATTGATTTTCATTGTAAGTTTATATATTTCAGTTGAAATAGACTTTAGTTTTTCTCTTCCTTTTAAAACCGAAGTCACATTTTATTAGACCATAGCTATTCATTCAAACATGTCTTAGTTTTTATCACGTTACGCTAATGAACCACCGGCTTTTGAAGTTTAATTCTAAATATGCATGTGTGTCACTTGCTCCTGCTCACATCCTCCCTTTGCCAGGAGGACAAAAATGGGTGTCTGTGACTAAACTCTGAGGCTGTCTTTTTGCAAGGGAAGTATTTTATTTTTTTTTTATTAGAGGATGGAATACCATTATTTTAGTCAATGCAGGCATCTCCTGTTTTGATCGTTATGTTTTGATAATGATCTTGATTTACACAGAGCAGCGAACCCCTCTTCTTGGTCTTTTGTAGAGAAGGCAAAAATCTCCATCATGCACAGAGGGTAGAAGTTCAATTAGGCATTTTGGTGTCATGGGAGGTTGATTGTGCTTTAATTGGCTCCAGCTGACTAGCTTTTAGGCCATGATATTTTTCACCTGCAGTTGGATGCTTCTCAAATATGTATGGAATTTTTTATTGCATTTTAAAATGTTGCACAAAGTCAGAATAATTATTTCCAAATGATACTTTACAAGTGAATGCCCCGTGATAAATACAAGTAAAAGAGAAACCATTAAAATTGTAAAATAAGTTGGAATGGACCTTTTGAGGTCATCTCGTCCAACCTCCTGCTGAAAGTAGGCATGACTTGTGAAGTTAGATCAGGTTGCTCAGGGCTTTGTCCAGCTGAAAACAGTAATTACACTTCTCTTCTTCAAGCTAGACAAATACAGTTCTCCCATCCTCTCCTCACATATTATGTGCTGCAGCCCCCTCATCATCTCGGTCCTCTCTGCTGAATTTTGCCTAGTTTGTGCCTGTTTTGTAACAGGGAAACCAAAACTGGACACTCTGTTCCAGATGCAGTCTCACAAGTGCTGAATAAAGAGTAATAACTGCTTTCCTTGACCTGTTGGCTGTGCTCCTGCGAATGCAACCCAGCGTGTGGTTGGTGTTCATCACTGTTGCTGCGGACTGTTCAACCCCCAGGCTGTCTTCCCCAGAGCTGCTCTCTGCACCATGGGTTTCCATTTGCAGAGCTTCGTGTCTGCTTGGGCTGAATGTTGTAAGCTTTCTGTCAGCCCGCTTCTCCAGCCTGTTGAGATGCCGATGAATGCCAGTCTTACTCACTAGCATGTCAACTGCTCCCCAGCTCTGGTGCCATCTGGAAACTTGCTGCGATTGTATTCCTTCTCATTGTCTAAGTTGTTAACGAAGATATTAAGCGGTTAAACAGATTGCCTTCAGGAGCGTTTGTTCTGTAATCTTCTTTGGGACTGAAGTGCAGGTCACCAGGTGGTTGGATGTTGGTGTGTGTTGTTCCTTCTTGCCCTTCTTGAGGATGGCCATGACAGTTGCCTTTTCCAGTCATCAAAAGGATCCCCCAATTCCCACAATGTTTCAAAGACACAAAGAGCAGCCTCAAAATGATGTCAACCTGTTTTCTGCAAACTCAAAGACCTGCGTAGGGACCACTTAATGAAACTAGACCTAACGAAATCTTCCTCTGCTGTAGATAAGACTTCCCTGCCCCAGACAAAGACATTTGACCTGGGCAGCCTGCGAGTAGGCCTTGGTAGTAAAGACCGAGACAAAAAAGTCATTGAATGCCTCATCCTTTCTCTGTACCCTTTTTCAGTAGTTCTGTTGACATATGTGGGACTGACCCACATTTTCCTTGGTCTTTTGCTCAGATGTACCTATGGGTGAACATTTCTTGTTGGCCATACTATCCCTTGCCAGTTTCAACTTCACCTGGGCTTTGGCTTTCCTAATTTTGACCCCGCAGTCTGGGCAATGTTTCTATGGTCCTCCTGGGTAGCCCATCGCCACTTCTACCTTCTGTTCGCTTTCTTTTTGTGTTTGAGCTCAGTCAGGGATTCCACGTTCAGCCAAGTCAGCCTTCTGCCATGTCTGCTCCTCTTCCCACTCATCAGGGTGGATTGTTCTCATGCATTGAGGAGGTTTTCCTTGAAGATCAAGGAGCTCCCCTGTGCCCTTCTGCACCCCAGGGCAGTCATCCATGACATTACACCTGTTAGTTCCCTGAGCAAGCCAAACTGCTCCCTTGAAGTTCAGCATCAATATTGTCTTTGATGCGCTCTTGAAATCTCGGTTGCTTGTGCACCACCAAGTTGCCATCTTAGCAGATATCAGGGTGCTTAAAGCCCCCCAGGATGACCAAGGCCTTTAATTGTGAAGGCTGAATAAAGCTTTATCCACTTCCAGTTCTTGATTGGGTGGTGGGCAGCGAACACCTATAGCATGGTTGGCCTCTCTGATTCTGACCCATAAGCATTAGCTCCCAAAAAAACCATCACCTGTTTCACAGCACAGCTCTACGCCTAAGTCTTGAGAAGTAATTCTGACTCATTAGTCTCTTCTGAGGAAAATTCTGTTTTCTGAGCATACATTTTAACAGCTTTTAATCCTATACAGTGCCTTTACCAGCAGAAACACGTATTTTTTTGAGAGAAAAAAAAAATTGAAACCCTATTGGACTCTAAACATTTGAGGTACTGTAATTACTTAAGCATATGCTTAATAATCTTTCTCGATGGGGGTATAAAGTCTTTATGCATATCCATGGACAGAAGGAGTTAATGGCGTGCTTCAAGTCTTAAGTGCCAATGTAAAGCACTCATTGAATTGATGTACTTTTTCAGTTGCACTTTTCTCTTTGTGCTTTCAGCAGTTCAAAAGTTGCGATACTGAAATCGCCCATCTTGACCTCAGCCATCTTCTGTGCTAATAAAATGCCTAATAAAATGTACTGTTACTTAGGCCATTAGCCGGGGACTCGGAAGTGTTATTTCTGGCTCTGCAATTATCCTAGTGCTGCAATTTCCCTATCTGAATTGGGGATAACAAAGCTCTCCTTCTTTACAGAATGCTTTGAGATTTGATGATGAAAAGTGCTATATAAAGGTTCAATATTGTTATGTGAACAAATATCACTTTGTTTGCATGGCTTGACCGTCTTATAAGCAAGCGGAGAGCTGATGACCAAATCAAGATTAGAATTGAACAAATGAGTTTTAATGAACAACTTCAGTCTATTGACTTCATTTTTTCCTTCTGTTTGAAAGCCATTAACTTTTATAAGTCAATCTCTAGAGAAATTTTTAGTCTGTAAATCATTTGCCAGTTGGGTGTAGAAATCTTTCAAGTTTGCTTGTTTCGTGGTTTTACTTATCATTTTAGATGCCAAATAAGTTACTTATTAGCTTGTATGATGATTAGCAATCTGAAACATAGAATCATCTATTATAAGGTTAAGTTTCCAGTTTCAGTGTGGGGCATTTTTCAAGTGCATTTAAAAGGCATTTTCAGGAAAAAAAACCCTGAAAATTACAGATTAACAGTGAACAACCTTTGCAACAGGAAATAAGTGTTCCTTCATTAAAACTATACTCTAAATGTGTTGTGAACATGGCTGCAGCAAAACTGATTATTTTAAAAATCGTTTCAAAAACCTTTCTACATGATTTGCACTTAGTGTCATGGGTTAGGTCCTTCTGATCTTCGTGAATTCAGGTATCACGGCAGTTTGCATATGACTGATTTTTGCGTTGTAGAGTGGGGAAAAGCATCCTCACTTAAATTTGCACACTGCCTGCATAAAATTTTTAACCAGGAAACATTAAGGAAATAGTTTGTCAGGTGGTGTAAATAAAAATCACTTCAAAAAACCAATGCTGATTTATCCGGGTTGAAGATTTGCTCCAGAGTACCCGGGAATGACTCTGTGTTTTGGCACGTGGGTTTGAATAGTTGAAATCTAATTTGCATCTGGAAAACACAGAGCTAAGTTTTCTAGCTGTATTCTTTCCTGAAACCCTGGTATTGCGATAGGAACGCATGGATCTCATGAAAAATGTTGGCTATTTATTAGCTGGCCTGTAGATGTTCACGATGCTACCTTACCAGTTCAGGGGAAATCCTTCTCTCAGCCCACCTGCCCTTCACTTTGCATACACTCCGTGTCGAAGAGCGCAAGGAAAGGTTGTAATGCAGAGTTGTGTTGTGTGTTAGATGGTTATTAAAATCAAGTGAAAGTGTGCTCTATACCTTGGGGACCTCAAATGCAAAACCATTCTAACTAATAAGCAGATACTAAGCGTGCCAAATTTTACCCCAAGGTACGCGGAGGCTCCTGTGGTGGTGTCAGTTTTGCTCGCTTTTATTGACTATCAGGATTTATTGACCCAGGAGGGAACCATTGGCAGAGGTGATTCTTACCAGCCCCAGTTTTCCTTAAGGGACAATAACACCTGGTGTGCACTGTAAATTTAAACCCAATGCATGCGCGTGTGTCATGGCACGGGGTTTAACCGCTGAACATTTACCTACTGTGATCGTCTGGCGGTGCTGTACACGAGACCTGAGCGCTTTTGCATAGACCTTGACATTTTCTTTAGGGAAAAATATCTGTGATGTGCCTGGCTAGTGACAAGCCTGAGAGAGAGAGTGTGTGTGTGCGTGTGTATGCATTAGCCTCTGTATGTATGTTACAGCCAAGTCGATTTTCTTCTGGTAACCGTTACAACACCTTTTAATGCCATACATCCATATTGCTAAGCTCACTACAGACCTGAATTATGTACTGGCAGAGCACAGTAACATTTCTTATGCCTGAGTAACTATGGACCAGAATCTGGCCCAATATGCTTGATTTACAAAAACTTGTTCACGGCTGCCTTCTTTTATTGGTACAGTAAATCACAGAAATTGTTGGCTAACCTCATGTGATGGTCTTGGACAGCTGTGGTTAGTATTTCAAGGCTCTCTTCATATTCCGATAGCCCTTCCAGTAATAAACAAACAGCTATTTGAGAAACTTGCAACGTTGTGCTTGCAGTAGTTATGAGCCACCTTATTCTAAATGTGAGACTGACCTGAAACACATTTTTAATTCATTTTCTTCCTGGGGGGAAAACTGAAATATTGGCAAAGCGCATCTACTAAACTGGACATCTTAATCTTATTCCTGTAAAATTAGTACTTTCCTACTGCTGCTAAAAAGAAAATAGTTGTATTTAAGAAGTTGAAAAACTGTTGTATTGGCTTTTCTCAGCAGCACTGCATCTTTGTTGTGTTGTATTCATAATGCATGTGGGAAAAATTACATCTGAAAATGTTTATTTCTCTAATAATTAAGAGCTCCTTCTCTCTCTTGCTCTTTTTTTCTCAACCCCTATCAATTTTCCATACTTGGTATTACTCTAAAGATGTTGTTGCAAATGCTCCCTTTAGCACGTTTGCACTTACACGGGATCCATAAGCTGTAAGGGCAGCCACCTTTTGCTGTGACTATCGTTTATCCATTTCATCCTGTGCTGTTTTCCAAGCTGGTTAATGCATCTTTTAATTGTTTGACACAACTTCCTCCTCGAAAAAACCCTTCTGCTATTAGAATGCACAAGTGAAGCTCATTCTCAGTGGTGCTGGAGCTGATGGGGACGCTGCCCAGGCTGCGGTGCTGGGATTTTGGGTCCTTTCATCCCATTGCCACCCACGTGTCACACGCCGCGCTCCACAATAGGATAAAGCTTCGTGGTGTGCGGCGTGAGGCAGAGTCGAGTCTCTGAAGGTCTGATGTGCTGCGGGAGCGGGTTGGCTCCGGGGGGGCTTTGCTGCGGGAGAGTGGCCAGAGCAGCACCAGAGCTTCGTCCTGGCCAGCGCTCCCCTTCCCGTACCGTTCGGCTTCGTCAAGTCCTCTGGGCCAAACCTATTAATGATTTTCCTCAGCGATGTGGGGATCTGCAGCGGGCATGATTCAAGTAGTGTTTAAATATTTAGTTTCTCGTTTTCAGAGTATTATCTGAGCCTGACTCAGAGGCTTGTACTTCTTCAATTCATGTATCTTTTAGAGTGAAATGGATGGATGAAATGTGAAGGTCACATTGCAGCAGGGACCACTCGTCCCTGCTCCAGTCTGTTCTTCCTCTGCAGTGAGTAGATGGAGGAGCCCGGGAAGCCGCCCGTGCCATCTGTGGCATGGCCAGAGGCAGCGGGTGATGCCAGCCCCAGTCCTGGCTGCAGCGTTTGCTCCCGGTTCTGCTCAGAGACCAAGCAGCCCCTGGGTAGCTCGACAGGGGGATCAGAGATGTCTTAAAGCCATCTTTGTGCTCTGCTGCTTCTCCCTTTCTCTGCACCGTAACTCTGCTGAAATAGTGTCAAATTGAGTGAACAACCAGCTGAGTGAATAAAAGTGTGAACTGCATTCCCTCACTTGGAAAGCTGTGAGCTCCCTTTAACCTCTGGGAAAACTGAAAGACCAAAGTGACTGTACTCACAGAGCATCACAACAATAAAATGCCATTGCGAAGCGGGAAGCAGAAGCAGCACTGAGAATCCAGACATGCAGACACTTCGCCCATACCTACAGAGGAAAAAGATTGTATTTTTATTTCTTGTCTTTAAAAATTTCAACAGATTTACAAGACCAGCGAACCTAACCGCTCTGATTCAGGCCATGAGGTCTCTAGGACAGTCATTATAAATCTCAGTTTGTGAGGCTGCAGATTTCTCCCTTGTAGTATGCAAGCCACTAAAACCCAAACAGCAGGTTAAGTTTTCAACACAGACTGGGAGACAGGTTTTTTCGTTAAGACATACGTTGTTTCAATAATTCTTTCTTTTCCGGTGTAGTGCAATGCAATCTTTCTAGACCATTTTTGCAGGTGCAAATTCTCTGCCGCCTAGCAATGGCCGTGTGGATACTTCTGTGCACAGCATTAATAAGGGCACGTAGCCCAGAGCGCTGCTGATCTTCTTATCCCCCTGTGAAGTAAGCTTGACGGTTGATTTTTAAGTTTAAGTAGCTTGATTCAGACAGATAGCCATTTACCTGAGAGGTAGAAAGCAAGAGCTGTCTGTGCCTGTTGCGTAGCTGTTACGCAGGAGGAATGATGGTGCTTTCCTGCTGACAGCATCACCCCGGATGGGAACACCTGGGACGTAGACCACTGAGTCATAATTCTTCCTTCACATTACAGAAGAGACTTGGGCAAAATGATGGATAACCTTCACCAGGTGATGCAAGTTGTCAGGAGCTTAGATTGCCTTCTCCGGGGGCTTGCAGTATCACTGCATGGAATATTGGATTTGAGATGGAGGAGGATTGCGGAGATTTACGGTCAGCTTAGCTCCTCCAGTAGGACCGTCCTGGTAGCTCACAGGTGAAAGCCTAAAGCGGTACCCCTCAGCAGTCTTTGAGCTGAAGCTGCGGCAGGTGTACTTGGGCACTGAAATCAGCTCCGGCCCTACTTGGCCTTTTTAATGTTAAACATTTTTAAATGTTTTTGGGGAGTGATGAATTCCTACTGTCTGTTTAGACTATGCCTGAAACAAGAGCTGCTATAAATTGGCCGGCTCTAATAAACCCAGTAAAAGCACCCAGTGATACAGACTAGGTTACTAATACTGTATCTTGTGGGCTTTTTTCAAAGTTTTCCTATACTTTTCACTGGAACTGGTTTTGATATAAATCCTTTCCTTCAATCTGTGAGCTCTATTTACCCTTCCTCCCTCCTTACAGCACACTGATAACTTCAGTCCTACAGACCTTCTCTCCAGGAAATTCTATTAAGATTTTCTTTTAGCAAAAGCGAGTAGCCCTTCAGAAATCCTTTATCAGGTCTACTCTTTCCTGTTATGGTTTGTCTCTGCTTTTTTTTTTTTGCTTTTTTTTTTTCTTCATGGATAGCTGTAATTTAAGGCTTACTAGATCGATAAGTCGAAGATGCACAGTATAAATGGGAGAAGCAGACAAACAGCTGGTAAAGATAGGAGACAGCTGATTAAAAAGAATTCAGCTATAAAGCATGTGAGTTATTATTCTCTGCTGCCATTTTTGAGCTAAATCAAAAAATAGGGAGAGGGGCACATACAAGTTGTAATTCCCTCCTCAGAATATCTGATTAAAATAATGTTGAATTTCCTCTTTTTTCATGTCTCTAAATAAAAAGTGGATTTTTTTTATTCAGAGTATGTGTTTTCATCAATTACAAGTGAATTGGCTTAATATAGAGGTAGCTGGGGGAAATGTAATGGCAGGAAGTCTGGACCTGGTGTGACAGTAGCATCTCTGGTCTTGAACTCTCTAAATCCAGCCCTTGTGATACACTGAAATCCTGAAAACAGCCTCTGTTTTACACTGTTTCACGGCATAGGGATTTTCTACGCTGCTTTGCAAGCCCTGGTGATGGTGCGTAGGACTGGGTTTGGGTTTGCTGTGTTTTCTAGCTGAGGCATGTCTTGCAATCCTTGGACCAGACTGCCGCGGCTTTGTTGGGTTATACCCAGCTGGCACGAGCTGTAGCACAGGCAATTTGCATTTGGCATCACAAGTTGCAGTTACGTTACTCTGAAGGTAAAGACGCTATAAAAGGGTGAGTGTGTTTCCAGCAGGAGAGTAAACATTTCTAAGCTAAAACCTCAATAAAAGTCAAGAAGGATTCAGATGCAGCTGAAAGTAGAATTGTGGTTCCTAAATCACTGCAGAGCTTTAGGAAATGTTTTGTGTTCGCATCAGAAACCATGATTTATTGACAAAGGGGTTGAACTTTAAAATATATATGCTAGTGAATTGTGTTTCAGTGAAATCGCATACTTCTTTTGATGGAGAGGTTCGTGTAAGTGTTCTCTGTGTGCCCGTAACCACAGAAACTATATAAAAGACCAGAGATGTATGTGGCAATAGGCATGTACATCTTATATGTGTACATCTATGGATGCTGAGTTTGGCTATATATACACCAAAATAGCAAAGAGAAGTTACAATATGAATTTGTAATGCTGTGGTAAAGGAGGGGTGTGCGCACGTGTGCACTTTGGAAGAAGGATTGGGTCTGTCCATGGGGAAATAAGTCTGTCTGCAACTGGTGAAATGAGCCCAGATAAAGAGATTATCAAGTGGTGACAAGAAAGAAAATAGGTTAGCTGAATTTCTCTTTATCACTTCTTTTCCCTTAAGACATCTCACTGAATATCTTGTCATTCATACAGAGAGTCTTGAAAGAAAGTCACTTTTAAAGGTGACCCACAAAAGGAAAAAAGAAAAAAAAAAAAACAAAACCAAAAACGGCGCTCGTGTGCTTCTTTTGCCCCTTGGTGGCATAGGAATATGGCCTGGCATTTACACCGTGTGTGTGTTCTCTCTTCTGGGAGAGGAAGAAGAGTGGCCTTAAAGCTCCAAGGTCTCCCCGCTGGCTTTGCTGCTCCTGCACGCAGCAGAGCATCCTGCGGGTGCAGGGTAGGATGCTGAGCAGAGACTGGAGCCTGTGGTGCACCACGGCTCAGCCAGGAGTGAATATCGAGGTGCTGCTTCAATAGCAGACGTGGATCGTGTCCATGTATATGAGAGGTTGATATAGAAATGCAATTCTTGGTCAGTCTGTTTGAAGTGGGGGAAATGTTGTTGGAAAACAACAGTTAAGGGATCTGTTTCCTCTTGAATACACTTTTCTTTCATGAGCCTTTTTTATTTTTTTATTTTAAATGAAAGTAACTATTGAAAATCATCTTGAAATTGTGTTTCACATTAGTGGACTATAGGAGAGCAATAATGTAAGTGGAGATTGATAGGATTCATTGTTTCTGGTTATCTAGTGATTCCAAGGAAAGCTGAATCTTACCTGTTTGGTACTATACAAACACTTAACAGGCTTTAGAAAGCTTGTTATCTAAGTAGACAAGAAAGGCAAAGAAAGAGAGGGGAAATAAAGGTGCAGAGAAGTGACTCGTTCCAAGGTCACAAACCAGATTTAGAATAAGGATCAGATCTTCTTACTTCAGCCCATTTTTTTTATTCCATGGGGTATGTTGCTTCTGTTATTCAAATACGGAAAAACCTGTCCTTTTGCAGTTAAATGGAGGGCAAAGAGAATGAGATCAGACATAAACTCAGTGGTGCAGAAAAAAAAATAAAAAAGAAAATAAAGGAATTGTACTGATAAAGATGTTGTTTTCAGATAAAGTCAACATATGACATACCATTACTCAAATCACAAATTTATCTTTCTCTCTAGATGCAGTAAAGTGAGGAGAGCGATTCAGATGTAAAACTGCAAATTGACCATGCATTGATGAAGAAACAGCTGCATGTACTGGTTAGAAATGCATCATCTTTTAAAATTAAGTATTTGTGTTTTGGATGTAAATTTTATTTACTTTATTTCTGAATCATAACAGCTAAAGTAATCGTAACCGTTTGAGACCCATTTGATGCTATTTCTGTCTTTAATGTGCTTTCTACAAAAGCATAAACACGTGTGTATATATTTATTTGTGCATGTATGTATGTTCTGGAATAATTCCATGTGATTTTAATTACTTGAAGTATGCAGACATGCTTTCAAAGTCTGAAAGCTCTCTAATATCAGATGGAACTTGTTTGTCTTCTCTTTTTACAAATTAAGCAAACAGTCGTTTGTTATTATGTGGGTTGCTGAGCCCCAAGCTAGGCTTTATCTGGTTGTAGCATCTAATTGGTGAGGAGCTTGTGATGCTACATTTAAAAAAAAACCCAAAAAAAACAAACCCAGAAAACCCAACTCCTTCAACCTTGTTTGGTCCTTCAACCTGTAGGAAAAGGTGCTGTAATTATTCTATTCTGACTATTTCAAAGGAAGTCTTTCATTCTGCTTTGCAGCAGCTGATGATGGTAGCTACCGGGGCAGTGAGTTACCCCAAACATCTGAGGGGCTGGATCCAAAGCGGTGGATGGACCTTGCCTTTCTTTAAAGTACCCCTGGGGCATGTTGAAGAGAAATAGCTGAAGAGCAGGACCTTAGTGGTTCATCAGTGAAAAAAGGTCTTGGAGCCATAGAATCCCAGAATGGTTTGTGTTGGAAGGGACCTCCCAGCCCACCCAGTGCCACCCCTGCCATGGGCAGGGACACCCTCCACTAGCCCAGGTTGCCCAAAGCCCCATCCAACCTGGCCTTGAACCCTGCCAGGGAGCCAGGGGCAGCCACAGCTTCTCTGGGCACCCTGTGCCAGGGCCTCAGCACCCTCACAGGGAAGGATTTCTGCCTCACATCCCATCTCCATCTCCCCTCCTGCAGCTTCAGGCCATTCCCCTTGGCCTGTCACTCCCTGCCCTTGGCACCAGCCCCTCTCCAGCTTTCCTGGAGCCCTTTTAGGGACTGGAAGGGGCTCTAAGGTCTCCCCGCAGCCTTCTCTTCTCCAGGCTGAACAACCCCAACTCTCTCAGCCTGTCTCCATAGCAGAGGTGCTCCAGCTCTTGGGATCATGTCCATGGCCGCCTCTGGCCTCGCTCCAACAGGTCCATGTCCTTCTTGTGCTGGGGGCCATGGAGTTATTTATGTCTTGAGCTTCTTTAGGATAGCTTGTTACCAGGGAGTTTTACTGCCTGTGGACCCTTCCTGTAGTGAGATGTGCTTGGAGGAAATAATCACGCTGGCAAGGGGTTTCTTTCTTTTTTTTTTTTTTTAAATCATATTCATAAAGAAAACTTCCTATAATTTTCTGTTCTGTTTCTTGTTTGTGGCTAATGCAAAGGGAGTCTGTGCTCCAAAATGTGGAGTTTAAATATGCATTTCCCATTCACTTTTATTAATAGGAGCTCTAAGACTAAAGCTTTGTGTATAATGGGAATTATTTACACCATAACTTTCTTTTGAGATACTATTTATTGGGATTTTCTGTATTCTGTTCACTGGCCTTGACTACTGCAGAGAGCAGAGCTGAGAACATTGTTCTTGTGTATCTGCTGCTGAATTTCATTTTGTGTATTTTTGTGGTCTGTAAAATTCACAATGACAAAATTGTTAGTAAAATGCAGTCTGTTTGAGTATGGCTTTAACTTTTTTTTAGTAATTTTTTTTATTCTTATACCCACTGAAAAATTTTTTTTTCCTTACAGCTAGTGATTGTTTCAAGTAGAAAATAATTCAGTAATTTCTGATAAATCCCAACTAATCAGGCAGTGGGATCCAGATGCTATGTGAATCGAGAGCTCCATAAAATCTGGTTATATTTTGATTCATCTTCGCAAGAGCAGCTCTGAACTGAAAAGTTCCCTTTCTTGTCAGTCTGTAGGATAGCTTATAAACTTTTCCTCTTTCAAGACCAGCCATCTGGAAAGGTCACCAAGTGAAGGCTGGCTCTTTTTTAGGTATGCATGAGAGAAGAGAATAAAGATTTACTCTGTTTTTCTTGTGGGACCGCCTGTCTTGTTTCCTCTTACGCACGCCCAAAAAATGCATAATTTTTCCTTTTTTCTTTTTTTCCCCCAAAACCTTCTCCTGTATTCACTGTGAGAGTATCCCACGGGCTGAGCTATTCCATCTCAAGGGAGGACTATTGGCAATATAGGGATAACATGCCAAGCGTAGACTTGAGCAGATTGCTATATAGAACCATTTAGATTGGAAAAGACCCGTACGATCATTGAGCCCAACCGTAAACCCAACACTGCCGCGTCCACCACTAAACCACGTCCCGAAGTGCCACGTCTACACCTCTTTTCAATACCCTGACCTTCTCCCGTAGCCGGAAAGGTCGCAGAGCGACACAGCCTTTGTAACCAGCTGGACGCTTGGCTCCCAGCGCCTCGGCAAGGAGTACGTTTGAGAAACGAGCTGTTTTCTTCCCCCTGGTTCGCAACTTCAAGCGCACCCACTTTTCTGGTTAACGTGCCGGTTCCTCTCTGACTGAGCCGGTTCCTCGGTGCAGGGATCAGCCTCGCGACCTCTTTGCCCTGCGTGACCAGAGAATGAACCCGAAGCCGTTCAGATGGGGCTTCAGACTTCAGTTAATGGATGCTCTAATGTCTCCCCCACAAATAACTGCGTTTACACAGGATCTTTTTATTTAAATGCGTTTCTCCAATAGAAGAATTGTAATTAAGCTTTCAGTGCATTTAACTGTGTGATAAAGTACCTATATTTAGAGTTTGTGAGTCTAATACCTTTTAAAAAATATTTGGCAATGTGAAAGTTGGTACTCGTTTGTTTTTACGTAAAATTCAGGGCATGGTATATGAAGCTGTATTATAAGGAGGATACACCCTTGTGTCATTTTCTACTTGCTTAAAAGCCAAATAACTGGTTAAGGAAGCTCCCATCCTGAGGAGAACAAAGGGCTCATTAAAAACATTAGCTGATATAGAACAAATTGAGCTTCAGTGCCCTGCATAAAGATTATAATAACTGTAATAATAAATGAATTTATAATGCATTAAAGGAGAATTCCTCCAGTCAGATTGTCACACGCTTATCCTTGAAAATTGACTTCTGTGAGGTGTGTCACATGAGCTAATGACCTTAACTGATGGATTTGGGATTTTTCCACACTCCAAAATCCACTTAAATCCATATTTCTGTACTTTTGACAGTTAGTCTTCTGGGCAGACATGATGTAAGTAGGATCATTTGGTGTTGCAAGCCAGGAGGTAGGTCTTTGCTGGAACAAAGCAATTTCTAGTTTTAACCTCAGGTAATCAGAGTTGGTGAAATCCTGACCGCTTGCAAGGGAAAATCAGGTTAGCAATCCAGTGCTGCAGGCTGCACAACGACACGAGGTGTGCGCGTCCTCAGCCAATGGCAGTTCAAAAACTTATACCATCTCCACTGTATGAAGGGCTTCCATAAAGTGGAAGCTTTTAGATAAAGCTCACATTTGTACGTAGCACCAGCGAATTCTTTCTCCCCAAACTGCAGCTGAACTGTCACCAAACGGCTGCTGTGCGGTGTGACGGGGCCGTTCCCGTGCTCCGCGGGAAGTGATGTGGTCCCAGTGCACGTCTGGCACCTTCCCATCTGCTTCCGCGAGGGCTGAACTGGGAGAGGTGGGCATATTCCAGAAGTGCCTACTTAGCTACTAACTGCGAAATAACTTGAAATAGTGTTGTATCTGAAAATCTCAGTGAGTTATGGGTTATAGGTCCCATGAGATTATTGGGATTTAGGAATAAATGGTCAAGTTCAGCACAGGTGTCAAGAGGGTGTTAGTAGTGGAAGTGTAGGTGCTGAGGCAGAAAACACAGATGGCAGAACACAGACACAGCAGAAAAATGAGAGTTTGGGGATTTCTACTGTCTCCCCTGGGTAAGGGCTGGGGTTGTAATGGTTATCAGGCACCTGTGCTACACTGGGGAAAAATTGCAGTAAGGAATTGGTTGTCTAGATATCGTAAACCCATGCTGGTTGTAAACTGCATCTTTAGGCACCTGGTTACCTTTAAAATGAAGCCGTTAGTCCTTCTGAATAACAAAATGGCTCTCCTAAACTTAGGTGCTGCTGAAGATGGAGTTTACATGAGTCATGAGGTGGTTAAATTTTAGAATCTTAAAATAATTGAGTCTGGAAGGGACCTGGGGAGGTGATCTGGGCGCCTCCCTTCAAAAAGGAATCTATGGTCTCCAAATTGCAAGTACAGGGAACATTTTTTCTTTTACTGTGTGTCACACTGATGCTTCTGTGATGTCCCTATTTATACCTGCAAACGGGCATTTGTAGGTGTTTGCGTGTGCAAACACTAAGCTTTGCCTATGAAAGCTTTGAAAGTAAAATTGCTTCTGGGATGCTTTTCTGGAGAATCATTGAAAATTCATCCTCTTTTTTTTTTTTTTTTTTTTTAAAAATCTCATTCAGCATAAAAAGACAAGCAAAAGGACATCAACAGGCTTCTTATCATGTGCTTTACATCATGTTAATACTATAGCCAACAGTAAATTACGTAGGCATTATATTGGAACAAAGGAAATTTTATTTATTTTATGTGGTTTTATTCCAGAAGACGCTGAGTTTGCTTGTCAAGTCACGCAACACGTGGTTTGCTTTATTTGCTGGCTAACGTGAGGCTATCTGAACAGTTGCTCTAGTTTGCTTGGGCATTCCTCTCTTTCCCAATACATTGCCTTACTTTGGTATGTTATTTGATACATACCAGAAAAATAGTAAGATATCAAATAAAGATAATGCATTAATGTACCAAACTGTTACTGCTCAAACGAACGACCGGGGCGTTGTGTGTGCACCACGTGAAGCGGTCACTCGGGGACCTGAAAACCCAATTCTGTTTTTCAACCCTCCAAGCAATAAGAGAGACAGCAGTGGTGAGGATGTTGAATTTTGGAACAGAACAAACAGGTACCCGCTAGGAAGGCGCTAAAATAGCGATAGCCTGGGGCTGGCAGAGTATAACAAGGGAAATGCAACTCGACCTGCCGAATTCGATCTGCGTCTCCGTAGTCTCTATGATTTCTGTATTGACTGCTGTCAGAGGCAGGAGGAAGGGCTAAATGCTACGGCTGTTCGTACATTTTTAGTAACGAGACTAGGTTCATTAGAGCTCCCATCAAATGGCTCTCAGTTACTATCAGTCTGACTTGTATTTGAATTGATGACCTTGAGATGAAAGGCTTTTTATTCTATTACCCATCTCCTGAGCCATCAAGTCTTTAATATGCCGTGTAAAATCAGTTTTCAGATGGTATTTCTTTTATATAACATTGTCATTTGTTATTAACAATGTGTGATTTTGAGTGCCACTAGCTATAATTGTGCATAATACTAACTTTTGTTATTCCTATTATTTCAAATATATCTGCTATATTACTATATACTTGTAGACACAGAGAAAATAGATTGGTAATAGACTGTAATTCAGCTTTATATAAATGAGTTAATAAAATCACATAAAAATAGAAAGTTAAAATAAATTCAGCATCAGCAAAGCCCGTGTATTACTTCAGTAAATTGAAATATAAAATTCTGGTTTGATGCTGAAACAAGCTTTCCTGCAAAGTACTATATGGGACTACCAAAGGCATAGTAAATTAAGAAAAATGAATAAGAATATGTAATACAAACCATCACAATGAAGGAAGCATATTTCATGCCACCCTTTTCCTCCTGAATGGCTTTTTTCCTAAATATAGTGCAGAGTAGACCATCTTAAGAAACCAGTGTGTACAGGAGTGGCAAACAGAAGTGTAACAAGGTAGATTTTTCTGGTTTGGTTTTATTTGCTTGTGTTTCTTAAGAAAAGGTGAAACTGGCAGCGCTTGGATAAAGAACGTGCCTTTGTGGACAGATTCTTTGCAAACTCTCAAGTATGGATAGCTAATTGTACGTACTTGATCTGACTTGCAAGTATGTAATGTGAATTTTAAAAAAAAGATGATATGAAGCTGGTGCTATACTGGGCAGCAGGAGTCAGTTGTGCCAAATTAAGCGATTCTTTTACCCTTATTTTGTTCCAGAGGAGATAACATTTCTGTATGATGTTACTTCTTTCTTTTTTTTGATGCTAAAAGTGTCAGAATGCAAATCTGGCACAAGATCTTAAGGGGTCATCTAGTTCAGTCCAGTGGACCACACTGCATAGCCTGCCTCCAGGAGAGATGTTTGCGTCGAGGTCTCTTTAGAAGCTTCCAGTGATGGCTCCCAAGAGTGGTCTTGGAGACAATGTATTAAAATGATTAACCATCTATATAGCTCAGAAAGCTTTTCATAATTATCTATCCTTAATTTTCCTTTCTGTGAATTAAGTCAGTCACTACTCGTGTTCATGAAGTACAACTGATTGTAGTTTTCTTCATTAAAACCAGTTATGCGTTGGAATATTGCTGCTATGTCTACTTTTCGGTCCTCTCTCTTTATAGAGTGAACAAATACTCTTCTTTCTAGGTCATGGTTTCTAAATCTCATATGAATAATTACCTCCTGTGTCCTGTGGTTAACATCTGTTAATATTTCCCAAAACACCACTTGTGTCTCTGGCAGCAGACTCGCGTTGCTGACTCACGTTTAGGTTTATCCTTTCTAACCTCTCTGTTCTCTCTGTATTGCCGCCTACCTGATAAAGCATGTTTTAAAGTTTGTGCTTGATTATTTCCAAAAACACGTAGGACTTTGTGTATCTCTCTATTAAATTATCTCCATGATTTCGGGTGGGGTGTTTTTCCAACACGTTGGGATAGCTTGGTGTGCTTGTGCTATGCTCCAGAGTGCTTGCAGATCCTCCATGCTTCATGTCACCTAAGTCACCCATGAAAATATGGGACCAAGTGCCAACACCTGTGGAGGTGCACCGGTGTGTTCCCTCAGTTTGGAAGTGGGCAGTTGAAAGCTGTTTTTTGAGTGTGTTTATTGTCAGTCTAAAATGAGAAGTTGGTAGATCTACGGTGCTGTGATAGAGGAGTATGTTTATCTATGCAAAATGTATCACATCTAATTCCTTCTTGTGATAGGGTAATTAACCTGATTTAAAACAAAGGAGACTGGGTTGACATGATTAGTTCTTCACAAATGCATTTTGGCAGTTTCTTCTCACTTTATATTCCTCTGGGTGCTTATAATTTCGTTGTTTAATCATACATTCCTGGGTGTTTCAGCGTACTGAATGTAGACTGCGTAGTCTTCCTTTTTCCCATTTCTAGAAATAGCTGCTATGTTTGACCGTCTCTTGCCCTCTGGGACCTCAGCCATTCCCTGAGAATACGAAAAAGTAATTACTAATATTTTACTTCAGGTATCAGCTGAAATTTTCAGTATTTCAAAATAAATTTTATCCTTAATGACTTATTCAGCTGTATCTTACCCACGCAGTCTTTAACTCTCTGCTCAGCTTGTGTTTCAAGCTCCTAGTTAAAATGAATGATATTGAGTCTGGTCACTGTAAAACATCTTTTTGTGGAGACATAAGGATAAAAAGGCATTGAATATACCAACCTTTTCTGTGTGGAGTGTGATTTGCTATTCTTTCCCTATTAGCTAATGGGCTAGTTTTTCCCTTTATCTTTTAAATCCTTTTTTGCAGGCAAGTTAGGAAGAGAGGATCTTGTCATCAAAAAGGTTCTTTAGTAAATTACCATCTGTATTTTCTTGATTAATTATAGTTAATTCAACTACTGAAGGGTTAGAAAAACTCATTAAGATTTATGTGGAGTATTTTTTATTGCTTAATTAGTCTTCATTAGTTGAACCGGAAGACTTGAAGATTTGTATTTTTGCATTACTCACCAAAACCATGTTAACCATACAGCGTTAATATTGTTTTTGTAAGTGCACCGCGGTTGCGGTTATGTTCTCCTCTTGCCTTTCCATCCCAGCTGTATTTTCAGCACCTTTTTGCAGTTCCGGTGTCTGATCCTTGCTCTGGCAGGAGTGCTGCGGCAATGTCCCGCTCCAGCAGCCTTGCTTAGGTCATGGTTAGTCGCTGTGAGGTGGCGCGTCCCAAGTCTAACAGCGGTAGGACTGAGAGGGATGGCAAGGAGTTGCTCTTTCGGCAGCCTGAGCATCCGACACGTGGGGGTTTGAGGGGTGGGGAGGGTTAAGCTGTGAAATGTCTCTTCAGTTGGTGTGTGCAGAGTGTTTTAGAGGCTTCTAACTCAATAACACTGCAATGGCTTTTCATGACGATGGGCATGTCCTTGAGGCAGGTGGCACGCTGTGCGGAATTTGGAGGGGAAGGGAGACAGAGCACTTCCAGAAAAAGGCTTCAGGATTTGTAATATGTGCACAAGAAACCAGTGTATTTTTGGTAGTCTTCACCCTGGGGAAATGCAGAACCATTTTGGTTGAAATGAGTGGAAAGAATCTGTCCTAAAAAATGAAACTTTGAGAGACTGTTCACTCTTTTTTTTTTTTTTTTTTTTTTTTTGAGAAGTGTGGTGAGGGAGGAGCAAGTCCTCAGATGTAGAATAGGCAAATGTAAAGGCCAATTCCCACTGTGGATAGGAAGGAAGCCCAAAACTGTGGCATGAACGAGTGAGGATGGGTATTGGAGAGACACTCGCCAGTGACCGAGCCAGCAAGCCCTGGCCGAGGCTGCCGGGGCGACTGCTGAGGCTCCAGCTGCTGGGAAGGAGCAACCCCTCGGTAGATACCTCCAGGAACGACAGAGCTGTGGTTGAGGCTGCCGACAGACTAGATGACTTCTTGAGATCCTTTCCAATGCTCTGGTTTGATGAGATAATAAAAATTAGATTTGGGCCAACTTTTGAAAGCAAAAAGTTGTTACCAAAACGGGCTCTTAAAATGCATGGTTTGTTTTATGAGGGTTTTTTTTTTTTAAGTTGGGGGAAAAATGTGTACAATCTTGAGGCTTTGCCACAACATTATATATAAATATGGATGCACTAAATTAATGCAATATTTAGTTATAGATTTGGACAGTGTGTAGTATAGTGCTGTCCTCTATAACACAAGTATAGAATAGTAGAGAGTATAGGAATAATAAATATATGGTAAATAAATGTATTAAAAGGGTGTGATAAACCATGCGTTATAACATCCTCTTGAAAAAGTACAGCCTGCGTGTTGTTATTTCAGTAGTTCAGGCCTGTACCCATAGACCTGAACATTAATGTATTTTATTCCGTTATGAAGAATACTCACCTTTTCTGCAACGCCACTTTCCAGTTAGGTTATTTCTGAGGTAGATTTGATAACAGGGTGCCTACAGTTCTGTACTTTGGAATAAAGGAAATTATTTTCAAAACCACCAAACAACACAACACAGTACCCTCCATGAAATGAAAAGATAAATTAATTTTCTGAAAGTGACTGAGCTATTGAATTCCTTTTCTAAATTCATTCTTTGACAGAATAGCATAAGTAAATGCTAAAGAATGGAAAGCGATTAAAAATGCAAGAATTAATAGCAAAAAGTAGATAAGCAAATGCTATGTGTACAAATTTGCATCCTGTGGCATAAAGAGGATTAAAAAATTAACTTACCACTGGCATTTACTTTAAAAAAAGTCCTGAGGGCCAGTTCACATAAATTACACTCCTAATGTGTGAGGACCCTAATGAAGTCAATGGGACAAAACCAAAAAAGTCAGCTGAAGAATAAGGGACAAAAAAAAATCAAGAATCTTTTTTTTTTTTAATCACATAAAATACTAAGTTAATAAAAACTATGAAGATAATGAGACTAGAAATTGGAATTACAATTTTTTCTGAATGTAGTTTGTAGTAACTGGGAAGATTTTGAAAAGTGGTTGCCTAAAGAGATACGATTTGTGAACCAAATTATTAATATTACCAATATTTTATCTTGAGGCAACAGTAACTCGATCTTTAAGTGATGAGAAATTGCTTTATTTTCTGACAGTCTGAAAACCGATTCCGACACCCTGGTCCATCCTTGATTGGATTAACTGAAGTGACATTTTTTCAGAAAAGAACAAACAAAACACACGGCATCCATCCGGTGACGAGTCGACAGAGGTGGTGTTCACAAATTCCCTCCTCGCCAGCCCGAGCCGTGGCGACGTGCCAGCTCTCATTAGCATCAGCCCTCCGTTTCTCTTCCCAGACCACATATGCTTTGCAAAGTGCTCGTGTCTCCCATGTATGACAAGTGCTTGGGGTGGTAACGGGAAAAGGTTTGCAGAAGTTAACGTTTGTCTGAAAGGACTGCTGCTCCCTCCTCAGTCGTTTTATCACGCGTTATGGATGCGTGGTATGTGCCCATATGGATTCCTGTTTTCCATGCCACCCGTCTACACTGAGTAGACTTACAAAACTACACCACGTTAGAAACCTAAGCCTTGAAAGTCGTTGCAACTCCAGTTTCTAAAAGCTGATGTCTCATTACAGAATGACTTGCGTGCCTGAATCTGGCTTGACAGAGACGTGACAAATTACTTGGGGATTTTCTTTAAATGCTGCTATACTATTGACATATTTCTTCAAAACCCGTCCTGTCACGCTAGATCAAAACTTGTTGCAGGGGAAGTTATTCCCGTGTAGCTCTAAGACAGATTGTTGTTCAGCTGTACTGACAGCTCGTGTTTAGCAATCTGTTTATTTGGCTGGGCAGCAGCAGCGTTACCAAGCGGGCAGATATCTCCAGGAGATATCTCACTTTGCGTATTTCCTCACTACTACCTTTGAAAAAAGTCATTTGCTTCTAAACACTTCCCTGCCAAGCTTAGCATTTTATATCCTGCCAAAAAATCGCTGATTGAGTCTGAATATGGCAAAAGAGGAAAAAGAGTTATTACTAAGTGGCCTAATGCACCTTTTTCCCTCCAGTGTAGTTGCTGTTCTGTCCTTGCATCCAGGGCTAAGGGTAAGTACAGTATATACCAGTTATTCAGTGCCTGAAATAATTTGGGTGGAATTTATTATCATTAGCATGCAGAAAGGGCAAAGCCAGTTGCCGCATGAGTTCATTACAAGGGAATTATTTCCTTATATACATTTAGTAAGAGTCAGCCCTAAGTGATGTTGCCTCATTAAATTCAAGAACTTGGATACTGTTACCGCTCTTCCAGATTTAATAGGCATGCTTTTTCCAAAGGGTTGCTTTTCTATAATCTGCTGCATAGCACGCAGACACCTGACAGATGCTCAGTAGATTTCCGCGTCTGACGAGGGTTGGAGCTTTGATGAATGTGGAAGAAGGGCTGTCGGAAAGGCCTGAGGTGTGAGGGCGCAGGGATGCTACCACGGCGGATTTTGCGTGTGCTGAGAGCTTGGAAGAGGATGCCGTGAAATAAACATTTTTTGTTAGCTGGTTACCCGACAGCTTGCGTTGGCTGAAGGTCACCGCGTGGTTTCTGTCGTCATACGAGAAGCTCTGTCTCCGAGAGAGGGGTGAGGAGGACACCCACTAATAAGGGACTCAGCGTTATATCTGCAGTGTGCCACGCTGGAAGACAAAGGGACACTGTCTGTGCTCATAATCCCTCATTTGAAAATTAACGAACAAATGACAGGCTACGGACGGGATGGCTATGAAACCTCTTCTATTGGGCAAGCAGTGCTTTCCCACTGAGTGCTTTCTGGTTAATCATTTGGTTTCAAATTTGACTAAGTCTTTGTTGCTGTGCAGTGGTTCTGGGCAAACTGGTCTTGGGGGGAGGGATAGGCCTTTTGAAGGATGCTTCACGCCTACATTAGAGAAATACTTATTTTTCGTAGTTCTTTCGAAGGCAGTATCATAAAATGCAGATTAATGATGCAAACGGTCTTTTTGATCGTCTGTGGAACTGCTGTGTCCCTACAGGGAAGTTGTTTTCATTAACCAGCTTTGGTTTACATTTCTACAATTCAGATTTATGTAAAAAGTTAATAATACTCATACAGCACAAAATAACAGGGCAAGTAACTTTCTCCAGGTAATTAAAAATTAAGCCTTTCTTACAAAACAAGATATTCTGTAACCTGTGAACCTAAAAGCCTGACTTGGTTTCCTGCTGACTTACATTCCCAATTGCTCTGCACGGGGCAGTGCTCGTTCATTTTCTTTCTTCTCCAGCAGGCAGGAGATAATACTGGGTTACTCGCAGCCTATGTTATGTACGGGCTGACTGGCTTGCCAGTAAATATATTGAGATTTGCCAGTCAGCTGCTCTCAAACAGAATTTACAATGTCCTTTTTCGCAGTGGAGGCACTAGTTTGAGTGTCTTTCCTTTGAAACTCCCCTGTTCGCCAGCGATTGAGGGGTTTGGAGAGACGGGAGAAGCTGCACAAGTGTAAAAAGCCTCATTTCCTCAACAAGCTGTCCCAGAAAATAGCATTTTTTCCTTTGCCAAGAAAAAAAGAAGTTCTCATCAAACCAATCTATTTCAACATTATAACCTTTATCCCCTGAATAAAGATGCACAGTTTTTGCCAAACCCTGCTCATTACACCGGATTTTCATCTCTCTCTGAAGGGTTTACGCTTGCTTTTTTATATGCAAGCGCGGTGGGTGAATTCCCAGGAAAGGGGGGCTGTACACAGGGTCCCCCAACGTCCCAGGGGTGCTAGTGTCCTGTCCCCAGGGCTGGTGGGAGCGGATGGAGTCAGCCCTGCTGAGGGAGGGTGTTGCACCTTCCCTGGGGTGAGCTGGAGGAGAGCTGGTGGTTACTGGGGGTACTTTGGGCAGTTGAGCACTTTTCAGTAAAACTCTGAAAACCAAGCCTGGCATCCATTCGGTATATCACAACTTTGCCCTGATGTTCTCAAGATGGTAATTGAGGCTTTTTTTTTTTTTTTTTTTCTTTTTAAAACAGCATTTTGGGAAGCAGTGACTTTGTTAAAGATTTCAGTGCATAAGTGTTGTCAAGGCGGTAGTGGAAGCACTGCGGTAGCAATATTAAGAAAGCACTGGCAAAACTTTTTGCTTGTTGCTTTGCAACTAAGAAAAACTGCGACCAGCTCTTGATGCCACTCATTATTAAACCCTTTCTTTAGCAAATGGGCTTGAATTCAAACGTAGTCATTCGTCTCCCTCTGAACTCCTAATGCTTTTGACATATTTTCTGAAGTTCCCATCGTGAGCTGTAGCCTTTGGACTCCCTGTGGTTTGCTGACAATGTCCAGACCTGAAACTTTATTTTTCCTTCTTGTAGTAAGTATTAAAAAATCAGTGAGAAAAAGTTGCTTGCTATTAGGATTAACTTGAGCTTCAGTTTCTCTTCACTCCATTTTCTGTTCATTCTCACACTTGCAAAGCAAGTGTCTTGTCATTTAACGCTGCGTCTGATGGAGTTCTGCACTGGATCCCGCAGGAGCAAACAGCCGCAGTGCGAACGCTGGGATGGGAGGGCGACTGCACCACGAGGCACCACATCAGCGCTGGGTCGTCACTTGATGGGAAATATAGCCAAAAAAAGGATCATGTATCTGTGAAAACAGTGAGAAGTACAGAATAATATTTTAGATGAAAGGTTAAAGGAGTTGGATCTGTTTGGGATTTTTTCTGTGTATGTGTGAAAGGGTAAGAGAGTGTTTTACTGCAGACTGGTTGACCGACAATCTTCTTTGCAGATCTTAAAATATCTAATTAATGCCATCGATTCATCTTCTTGATGTGAGTTAAGCAGCCTTTACAGATCATATATGTATTTCTATACAGAGAGAGAATAAATATTGTATTTTAGATTCCCAGGCAGTGAGCTCTGACATCCAAAGCGCACGTTAACACCCTGCTCCTTATGGACTAACGAGGTGGTAATCCCTGCACCATTACTGTGGGTATATATAGGAACACTATTTTGGTGTTAATCTCTCCAAACTTCCAGGACTAGTCATCATACCTCACTGCATTGACAACAAGTAATTGTAAAATAAGGATATAGCTTAACAAATGATTATGAATTGTTATTTTTTTGAGTGTTTTTATGTAGAGGTAGTTGTTCACTTCCCTGCTGAGTTGTCCAAGTTAGTGATCTGGATGCATTAGATAACATCATTTACTTGTTTTAGAGCAAGACAAGAGACCAAAGCTCTTTTCCTATTTCCAGTGATAAAATTGTTGGGTTTAGACGAATTGTCAGATTTCTCTGACTCTGTTTGTTGGTTCTTTTCTGTCTTGAAGCCTGCCACTTTCACCCATCTGCAACCAGCCTCTGTTGCCTATTTGAAAAGAAGGCTAAAAATATTTACAGGCATTATCTCAACAGTCGGCTGCAGAGACAGCACTTTGCTGACGTATCAAAGGCAGGTGCATGCTGACATCTGCTAGAAAATTTAGAATAATCAAAAATAATTCACTGGTTGAAAATTTATTTCGTAAGAAAAGGTGCCACATCTCATAAATTGGTAGAGGGTCTTCTGATGAATCCTGAGATCTCTCTGAAAGGCACCCGGTCGTCTCTGTAATACAGATTTGCAGCCTGGATACATTCAGTATAGAACAATGCACATATAGAAGGTCCTTTCGTATTGGTCTAAGAGAACCTCTGTTGGAGGCCAGCATAGCCTAGTACGTACCTGTTGGAAGTGGTCATACTCGAGTAGTTTTAGTTACTTAGGTGCTACATGGAGCCTCATGGTACTTTCAGTAGTTTGGCTGTATAAAATTTATTGATAGGCCAACTGTCTCAGATTGAAGCTGATCTTAACAGAAACCCTCCTAGAAAGTGAGTGCAGATGTAGGTGATAGGATGCTAGTAACTGCAAAAAACCAAAAAAAGCAAAGCGTTGGAAAAGCTTGAGATTGCTATGACAGCCAAAGACAGAAATGAGCTGAGTTTGGGAATACATTTTAAAAATACTTAAAATATAATTTGCTCAGCTGTAAGGAAGATAGAATTTAAAATCTTTCTTCTTGAAGTTCAGCTGACTTCTTTTAAAAGAAGAAGAAGAGTTCATTGAATAAAGGGCAGAAGGAGAAACCTGGATATTTTAAGATCAGGCTTTGCAAGTACTGTGTATAGGAAAATATAGTACTAAACGCTTTCTCCTTGACAAATGTGGTTCTGCTGCCATATGATCCATATTTCCAGCTCTTAGGATGTATCACCCTGAAAATTGCAAAACTAAGTATTAAGAAATATGCCTTGAAAATGTGCCAACTAAGTTCCCTAAAAGGATCTGAGAAAGGATGACTCACTACTTAAGTGGCCATTCATTGCATCTGCAGAGCATTTCAGGTTAAATTCTCTGAAATAGTCATGATTTCTTGTGGGAGCTCCTCTGTGTTGCGGAGCCAGTGCTGCAGCAGCAGCTGCCCATTGCTGAGGTCCTGGTGAGGCGGGAGGAAGGGAGGTGGCATCAACCTGGAAGAGGGACGGGGGGGCCAAGAGAGGCACCTACAGCCAGCCTGAGCAGTGAGGAGGAGGAGCACCGAGGCTGCCTCTAAGCAGGTTTGACATTTCTGACTTGATTAAAAGCTGATCTAAAGCGGGTTTGGGGTGTCAAATGGCTGGTTAACCACTGGGGTCACCAAAAAAAGAGCATACGTGAAATATTGTCTTCGTGTCCCAATGTGCTGCCTGTGGCGTGTGAGGGAGGGCTTGGGCATCACAGGGATGTACCGAACCACTTTGAAATGTTTGCAGCCTGTTGATACCCGGACTGTAGGTGGTATTTTGTATCTGTGTTCATTCTTCCTTTGGTCTCTTTGCTGTTTAGTATCACAGAGCCTTGTTTAAAGAACATCAGGGTTTTTTCTGAATTTCTATCAGTATTTTTGCTGAATTTCTATCCGTATTTCTGAATTACTATCTTATTCCAGATGGTTTGTCGTTTGTTGGGGGTTTTTTGTGTGGTTGTTTTTATTTTTCATTCTTTTTCTTCTCTCTCTCAAACCTGCTTTCTCAATCTCTTTCTGCTGTTCCCCTGCAAGCAGCAGGCTCCTAGGGCACAGCTACGCCTGACGTCCCTCCATAGCTCAGCATGGTGACGGGGCAGAGTTGAAGTGACAAATCTTGAGCTAGTGCAAAACTGAGACATTTATTCTCAAGTGACCAGTGCTTTTTGCTTGTTAAAACACATATAAAATAACCTTTACTGGAACAATTACTTTTAAGATTCCTGTCTTCATCATATAGGAATTTTATTTTTGTCAGTTCTTTGCTGACCAGATACACCAGATTTTCTTTACAAAGTATATTTCTGGTACAGAGTGCTTCGGTTTTGAAGGACCTAAATTGAGGTGCTCTGTAGGAACCTATCTTTCAGAAAACACTAACTTCATCTGCTGAAAAGCAGATCCTTTTAAGCATTCTTCAGTTTTTCAGAGTATCCTACCGCAGCCATTTGTGACCTTGAACAGTCTCAGCTGGCACAAGTAGGTAAGCCACCAGGAATGTGCAGGCGCTCACGCCTAATGAGCTCCGTGTTTAGCTGACTTGGTACGTGCCAGGTTTTGACTGACAGCCTTTCTGGCTTCCTCCTGAGTGGAACCAGCTTCTTTCCGTCTTTTCAATAAATGGAGAGAGCTGCGCATCAAGGCGGTGTCTTTCATGGTTATTTCTCATAGCTTCTGATCCATATTTGAGGAGCCTTTAGTGAATTTTTCTGTTTGGTTGCGTGCACTGATATGTTTTTGCTTCCTGCGTTCAGTTATTCATTTTTCTTCTTTGAACCTTGAGAGAAAAATAAACCAGGAAGAATCCAGTTACATGTACTTTCAGATTTTGAAGACTCATCCAAACTGTGCTATAGTCTCTTGCAATTCCTTATGGAGGAGGGATCCAAACTCTGCTGAAGTCAACGTGAATCTCTTGCTATCTTTCATGTTGTCTTCATGGTTGTTCTACCTTTGGCTCACATGGACAGTAAGTAAAAGTAAATGTCAATTATCTTTTCAGACAGAGGTGCTTGTAGAGGTACTACACTTAATGGGACTGTTGTTGTCATGAAAGCTCAGAATAAAGGAATTTACATAAAATACACGTATTTTATTCCTATTACTGGAAAAATCTCATGTTCAGAAGTTTATGTGGGACAGGTGGAGAAGAGCAGGAAGGAAGGATGAGGAGGGAAAGTAATCCATTTCTTAACGGTGATTGAAACTGGAGAGGGCAGAAAAATGCACCTGGAAAGAAAAAAGAACAGTTATTGTCTCATAAACATCACAATATGAATCCAGGTTGACATACCATCATCTAAATCTCAACAAATTTGAATGAACCCTCTTCTTCTCTAGCCTGTTCTGTGGAAGCCAGTACAAATAACGTTCTCACTTCATCTGATCTGAGGCAGAGTAACAAAATCCTTGAGTACATCCCAGCACGTTTTTGGGTTGCAATAAGAGGATGTGCTGTGGAAAAAGGACACGTGTGTCGATGAATAATACATGTTGCCATGAGCGTCAATACGTACTACTCATGTATGAAACTGTGAAGAAAATAGTATGTTTTCTTTCTATCTGCTTTTAGGTGTGATTGAATAGAAGAAATGCTGTGATTTATTTTAGAAAGTTTGTATAATGGCCTAATTTGCCCTGAGTTTGGGAGAGAAGGGGAGTATTTTATTTACAAATCACAGAATCAATTTTAATTTTAGGTATTAATTCCTTTGTCGAAGTGTTTTGTATTCTTGTCTGTCTCCACCCTGTAATCCAGGTTTTTTTTATGTGGAGCATGTCTGTGTATGTTCCACAGGTGTGTGTTTTGCAGTGGTAAACCAATATTTTCCTTTACAAAATACAAGCATAACAATTTTGCCTCGGGTAAATTCTTTCTCCGGGAAAACCCATTCAATAATGCTTCAGGGCTTGTATCTCAAGATGAAACAGAAATCTGTCTTGCTGGTAAGATGTGAGTAAATTTTCATGCCTGTGACAGCTGAAGTAAAATTAGCAGGAAAAAAAATTATACTCTGTAAGGGGGGGAAACAACCAAACGCAGTAAACCCCTCAGAATACATACGCGTGGTAGGCTCACTGCTTTTTCTTAGCTCTTGGCATGATTTTCTGTCTCCTGTGAACTGTACTGAGCGTTTTGGTGACCGGCACTGTTGTGCTGTGTTGGATGTATACATTAAGTAGTGGGAATGGGTACACGTTGGCTGTCTTTAGAAGGAAAAGAGACATTTATGGTGGTGAGTTTTCTTATTGTAAGGTAGGTGCTGGTTTTTTGGGGGTTGACTAGTAAAGATGACAGATATTCAAATATTTTTTTTCTTTTTTTCTTCTTTTTTTTTAAGTGTAGGGTCAGAGATTTGACTAAACTGCAAGGTACACACCTGAATTTTTAATTAATTTACTTTTCTGTTTTGATAGCTACATTTTTTGTCACTATAGGGTATTAATGAGGTTTGGTCTTCCTCCTTACTCAAAGCTGGAGGTTTGATCTGCTGTAGTTTTCCAACCAGTGTAGTGCCTATGCATCAGCAGCAGAGCAGGTGACCTGCTAATAATTAGCTTACATTACTTTACAGCTCCTCTTTTAGGTGGGGGAATTACATAACTTAACGTGAGTAATACTAATTATTTTGGATCTGTCATTGCACAACTGATGATGAATAATGCAGGTACTGCTGTGATGCTAAATGCAGTTGTTGGGGATTTTTTACCTTTTCCCCTCATCATTTGTCTTGATGTATTGTGACATTGGATGACACAGAGAAAGCTGAATTCTGTAATTAAGTCTTATTTTAACGATCCTGGAAAATATTCAATTTTGCATGTTCTCGTAGCTTAAATGTGACTTAATGAGTCTTCTAGCTTTCCTGTCTGCTGAATACGCTGATGACATTTCTCCAGGTGGATAACAAGATTCAGTAGGTTAAAACTATCTTGGAAATATTCCACACCAGCATATTTAGGTTTTCATATTAATGGAGATATTTTTGTGCCATTAGATCAATGACTTCTTTCCATTTATCTGTGGAAGGCCAGGTCAGGCCTATTGCTAAGCAAATAACACCAAAAGACGAGGAAGGAGTTTCAGTGACTATGAATGTGATTTTTCTAAAAGAATTCACCTTATTTTCCATGAGCGTTGGTGTGATTGGGATTTTTTTTTTTTTTGTACTGCTGCTTCCAGAAAGCAAGCTTTAAGCCTCCTTGTACAGGCTTTTAAATTTGGGGAAAAAAAAAAAAAAAAAAATCATATTTGATGAAAACAGTGACTGAAACCACAGACTTCTCACCCCCTCCCTGTAGACTGTGCACAGAGTCAATTGAATCTGTGACTCTACAGAAACAGCTACGGTTAGGTGGGATCTTCCCAATTCTTTCCACAGCATGCCGGCAGAGCTGCAGGCTGCCTCGCTAAAGAAAAGGCAGTTATGTGTGTTGGGCGAGGAATTGGTCTATATTCAGCTTGGCTGGCTGAGCTGATGGCCGAGTTATGAGAGCTCTGTCCATAACTTGTCAAACTGGGATATTTTTAGAGTGACGTTGATCCCCTTTAGGCACAGAAACTTATGAATTTAACAGTTGTCTTTTTTTTTTTTTTTTCTCCCACTTTCCCCCCAACCCTGTGGCTGTTTAATATTAAAAAAGACTGTATCTTTTGGTAGTAAAGTCAGCAGGGATCCTCCTGCTGCAGAGGAGAGCTGGATGTTCCTTTCCAGGGGTACAGGTTCCCAAGCCCCTTGCCAGAGCTTCGCCTTAGAGGCCGCGGCAGCCGGGGTGGTTACTGTGCCATCGCACCTCGCCACATGCTCTCAGAGGGTTTCAGGCTCTCCGTGGGTGTACACAGGCTTTCACGGGGTTTGTCCTAGTGGAAAAGATGCCCCAGATTTGCTCTGGCAGTATGGAAAGCTTAGCCTAATTTTCAGAGGTGATTCCTGTAGAAGGAGGACATGCTGATGGCCAACTCTTTCCCAGAAAGGAAGGTTTGAAGGATGCTCCTGGCAATTTAATTCAATCTTAGACTTGGAAATAAATCTGAACATATTTTTGTTTTATCCAGCTTTATCAGAGTGGTTGGGAATACGAATGACACATTTCCAGCCATGGTTTTCTTCCTCAATTGCAGCTGGAAAGGCTATGGAAAAGGATGAGGAAAGAGTTGGCTGGTTGATGATTCTTGCTATAGAAGAGTCCTTTGAAGTTCACCAACTTAACTTCCCGAAGTCACGAGCCATTCAGGGGTGACGTGTGTCGCAGTACAAACCAAGTTGGTATTTCGAGGAAATAAGTGAATTCAAGACATATTTATTAGCTCTATGGCTTGAATTCAAAGATCTTCAAATGACAAAGAAATTCCTCAGTTTTCCGAGTAGAAACGTTTATAAAGGAAAGGAACAGTTTGGAAGATTGGCCTTTAGTTTCTAGTCTATATGTGATTGCTCTGTTTGACCTTAGGCATATCAGATGTATTCTATGTATAGAATGGTAGAAAAATCTGTTATGAAGCATCAGTTAACACTATCACATTATGATTTTTAGGTATGTAATTACAATCATGCTGCATTTAGCAAGTGTGAATACTTACATTTCTGTGATTTGTTATCAAATTAGTCATGGGGCTTAATTTAGATTAAATTCAGAAACTTTGTGTTTGAAAAATGCTCTGTACTTTATGCCTTGTAGGGAACGGAAGATTAAGCACCCTAGCCAGAGTCCTGTGGAAGTTGTTTTTTGGAATTGGTAATTGAGAGACTAAGCCTAAGTAATAAGCATGAAATATTAATTAGAGTACTGGTATGTTATGAAATAAAGGTGTTTTAGCATTAAGAAATGCCATCGAACCAGATTTAGAAGAAATATTTCAAACTATTTTGTACAATAAGCTAAAGCAAATATTGACTCACTAGTATATTAATGCAAATAAATTAAATTATTAGGGATTAACGACTGGTTTAGTCTCTCATTCTCTCTTTAGAATCCAAAGAGGAAGCTTTAACCCTTTCACTAGTTTTCCTTGACTCTTATCTTCAGCTATAGCAGCAGTCATGTCTGTCTTCTACACCGAAGCACTGGTATTCTCTGGGGACGTCTTTGGTCAAATTACTCCGTAATCTTTCATAATGTGCTCTCCAGAGGGTCTTAGCACTAAATGCTCTTGATAAGGAATAGTAAATGCAAAGTAGGTCTGCGCTCGTAGGTCCTGTCGTGTAATGAATGATTGAAGTATAGCAGGGAAGTGCGCTGCAGTAAAACCTCTATTAGCTGAACCCAAGTTAGTAAAATCGTTATAATCTGAAATTGAGACATGTCCCCCAGGCATGCTAACCGCACAGCCCTGGGTTTTCAGCAAGTCAGGATCACTCTCCAGCGATGTGTCGGTTTTGTGGCCTGGGTCCTGGTGGAATGAGAAGAAGAGGGAAAAGCACTAAGGGAGTAAGAAACAGTGA